>NW_017732350.1:236136-352116 GCF_001890085.2 Hipposideros armiger | reverse complement strand
CAGCTCCAGGTTGAGCTGTTGTTCAGCATCTTAGCTGTAGAGGGCAGTGTCACTGGCCCTCATATGTGGGATCTGAACTGGGGCCCTCTGGCGTCCCAAGCCAGTTCTTAACCATCGCGCCACTCGGCCGGCCCCAGGCCCCACTTCTAATTCTCTTGCTGTTTCCACATCTGCAGTTACTTCTTGAACCCCTCTAAGTCATCTGTGAGGGTTGGAATCCACTTCTTTTAAACTCCTGTTAATGTTGATATTTTGACCTATTCCCATGAATCATGAATGTTCTTTATGACATCTAGAATGGTAAATTCTTTCCAGAAGGTTTTCAATATAGTTTGCCCAGATCCATCAGAGGAATCACTATGTATAACAGCTTCAAAGGCCACTGTTAAGGTTAATAATTGGCCTAATTTCAATATTATTGTGTCTCAGGGAATAGGGAGGCCAGAGGAAAAGCACTGAGATGGAAGAACAGCTGGTTGGTGGGGCAGTTAGAACACACACATTTATTAAGTTTGTTGTCTTATATGGATGCAGTTCATGGTGCCCCAAAACAATTATAATAATAACAACAAAAATCACTGATGACAGATCACCATAACAAAAATAATAATCATCAAAAAATTTGAAATCTTGCAAGAATTACCAAAATGTGACACAGAGGCACAAAGTGAGCAAATGCTGTTGGAAAAATGGTGCCGAGAGACTTGCTCCATGCAGGGTTGCCACACATCTTCAATTTGTAAAAAATACAACCTCTGTAAAGCACAATAAAGCGAGGTATATCTGTATTTGCCCTGTGTGTAGGGTACTCGTGAGGAGATGTGGGATGAAAGGGCACGTGCATTTTCCAGCCTTGGTGCTGCACAATTTCAGCTGCTGTGAGTTCTCTGAGTTCCAAGCTTCTGCACTTCCATCGCTATTATTTCTCTTCAGTCCTGTTCAACTTTTTATTTTTCCCATTCCATTTGCTTTGTTTTCTTAGGAAAAATCCTGTGTTGCCACCTTTTCTGGAGTGTTTAGCCTCTTTTTTGCAGGTTCTAAACATGGCTTTTAGTTTTATGTACAATATGATGATTTGATGTACATATATATTGTGAAATATCTATAATAACATTAGTTAACACATCCTTCACTTGTCATAAGGCCCATTTTTGTTGTTGGTATGGTGAGAACATTTAACATGTACTCTCTTAGCAACTACCAAGTATATAACACAGTATTGTTAACTATAATCACCATGCTGTACATTAGATCTCCAAAACTTACTCATCTTATTACTGGAAGTTTAAATCCTTTGACCACCTTCACCCATTTCCCCCACCAATCTACTCTGTTTAAATGTGTTCAGTTTTTTTGGATATCACTTACATATTCAACATATAAGTGAAATCATAGAGTATCTGTCTTTTTCTGTCTGACTTATTTCACTTAGCATAATGCTCTCAAGTTTTATCTATCTTGTTGCAAATGGCAGCATTTCCTTCTTTTTTAATAGGTCAATAGTGTGTGTGTGTGTGCATGTGTGTGTATATGCATTCTCTTTATCTATTTATCCATTGATAGACATTTAGGTTGTTTCCATATCTTGGCTGTTGCAAATAACGCTGCAATGAACATGGGGTGTACTGACATCTCTACCAGACAGTGATTTTATTTCCTTTAGATCAATATGCAGAAGTGGGATTGCTAGATCATATGGTCATTCTAGTTTTAATTTTTTGAGGAACCTCCATACTACTTTCCATAGTGACTACTAGACCAATTTGCATTCCCACCAACAATGCACAAGGGTTTCCTTTTCTCCGCATCCTTGCCAATACTTGTTATTTCTTGTACCTTTGATAATAGTCATTCTGACAGGTGTGAGGTGATATCTAACTATGGTTCTGATGTGCACTTCTCCGATGATTAGTGATGTCAAGTACCTCACCTTTTCATGTACTCGTTGGCCATCAGCGTGTCTTCTTTTGAAAAAGAGTCTATTCAGGTCCTTCGTTCATTTTAAAATCTGATTTTTTTTCCCTGTTATTGAGTTATATGAGTTCCTTATATATTTTGGCTATTTACCCCTTATCAGATAGATGGTTTACAAATGTTTTCTCCCATTCTGTAGGCTGCCTTTTCATTCTTTCGATGTACAGGAACCTTTTAGTTTGATGTAGTCCCACTTGTTGATTTCTGCTTTTGTTTCTTGTGCTTTTAGTGTCATATCAAACAACAAAACAAACAAACCAACCTTGCCAAGACCAATGTCAAGGAGCTTTTTCTATTTATCTTTTGAGTTTTATGCTTTCACGACTTAACACTGAAGTCCTTAATCCATTTTGAGTGAATGTTTTGTAAGTGGTATGAGATAAAGGTCGATTTCATTCTTTTGCATGTGAATATCCAGTTTTTCCAACACCATTTATTGCAGTGACTATCCTTTCCCTGTTGAGTATTCTTGGCTCCCTTGTCAAATATTAGTTGAACGTATGTGCATGATTTATTTTGGGGCTCCCTATTCTGTTCCATTGATCTCTGTGTCCGTTTTTGTGCCCGTACCATGCTATTTTGATTACTATAGCTTTGTAGTATAATTTGAAACCAGGGAGCATGATACCTCCAGCTTTGTCTTTTCTCAAGATGGCTTTGGTTATTTAGGTCTTGTGTGGTTCCATACAAATTTTGGGATTATTTGTTCCAGTTCTGTGAAAAATGCCATTGGAATTTTGATAGGGATTGCATTATGTCTGTAGATTGCTTTATGTAATATGGATATTTTAATAATACTTTTATAATCCATGAGCATGTTTTTTCTTTTCATTTTTTTGTGTTGTTTTCAATTTCTTTCATTAATGTTTTCTTATAGTTTTCAGAGTACAGGTCTTTCACCTCCTTGGTTAATTTCATTCCTACATATTTTATTCTTTTTGATTCAACTGTAAATGGGGTTGTTTTCCTAATTTCTCTTTCTGATAGTTAATTATTGATTCCCTATTGTTCCAAAGAACATAGTTTGGAAGATACTATTCTGAGTAAATCTCAAGTTGTGATATATTAGAGTCTTTTCCTTTTTTTAAACAATAGAATCAAAGTGTAAGAAGGGCATTTTTTACATAGTTATCTTTAAATGGGAAATTGCTTCTTGAAACCCCACCATAATAAAATATAGAAGACACACATTTGCATTTTAGCTTTTTACCACCTGGTGTTCTGAATATTGGCTAAGTTGTTCCTACCTTGTAGTAGTTTTCATCAGCACCAAGTGCCTTGGAAAGCCCAAAATCACTGATCTTGGCATAATGTTGAGTAACCAGCAATACATTTCTTGCAGCTAGATCTCTATGCACAAAATTGCACTCCTCCAAATATTTCATTCCCATAGAAACTTGATGAACCAGTTCTATGATGTTCTTATCTTTCACATGCCTGAAAGTCACAAGTATGTCATTAGTGATAGTGGATGATAGTACATTTCAGAACAACCAACCATGCTCCTCAGACAGAAAATAAATCCTCTCATTTCCTATTCCTCTTAAGCAAAAGTCAAGAGTGGTGATAAATATCTGTGTTAACCTATAACTGTTCAAAAGTTATTACCATTCTTCTGGTGGTCGATTGGTACAATTTTCACAGCATGTTTTGAATTGCATGAAAAGTAGTAAAATGGCATGATCAGACCTGGTCAGAGAGCCAGGCTTCAGCTGGAATCCTTGTTCCAATATTGGGTAGGTAACAAAACCAACCCTGAATCTCAGTTTCTTACCTGTCAAGTGGGGGTAACAACACATCTCTTCTATGTAGATTAAAGATACAATCTAAATAAAGTACAAATACATTGTAGCAAATGGGAGGAGGTAACCAGTGGCTATTCTTATGAGTCTGCCATCTCAACAATGGCTTTAGAGAAGTACAGCATGATTACTCCATTCACCATTGTAATGAATTAATAGCAACAGGTATTTTCAGAAGTAATTACTCATGGGAATGTAGAGGTCAGCCAGGCATGTAAGACATCATTGTTATCCCTTATAAAACATTTATTAAATATTTATTGTAAAAGAGCATGGTTTTCGTAGTGTGGGGAGGTTTACTGTCAAGATAGTCTAAAGTTGATTCTATCACTGGGCTAATACAGAGTGAGCAAAGGAGGATTGAGAACCAGATTGTTGGATTAGAGTTTTTATTTGTGCCAATGAGTTAAAAGAACTCTTGATTCGAAGGTTACAGCTCTCTTCCCTCCTCTCTGAAGGTCCCTGAGTGTGGACCGACACTGTGAAAGCATGGGAGGAGAGAGGCTGCCCGTAGAAATCAGGCAGGTGAGCCCTGCCCTCACAGTATCAACTTCTGGGGTACCTAATGATACCTGTTTTGCTGTAAATATTTATTGAGTGGACCAAGTTCCGCCATCTCCATAACCAGCATCCAGGACTCGGCTTCACAAATCCCAATCATGCGAACGATGTAAGGGTTGTCGAGTTGCTGCATGACATTTGCTTCTGCTAATAGCTCATTTTTAAGAGCCGGGTCATTGGCCTCATTTTTCAAGATTTTCACAGCCACTGTTTTCACAACTCTGCAAAAGACATCATAACGCATAAGAAACTTTTCACAGTGGCTCACTTCTAGATAATTATCTCCAATGAAGCATAATTCCTAGAATTATGCAAGAAATGGTGTTCTGTGAATAATTGCAACAGAATGGAAATGCATCTTAAGAAGCCATGCTATAAGTGACTAGTTTTCCAACCATGTTCTCTCATTTTATAGACAAAAACAGTAACAGGTCATTAGTTAAAAATAATGGGGATGGTGATGCAGAATGCCCCAACCAAGTATAAAGCCTAAATATAATAGAATATTTAAATAATTTTCAAATAAACCTTACAAACTATGACATACATGGATTCCTATAACATCTTGAGATTCACCATCTCAGATTACATGTAGTGTATGTAAATACAACACTCCTTTAATATATGTTAAACATGAATTTCTGGATGCAGAAATAAAAAGCATACACTATTAAAGCTCATAGTTTACAAAATACTTTTAAGCTGAGCTTTGTTAATTTTAAGCAAGCTTCAACAATTTTACAAAAAGTTATTTTTTATTTTCTAATAAAAACATCACACAGGTAATGTTTGAACTTGTGGCAATATTCTGATATAGTGGGGCTGAAATAAATGAATCGAAATTATGTATGGTTTGAAAAACTGCATCACTCTGTGATACAATTCCCACAAATGTAGGAAGTATACCTCCTCTGTTGAACTCCAACATGGGAGAATAAAACCAGAACTATCCAATAAAACAGGTAAAATAAGAGAATAGCAGAGTAAGTCTGACATACATTCAGAAAAGCAGACAACTTCAGTGTAGAACTCAACAAGTGTTTACACAGTGAACAGATGGAAACACAGAATACCACCAGCACCCCAGAAGCACCCACCTCATCCTCCTCCACATGGAAATATTGTCTATGTTATTTCTATAAAATTCATTGTTTCACCTTCACAGTTCAGTCTATCATTCATCTGGACTGGTTTTGTATATGGTGTGAGGTAGGGGTCAAAATTAACAAGCAACAACTTCTTGATTCTTCCCAATGTTTAAGGCAGAAATAATACCCACACCCTCTCCCAGGAAAGAAGAGAAGGAAATTTCCTAACTCATTTTATGAGGCCAGCATTACCCTGATGCCAAAACCAGACAAAGAAATTATAATAAAATAATTTACTGATATCCCTCATGAACATAGAAGCAAAAATTCTGAGAAATATTAGTAAATTCAGTGAATTATGAAAGATATTATGAATATATAATTCATGAACAAGATGGATTTATTCCAGGAATGCAGGGTGGGTTTAATATTTGAAAATCAATCAGTGTAATTAACCACATGAATTTAATAAAGGAGAAAAACCATATGTTTATCCAGGAGAGGAAAAATAAATTCAATAATATGTAAAACACATTAGTGATGAAAAACAAATCTCTCGGAAAAGTAAGGACAGACAGAAATTTTCTTAATCCAATAAAGAACAGCTACAAATCTAATAGTGAAACACTGAAAGTTTTCCTCTGAAATCAGGAATGAGGAATGAGGCTACTGCCACTTTTATTCTACATTGAGCCACAGTTCCTGTGTAATACAATAAGACAAGAAAGAAATATAAAAAGTATAAAGATTAGACAGAATGAAATAAAACTGTCATAATTCACAGATGACACATTTCTGGGTTAAAGATAACATAAATAAACTACTAGAAATAATAAGTGAGAGATAATAGGTGAATTCATCAAGGTTGCTGGGTATTAGGTCAATAGGCAAAACCAGTTATATTTCTACATTCAACCAACACCAGGGATTAGCAAATAACATTTACAATATCATACCATACATATTAACATCAAGAGCACTAAATACCTACAACTGAATCCAACAAAAAAAAGTTGTACACGAACTCTACAAAGAAAACTAAATAACTCTGCTGAGAGACCTGCAAGAAATTAAAGATGACCCAAGTAAATGGAGGGATGGGTCATGTTTATTGATTGGAAGACTCAAGACTGCAAAGAACTCATTGTGCCCCAAATTGACCCATAGGGCCCCTCTCTTCCCAAACCCTCTAGTTGAAACTATGCATCTATAATCATATCTATGTTAATTTACACATATAATTAAGCAAAAAATTTAAGGATCACAAACAAGTTGTGAAAATGTATACCTTAATACAGGATAATTTAAATTCATTTTACAAAATGACTGTGGTGTACATACATATATTTTAAAATAAGCATATTATTCAATTTTATATATACAAGGTGTGATCACAAAATAGTGAATATTTAAATTAAAAAAATTATTAAAGTGAAATACACATCGCCATTAATCCCCCTCAAAATACTCTCCTTTGCTTCAAACACACTTATCCCATTGTTCTTGCCACTTTCTGAAGCAGTTCTGGAAGTCCTCTTTCATGAGTATCTTTAGTTGTGCTGTCATGGCTGCCTCGATGTCCTGAATGGATTCAAAACGTTTACCTTTCATGGTCATTTTGACTTTGGGGAACAGCCAGAAGTCGCGTGGTGCCAGATCCAGTGAATAAGGTGGATGGGGACACACCATAATGTTTTTACGTGACAGAAATTACCATACCAGAAGCAATGTGTGACATGGAGGATTTCCGTTGTGATCACAAAATACAGTGAATGCTGCTGCTGGGTGCCATCCAACGGAAAGACAGGGATCTTCAGTACAGGAAGTGGTGTGTCAAACCTCAGTAACAGTGTGTAATAAGTTCCAACTTGTTCGATGCAGTCAATTGGGTATGAGCTACGGTTGAGGGAAGGTGTGTTTTAAAGTGTGCCATAAATCATCCTCCATCACGACAATGCTCCGTGTCACACATCGCTTCTGGTACAGCAATTTCTGTCAAATAAAAACATTACAATGTGTCCTTATCCACCTTATCTGGCTGTGTGTGACTTCTGGCTCTTCCCCTAAGTCAAAATGATTCAGGACATCGAGGCAGCCATGACAGCACAACTAAAGACACTCATGAAAGAGGACTTCCAGAACTGCTTCAGAAAATGACAACAATGATGGGGTAAGTTTTTTAGAAGCGAGGGGGAGTATTTTGAGAGGGATTAATGGCAATGTATCTTTTACTATAATAATTTTTTTTTATTTAAACAGTCACTGTATTGTTTGAGCACACCTCATACACTTACTTACACACACACACACACACACACACACACACACACACACAAGGAAGGGGAAGGATCGAAAGCAAGAGAGTCTATGCATACTTATATCTATACTCTTGACTCCTGAATCATGTAAATTACCTACTCAAGAAAAAAATTATTTAAATTTAAAATATCATTGAACAACAAAACCAACATTATTCATATCAGTAACATACTAATTCAAACATACATATTCAAAGAGAATTTGTTTCAAAGGAATTTAGAAACCACTATTTTACTGAATATTCTATGTGGGTTGCCTTCTCAAGACCAAATAAAGTACAAAGAGATTTTAGTAGTTTAGCAGTTCTAACTGCTGTATAATATGTATTGCTATTTGAAATTATTGGATAAAGCAAATAAATAATTATATTAATGATATAAGAAATGAGAAATTTTCTGGGTAAGAGAAATGAGACACAATTTTTAAAAATCAAAGAAAATAAGTGAAAACACTGCTACTAAATTATTTCATTTTAATTAAATAAAACATGTGTATGTATGCATATATATATTAAGGTTAGTAAACAGTAGTGATATTTAGGTGGTACAAATATGACATTTTTATATTAACGTTTTGCTTGTTTGTATTTTCTAATTCTCTATAAGACACACGTACTATGTCAAAACTAATATATTGGGGGTGCCAAAAAAAAATGTATGTGCATTTTAAGAGATGTTATCTACGTATTACCTTTCGAAGTTGAATTGAATGACAGTAGCAATGTGTAGTATGATGTTGGCTCAAAAGATGGCATTATTCAAATGAATGCTAGTGTCACCAAGGCAGGACAGTAAAAAAAAATGGCAGAAGCACAGTTATGGTTTGAGGCGTGCAAGACCATTTTGAAGTGGTATTTGAAATTCGAGAACGTCATGGAAGTACAACAATGGAGGCGTGAGTATGCAACAGAACCTCCAAGACGCCTGACAACTGCATGCATTCGTGATAAGCACGGTACTGTGTGATGAAATTGAAATGGCATATACAGTGATACAAGTGGACACTTTTGTCAGCGTTGCTCAAGCAGTAGTTTGCTATAATCAGAAGATTCTGGATGCTGATGGTAACTACTTTGAGCACCTCTTGTAATTGCAGAACTCAAACGTGACTTGTATTCATTGTTTGTTATTGGTATATATTGAGTATCACAATTTTAATAGTTGTTTGCTTTCTTAAAATGTGTATACATTTTTTTTTTAAAGATTTTATTGGGGAATTGGGAGAGGGGAACAGTGCTGGGGAATCGGGGAAGGGGAACAGACAAGTTGCTATCGTTTTGTTCTTCAGTCTAGTTGTGGAGGACGTTGCTTCACTGGCCCATGTTGGTATTATCATTGCACTCTTCCTGGGTGAGGCAGATTGGTCGCTGGCCACTCATGGCGGCTCTTCGCAGCTCACACCGGCTGCCAGCCGCTCATGCTGGCTGCCAGCCACACACAGTAGCTTATGGCAGCCCACTGCAGCAGGGGCTGCAGCCTATGCCGTCGCCGGCGACTCACAGCAGCCTAGCTCCAGGTTGAGCTGTTGTTCACCATCTTAACTGTAGAGGGCAGTGTCACTGGCCCCATGTGGGATCCGAACCGGGGCCCTGCTGCTCAGAGCTGGCGTCCCAAGCCACCTCTTAACCAACACGCCACTCGGCTGGCCCGTGTATACATTTTTTAGGCACCCTCTGTATATATAATTATTATATACATAGTTAATATACATAATGGGAACTTTCATGGTTATTGTACCAGAAATCAACAAAAATTTTACTGTTAATTAAAAAGAATTTAGCTATGGTGGGTTACATTTTGTGTTTGGGGTACAATGAATGGAACACTTGCATATGTAGTAGTTTCTAGCATGTAAGCTCACATGAGAACGAGTGTGGTGTGATGGTACAAAGCTTTGACTTACTTTTTCATCTGGTACTGGCCCTTCTTCACAGTCCCAAAGTTACCAGAGCCTAGTTCCTTGTCCTCCAGAGTCAGCAGCTTCCGGTCTAGGTAGACCTCCTTGGGCCTGATCTCCTCAGGGTCTGCATAGGGACTTTCGTACACTTCAGTGTCCATGGGTAACGCTTCTCTCTGGGTGTCTGCAATCAAATCAAGAAACACACACCCTGGGCTTGTGAAAATCCATCATCTCCCACTCCCTCCTCCTGTGGTCACAGTTCGCCTTTCGAGACCTTGATTACTTTGGGTAGTTCTGGTGCCACTGAGTACTCAAGGCACGGTCTCACCCAGCTCATGGCGGGGGGGGGGCAGCAAAAAATCTCCTCATCCCTATTGTATTTGACTCTCATTCTTGCGTTAATGTTTATCAAGAAAGTGTCTTTCACGCCAGAGGCAAAGACGGATGGGGCCCTCCTTATGGGCCATGGTGGCTTTAACTATGTCTGAAAATTCTGATCCTCCTTCCTTTGAGAGATGCAGTCTATGTCACCTCCCCTCAGTGGCTTTTGTAACTGTGTCAACTAACAGGGTTTCAGAAGAGACATTTGTGATATACTCAGGAGAGGCTATAAAAGGCTCGTTTGTTGGAAACCTGGCTCTTAAAGCTTCAGATGACATGCAAGGCGTCCAACTGCCTTGACACCTTCTATGTTGTGAGACAGCCCAGGCGGAGAGGCCCTGAGACTACATGGAGATGGGGAGAGGCTGGCCAGCCCCCAGGACCCTGGCCTCACCATGGTCCCCTCCCCTGCTGGCCCAGCTCCAGCCCTAATCTTACTGAGAGGCCCTGGGTCACCGCCCAGGTGAACCCCACCCAAATTCCTGACCTGCACCAGATAATTAAATGACTATTGTCGTTCTAAGCTACTAAGTTTTGGGGTGGTTTTTGTAGCAATAAACAGACCAAATTCACCAATAAAAAATGACCTGGGGTCATCTACAGAACCCAAGAGATCCTGTTTCTGGTAACATGTCTAATAGAGGGCTACTGAGGTCATCGAGGGTCTCACCCTGAGCTGCATCCTCTTGTGGACTCACCAGTGACCACAGTTCCCTAAACATGTCCGCAATCCCAACAGCTCAGACATCCCTTCAGGTTCTACCAGCCACATGGCTGTGCCTGCCGCTGAAATACATCACTGGACACAAACATTTTTCCAAGAACACAATCTTTTCAGAAATATGAGCCTTGAGTAGCATCAGTACTACCAATGTGGCCAGTTCACTGTGAGGGAGGCTGTACAGACCATCTCATCCAGCTGCGACTGACTGGTGACTAAAAGGGCGACTCTCACCTCTTTCCGCGTTCCAGTGCCCTCCGTCTGGCTCGTAGGGATTGAATGACAGAGAGTTCCCTGGCGAGTGCCCGGGCTGAGATAAGGGCTGAAGCACACAAAGAAACACGTCACTTTTCTTCATTGATACACTGCTAAGTTGATCTGCGTAATTATTTTTATTTTCAAACAATCACAATTTAACTTATGCAGGGAAGACAAAGGGTAGAACTAGGACAAGAGACACACACAAAAAAGCAACATGGCTTATCTCATTCTTCGGGCAACTGCTTAGATCCTGTGAGGGCAAAATACAGCTCCTGCTCCCACAACTCAAGGGGCCTGCGAGGTCTCAGGTTGTTGGGAGAGAATTCACAGGAATTCCCTCCCTACTTAGAAGCCTTTCAAATCCTACTTGTACCTCCCAAAAGATGCTGTGGATTTTCATTATTCCCTTGGATCCATTTACTCTTTCTCTTCAATTTTATACCATATGGAAGTTACTTAAAAAGAAACAGTAAATATCCGCCATCTGCTTCCGCTTACTCCCCAACTCCAAGGTATCTATGCAGTCTTAGTTTCCGCCTCTATCTTTGGCTTCTGTGGAGATCTAGCAACATTTGCGTAGATGCCAGAAGGTAGCACTAGCCAGTTAGTGGTCACCGTCACCACCATCATTATCATCATCACCACGGCCCTGGGAGGGGGAGAGCCTCTTTCTGGTAACTCGATGGGAGGTAATTCTTCCCTGTACCTAGAGCAAGTAAATGAAGCTTATCAAAGTAAAGTTTGCTGGCCATTGTTAATGGTGACCTTCCCTATTATTTATTTGATTTACATCAATTTGCATCATAAAATAATGGGGAGAAAATATCCTGATATTCCTATAACATTTCCCCTTTGAAAGTCTCTATCTCAGGTCTTCCTGATCCACCCTTACACACCACATGTAAAACAAGGGTATTGCTACTAAATCTGGTACATAAGAAAGCCACAATTCAATCCATTTTGGGGGTGTGAGTTGAGTAGAAAATTTATATATCCATTTACCGTGTCAGTGCCCAAGCATTGGCCACGAAGAAATGAGATACCGCAAGATATTGGAGAAGTTTAAAAAACAGACATTAAGCTTAATTGTACACATTCACTTGTCTTCTGGCACACACTGAATATCCTCGTCTGCCTTCCTGATGTCACAGTCCCAGGAGCCAAAGTACAACACTGCAGTCACAATGTGCTACAGCCACCACTCGGCCACTCGTCTCCAACCCTGGACTTCCTTCTTCACGCTGTCTACGGAGCACTACAGAGCCACAGTGCCCACAGTGACAAAGACCTGTGTGACCTGGCTAAAGGACACCTGCTCTTTTGTGTCAATGGGATGTCCTCATATCCATGTTCTCACTACTACCTCAGCAGCATTCTTACTGAATTGTTGAATGGAAGTAGCTATGAAATATCAAGGATGAAAATAACATCTAAGTGCCGGGGGCATAGTAATTCATTTACTGCATTAGAGCTTTGTCAGGTTCCCTGTTGGTGTTCAATAAAAATGTGTCAAACACACACATGATGAGTGAGTGAATGAGTGAATGAATGAATGAATGAATGAACAAGCTTGTTAAAGCTGGGAGAGGTGAAATGTACACTAGTGTCATATAAAAATAAGTTCTCTCTCTTTATATTAATGGAAGGAAATAGATGTGGATAATTCCAAATGACAATCTACCTTTTTAGAAATTTTGTGATTACAGCACTGTCGGATATGCTGTGAATTCATGTATCACTTGTAATCTAATTACCCTATCCTGGCAGAACTGTCATAGGAGAGACTAGGTAATTCCCAAGGCTTTCCATCCCCCGCCTCTGCTCAGTTCCCTCCTGAAATAAAACTCCAAGATGGAAATAGTTTTCAAATTAAAACAGAAGTTTCTTTTAGGATTACAACTTCTCTGATTTTCCCTGCAGGTAGGAAAGTACTGAGGTCCAAAGACAAAACTTTAAGACACCAGGACCATCAAGAGGGCACCAGAACCCCTTCTCATAACCTTATGCCCTCCTGCCCTTTGCCCACTTAAGACCATATGGGGATACAGTGTCTCCACCCTGGTCGAATGTTCTCCAGAGCAGGAGGACTTCATAAAAGCTGTTATATTTAAGCCAGGATGCGATTACCTGACATATAAATCCTATGAGGAAGAATTTTAAAACAGAGGTGGGGGTGTAAAAAAACACTGCCAGAGATGCCAGGGCATCCGGAGTACGCCAGGATAGGTAGTGATGGACGCAGTGAACTGAAAGCCCTGGACATAGCTTACTCTGGTGGGTGGTGTGGTGTTCACCAGAGTCTGTCTAGAGAAGGAAACGGGTTGAGGGTCCCCTCTGAAAGACAGGACTCCATGTTTTCAGCAGAGGTGTATCAGAGCTTCTTTCAATGCTGCCCGCACAGACCACCACACAGTTATAGCCTTCAGAGCCCGGCCCAACTCCACCTTTTCCTAAATAACTGTGTCAGCTCCCCGCCCCAAACCCTGCCCTCCCACCCACAGCGGGACAGAAGATGGCAATAGGCTCAGGAGAATGGCCTTTGGAAGACATGGGAGGCTTTCTGTTGTGTTAGTTAAAAGGGCGGGCATGACTTTATGATGAAGGCGAAGATACAAAAAGCAAGTTTCATCTTTCCCAAAACACTTAATGAATATGTCAATTAGTAGAAGAGCAACAACAAAAACCTTCTAGAATTGAATGCTCAATGGAAAAGAATTTAAGGACTTTGTAAAAAATGAGCTCTAAGGCATAATAGTAAATTATAAAAATATAGATTAGTATTTAAAATTGAATAAAATTTTAATTTAATGAAAAGCATCTTGTTGGCTCATTATACCACTTGTCATTATTCTTTCTGCTTTGTGTTTCATAATTTATTTGCCCTAATCAACAGCATCACCATTTCTGCTTCGAGAACAAGGTGTAGATTAATGTTGACAATAGCTTTTTTCCCATTTTTGCTGATATTCAAAACAGAAGTCAAACCTGTAGCATGCCACTAGATGGCACTAGCTACCTTAGCTTTCTACCTTCCCAAAAGCAATTTGTGATTTTTCTTTTAAGTTTTATAAATTCTGGTAAAAACAGATCACTCCACAATAATAAAATAAAAATTAGGTCAGGTTATAAATTATGATCCCTGATCTCTTTTTTGCCAGGATTAACTGCAAGTAGAAAATGTATTTGACAAATATTCTTTGAGTGTCTAAGTTTAAGAAGTGGGGATTCAGAAGTGAACAAAAGAGAAAAAATATATTGCGCTTATGGAGCTGACAAGGCTAATTTGGAATTTCCTGATAGGGAGTATTGTTCATATCCTAATGTCCATTTCTAGACCTTAATTTTTGGACTTCTGGAAAGACATTTTCAAATCAGGCAACAGCAGTAATAAAGATGAGGACACACTTGTCACAATTGCAGTGACAAAAAGAGCCAGTAGGCTTCACTGGCTTCCATAAACCAACATGGTTCTGGTCTCTGGTGGAATGACTGGTCCCACAGGGGAATTAGGCCTCTCAGCTGAGGGCAGGCCCTCCAGGGCCAGGACATGGGATATTATTAGGTTTCTTTCAGATACAAGAAAGTAAACACAAGACTTTCATAATTAACCTTCCCTCACCTTAGAAGCAAAGATCTTAAGTCTGGCCCTTAATAACATTTTCTCAAGGCCTGGCCCACTGCTTTGGCATTACCAGACGAGTATGACGTGAGAACTTCTTTTTCTTTTTCTCTCTCCCAGCTGAACCCTAGTGAATTCTGTGTTTAAATATGTCGCAAAATATTCCAATCATCAATGCATGTGCTGGAATAAAACATGCAAAATGGGTTTTCATTTGAAATTCTGGAACTTTCCACAACTTAGATAAATGTGAATGCTGTGTCTCAGAGCATGTGCCTTTGAATTGTGGACCTGAAATGCTGTCTTCAAGTCTTTAAGGATGCTGGTCAAACTCTGACAACTTTCCTTAATAGAAGGATAAGTTAGTTATGTATTGGGCTGTCGGAAAAGTCATGATGCATTTTTGCAATGAAAAACATAGAAAAAATACATCATGACTTTTCCGGCAGCCCAATACTTAAAGTAGCAAAGAAAAATGTTCCAGTACCAGGACGGATTTTATTCATTTAAGGACTCCCAGTCCTTAAAGTAAGTGTAGGTAAGTGTATGGTGGGAGGTGGGGAGAGAGTGAATCACACTTGTTTTCTTTAGTTAAATCCAGTTGTATTTTTAAGTACTGAAATGTTACTAATCTCTAGAGAAAAGTTGAAAAGACATCTGCCCTTAAGTTTTCATCATGAAATTTTAAATTATTTGATTAATAATCTTCAAATTAAACTATACTTTTCATTATCTACCTATATGCTAGCTTTAATTTAATTATCAACCTATATGCTAGTTTTAATTTAATAGAACTTGAGTTCTAGCATGTACTTTTTGTGCCAGATTAAAACTATATTAATCAAATTAATCAAATTATTAGATCAAATTGATCAAATTCAAGTAAGTTATTTACACCTTAGCTAAACAGATGAAATAGTTGACATAATTCCCACTAGTCTTTTCTCAAAACTGGTTAAATAATGGAAAATTCCCCTTCTATTTGTGAAAACATAAATATTAGTTCTAAAATATTTCTGATGAACAATTAAAATATTTTTAATATATAGCTTAAATCATACAATCCTTTTCTTTTATCAATTAACTATTGATATCTTTGACATCTATGTAAAAATTCAATGCATACTTCAAAGTGGTTATACATTTAAATAAACAACCTGTTTTTCTTTTTGTCCAGAAAAGTATTTTCACAGAATTAATCAGGTTAATTACATTCTAATATTTAATTCTCTATTTAAAAGTTGATTAAATAATTTTAATAGGTGCAAATTTAAAAAGGCACTATAGGGTTTAAAGTGAAAAGTGGGTCTCTTTGACACCCCTGTTTTCTTCTCTCGAGGTAACTAGTGTTACTTGTATACTTGTATTTTCTATATTCTTCCAGAATATTCTATACTGCATCAGCATATATATATATATATATATATATATATATATATATATATATATGCATGCCTTTGTTGTTTGCAATTAATATTGTATTTTGGAAACAATTTTAGATCTCAGCCCCCTCCCACAGTATGAATTTTATTGTAAATGAGTACATTTATTTCTCATTGATAGGTTTTAAATTCTTTCCAGACTTTGTCAATTAAACAATATAAGAATAAACACCTTCATATATACGTACATGATTAAACAAATGCAAGAATATCTGTATGATACATACCTAGAAATAAAATTGTGGTTAAGAAGTTATATGTGCTTTTAATTTTGATGGATGCTGTGAAATTGCCTTTTTCAGAGATTGTACCATTTCACACTTCTCCAACAAAGTGTGAAAGTGCTTATCTACCATACCCTTGCTGCACATTGTGTCACCAGGCTTTTTTACTCGGATCAATTTTACAGGTGGACATAACACAGCACCATAGTTTTAACTAGCATTTCTGTTATTATAAAATTGACAGCTTTCCCTATGTTTAAGAGCTATTTATATTTGCTTTACTATAAACTACCTACTGACATTCTCTGCCCAATAGCCTATTAGATAGTTAAAACTTCTCTAACTGATTTATAGAATTTCTTTATATATTAAAGTTATCAACCTTATATATTTGTCATCATTACTAATACTTATTCCCAGTTTATTATTTCTCTTTGGATGATGTTGTGATTCTTATCTATGTGTATATTTCTTTATTTTTAGGTAGCCTTACTGATATTTTCTTCAACTTCCTTTAGACGTGTTCTCCCTTCGTCTAAAGGTCTACTAAAACTTATTTTCTGGATTTTTCTTTATTCAATGTGAGTGACCTGAGCTGGCTTTAGCCTGCTTGGGACAACGATGGAAGTGGGAGTAGGGCTTATCTCCTCACAGTGCTGGGTTACTGTTTCCTGGGGTGACGGCATTTTGATGTGTCAGCCTAGCTAGCCTGAACTACAATCCTCTGTTATTGAATGAAACCCTGAATGGGTACTGCTAGGGAGGAATTTTACAGCTGCCAATAAAATCCCTAATTAGTTGATTTAAGTTGGTGAGATTGTCCTGGGTGGCCCTGACTTAATCAGTCAAGAGCCCTTCGAAGAGAGCTGAGGCTGTCCCAAAGGAGTAACAGGTGTGGGGGTGGGGGCACAAATGACCCCTGGCTGTGGGTGACAGCTGCAATTGTGCCTGAGAGGTTCCATCCTGATCGTCTCTTCCTGACGGCCTGCCCTACAGACACCAGACTTACTCAGCCAGCCCCTACAACTGTGTAAAGCAAGTCCTTGTGTTAAACCTACATATGCATGTGTGTGGGGTACCTGTATATAGATGTGTGTAGGTATAAAAAGGTATATATGTGTGTGCATTATATATATACACCTATGTGTGTGTGGGGGTGTGTGTGTCTGTTTTACACATAAATCTCCGACTGGTCATGCTCCCCTGGTTGAACCCTGAGTGATACACTAGGAAACCACAGAATTAAGATAAATGTGGAATGCTGTGTCTACTCTGTTTACAGTGAAACTGCTCATGCTCATTTCTGGGTCTGCACCTGGGCTGCGGGACTGTGTGTTGAAACACGGGCTTTGGCCTTCATCAAGAGAGTGATGAATAAACACGGGTGGGAACCAGGGGTGTGGCCCACTTCCACAAAAGGCTTCCTTCATGGCTCCAGGCAGACCCTGTAAGTGGAGTGGCCAAGGAAGCCCGGAGAGTGAGGGGCTCTGGGGCTGCGGATGGGGCGCTGGGTACGCTGTGTGTCCTGTCCAGAGTCATTCTATGAAGCTTTGTCAACGCAGCACTTGTTTAAGGATCTACCATCTTTGACTGCCACACCAAGGTAGTAAAGTCACTAATTTGAACTGAATTTGTAATCCTAACCTTGCAAACACGATTCATGACTGAAAAGCACCCTGAATCAGAAAACATTTTGAGTCACCCCACTTGATGGGGCACCATCTGGCCTATTTACCACTGGACTATAGTCCTATGAGGTGTCACCCCGGCAACTGAGCAGAGCCCTGTCCTGGGAGGAGGGGTAATGCCGATAGGGGTCCAGGGCCAGAAAGTGGCAACCATAGAGAATTTTGCCTTGGATCATGGGGAATGTTGACATGTTCAAGGCCAAAGCCTCAATCACCTATTGGCCCTGGTCTGGAAACACACACCAAGTTGTAGGGCAAAAGGGACACTGACATAGAGAATATATCCCCTTGACAACCTGGTCCCCAACTCCTAAGATGCCATCTCTGGCTTGGGCAGCCCTCACTGTCGCCCCCAAAAGCAATGCCCCATCATAGCTGACAGTTCCATGGGCTGATGCACACTGACGGGGGATATGACATTAAAATAGTTATCCCATTCAGGTTTATCACATAATTTTTCCCCTCAAACACCACCTTAAACTCACTTCTCTATGGTATATATTCTATGGTCAACAAGATGGAGAATGTCTTCAGTCTGACTGCCCACTAGGTAAATTTATATTAAATAAAATCTCAGGGCTTTTATGCTTTTTAGTTTCTGATTCTCATAAGTACTTTAGGCAATCTACTTTGTGAGTTGATGCCCAATGATATGCTAAAATGTTTGGAAAAATACTAACTGATATGAAAATAGAAAGCATTATTAATAAAAAATTAACTTTTATTAATTTAAAAATTAAATTAATAAAAAATTAACTTATTAATAAAAAATTAACCACTGATGATAAAAGTAGCAATGGGAAAAAAGCAATCCATATACATTATATATATGTATGTATTTTTTGAGGGAGGTGATTCATTACAAATAAGTCATTAAAAAAGAGCTTTTTATTTCCTTCCTAATTCAGTAATCTAGCAAAATATAAAAATGCTTCCTATGTCAACCCTCCTGCCTCATAAACATAAATGGTGTTTCTAATCCTCAATTTCCTATCTTTATACATCTTACTTTAAAGTTCTATGTTGGAAATCTATAGCCATAATGAAGTTATTGAGGCACTTGATACCTATGAAATAAACAACCTTAAGCCCTCACTGTGCAGTGCCCACTATATCTTGATGTTTCTTCAATCAACATGTGATTTATGTCATCAATTACCATAACACTGCAACATATGATTATGGTAACTTAAAAGTCACTTGGCTCACTTGGAAAAGATTTTCCAATATGAGAATTAGCTCCCACCTATCATACTGACCCAAATGACTTTCAAGCACACACGTGAGCAGAGAGAGCACACGCACAGTGATGCACTTTGCAGTAAAGTGACCAGGACCCACATGGAAAGCATAGTGTGTACCTGGGTGGACTGCCCATGAGGGCTACACACGGCACAGAGACGTGAGGCCAGAGCAGCAGGCGGGCAGGTCAAGGCAGCGCACACGAGAGCAGCCAGAGGGGGTGGGGCAGGGGGCGTGGACGCTGAGTGCGGGTCAGTCCTACCACTTAGTCAGGGACAGCAAGCAGGGGACGTTTAGCACCTTTTTGCCGCCAGGCTTTGGGAAGGAGTATGATTTGATTCTGGAGATTATTCCACCTGCTGACCAAGTCTAGAAACCATAATGGCAAAGAGGAAGAGTAAATGTTTCAGAAAACAAATACAGGCTACGATGCATGACATGCTATTTTAACTGCTTTATAATTACACTGCCAGCCCCTACAGGTCCTGCCGCTGTGATTCCCCATGGGCAACCGTGACCATGAGGAAGCCCTCAAGAAAAGCCAGCACCTGAGCATAAGGATCTGAAAAATTATTGGGGTAATATTGGGTTGTCGGAAAAGTCATGACGTATTTTTTTCTATGTTTTTCGTTGCAAAAATGTGTCATGACTTTTCTGACAACCCAATATTTTCCACGAAAAGCTAGAGCAGGGGTCGGCAAACTTTTGCGACGGAAGAGCCATGAGGGGGTCAGCAAACTGCAGCTCATGAACTATGGCTCTGAGGTAAAATTGAAAATGAAAATAAAACTATCATAGTTTCATTTATAAAATTTTTACAGGATATTATTCACATAATGGTGACTATGTAAAAATACATTTATGGCTCTCAATAATTTTTAAATTGTTGTGAGGGACAGGATTGGCTCTTCCAGGGGTCGGCAAACTTTTGAGATGGAACGAACCCAAAGAGCCACATGTGGCTTGCAAGCTGCAGTTTGCCAACCCCTGGGCTAGAGAATTAGAGCTGTTACATTAAACAGCCTATGTTTCATAAAGCATTATTGAATTTCAAACTTAAGGAAAATCATCCTAAAGAAACTAAAAGGAAATCTGACTGCCTAATTTTGTTACTTCTTTGGGGTGCTGGCTGCATAGTGTTTGTGGAAATCCATTGAGTTGGACACTTAGGGCAGGTGCATTTTTTTCTGTATGTATCTCATCAGTAATAAAAAGTTCTTCCAAAATATCTAACTTCTTGAAGCCATTGGGTGATATATAGCTAAATATAGGGCTTGATATTCTTTTAGGAGTTCTCAGTGCTCATCCATCTTAGAGGAAAATGGACGTCTCGTGGAACATACATGTTAAAGCAGAGTCACCAGGCCAATGAGCCACGTAAAGAGTGACAAAAAACGACTCCTTAAAGGTGCTGTACTTTAGGTGTCGATCCTAAAATTCACTGGTATTTTAGCAAATTCCAGGCCTCCCAAACTGGAGATGAGTGCTGTCCCCAGAGAGCCTCCCAGTTTCATCACAGGCACAGCTTCTAAGCCGTCACTAGTCCCCGCTGGGGGCAGAAAGTGCATTCCAGATTTTTTTTAAGGGCTAAAAGGCAAAAACGTGACGGTTAGAGCAGACTGCTGGTGTTGGGAAATGTTTACACTTCACAGATGGCATTAAAGGGAATCAAAGGTTCACAATGAGGTCCCCAAAAAAGGCATAGGAAACCAATTCGCGCTTTGAGTGTAAATTCATGCATCAGCTCGTAAGTCTGGAGGGAGGAAAGAGGTGGAAATCTCTCTCTTTAGGTGCATTAGGCATGTTTCAGGCCAACTACCATGAAGAAGCCTGGACAGGCCATGTTCTCGCCTCCTATTGATGGGGGAAGGAGGTTCTGGCTAAGTGCCCGACTGTCCTCTAGGGCTTCTCTCCTCTGATCCATCAAGCACTCCCCAAGCCTTCCTCTGCTAAGCTATTGTCAAACCAACTTTTGTGGAAAGGGCAAGTCTTCTAATAACAATGTCTTTG
Organism: Hipposideros armiger; assembly: GCF_001890085.2. Lineage (NCBI taxonomy): Eukaryota > Metazoa > Chordata > Mammalia > Chiroptera > Hipposideridae > Hipposideros > Hipposideros armiger. The sequence goes on along the minus strand of NW_017732350.1, from coordinate 330,885 downwards.
CTGATTTAACCCAAAGGCTTGGGCAGACAACGTCACTGAGACATCTTATATACCAGACTTGTTACACCGAGCATGTGCGTGGTCATGTGGATTATGCCCACGCGTCCACATAGATGGTTCAAGACTGAGCCTGAACAATATACTACCATTTCCCTCATCTGCTAGAAGGCATATTTCTGATTTAACATTGGGTTTCATGAGCATTGTGTATATTGTCAACAAATGGAGGGAACTTAACCTACGAAAGCAATTAACTTGGCTAGCTTCGAATTGAAAACAGGCCGATTCTAGCTGACAGCAGCCTAAACAATTACCGCTACTCCTGTTAGCCCAGACATGCTTTCATTATGCTAATATACAACTGCTCCACCTTCATTGGTATTTCTAGTAACACTTACCGGAGGATGGGCCCCTGGAAGTTGTGGACGAGCTCCAAAATTAATACTTCCTGGTGAGAAAGAGCACGGATGATTACTGCCACATCAATGAAAACCGCCCGTTTTCCCCCTCCCCACTGCAGACCAATCAACGTGACTGTAAAATACTGCAGCTTAAAAAGCAGATACATTTTCTGGATACATTTCTTTTTATTCTCTTTCACTCAAACTTTCTCACTCATGCAATTAAAACTAGTTAGTTTTTTAAAGTGAAAGTTATTGGCTATTTTTTGATTAATGATACATGTAAACCTGGAGCAACCTGACATTTTTAATCAATCAGTAAAAACAAGGTGTCATCCCACCTGAATTTGCAACAGGCCAAATCTAAAATGAGGCTGATTGTTACTAGATTATTATTATTATCTAAAAGACTGAGGCTCCAGTGTTTTAGTGACTCACCAGTTTGATCGCCAATTTTTTGACATGGAACTGTAAGAACTCTTAACAAACCATCTGGTTTATAAGAATAATGCTCGACTAGCTGAAAGAGAAGAAAGTAAACAAGTTGCAATAAATAATGGAGGCAGGAAATGAAATCCTACCTGGAGCAGCAGACTCCCTTTTCAAACTTTAAAGTGATTCCAGGACAATCCTTACCAACAAGGGCAACCCTCAACCTCCCTGGGCCATGCCTCTCCCTCCCACCCTCAGACTCAGGACAGTTCACATGTTGCCTTGCCTTTGGGACCCTACTCCCCTCGGCTGGCTCGCACTCGCTCGCGCTCTGTCTTTCTCCCTCACCCCTCTTTCTCTCTCTTTCTTTTTTGATAGCAAGTTGCCCTTACAGTATCTGTTTATATTCTCCTGCATCTGTATGATATGAAAATGACCTCAGCATGCTAATATTCACTCATTCAGTCAATCAGTCATTCAACAAACATTCTGCTTCACTGAGCCCTGAGAAAGGACAAAGGTAAACTAAGGGGAATAACATATTTCCTGCCCTCGAAGTGTTTACTTTCTTGGTGGAGAGACAGATAGTGAGTAATGCTGTTAACAGTCCTGTGGGCAAGGACTTTGCAGGGACCAAGTCACTCAGCCCAAAAGCTTTAGAGCGAAGACACCATAGCACAGGTGACATAGGAGCTGGGAGATGGGGAAAGGTGACCTTTTGGAAAGTGGCCTTATGTTGACAGGACATGGACATCCTTGGCTAATCATTCCCAGAAAACTGTGAAACATGATATCCAATTCCTACATTAAAAATAAATTGATGACAAGTAGATTTATTTACATCAAAATTATGCAATAAGAAGTCTTAGTATGTCACATTTTCTTTTTTCATACAGATATTTCCTCTTGAGTCCACCTAAAATCTTCCTATCTGATATTTCTTGCTTATCTGTTTATCGATAACTTTTCCAGTACCAAAACTTACCTACTTGGGTGAACATTTGTTGAATGAATATATTTTACCCTTCAGATAACATTCTTTTAAAAAAAACTTTATTGTGATAAGAACACAACATGAGAGCTACCCTCTTAACAAATGTTTCAGTCTGATCAGTCCTAACATGCTATTGAAATGGGCACCAAAGCTCTCCCTGTTGTTCAATGCAATAATACTGTATTTTCCCGAAAATAAGACCTAACTAGAAAATAAGCCCTAGCATGATTTTGCAGGATGCTTGTAATATAAGCCCTACCCCAAACATAAGCCCCAGTTAAGGTCACCTGCCAGACATGACTGTTTGAATAATTGTAGACTTTTGTACATGAATAAATGAATAAATGTATTGTAGGGGCAAAAATTAATATAAGGCCTGGTCTTATTTTGGGGGAAACATGGTAGTATGTTCTCAAGCTAATGGTATTGAGGTCCCTAAAATAGACGAGACATCTCATCCATCTTTCCAGTGTCATTCAAACATCTCCTTTAATGCTTGTATTTTCAGACAATCTACTCCACAAGGGTGGCTGAGAGGTGGGCGTACTTGTAGGAGTTTCCCTCTTGGGCAAGGGTCTGCAAACTTTTTTCTATAAAGGGCCAGACAGTGATATTTTAGGCTTTTTCAGGCCACATACGATCTCTGTCACATGGTCCTTTATTTATTTCAAACAACCTTTTAAAGTGTCAAAACTTCTTCAACGAGTATACAAAAACATGCCAGGGCCAGATTTGGTCTATGGGTTTGCTAACTCCTGCTCCAAAGTGAGGAATACTAGAGTAGTATAGCAATTAACAACTTACAGAAACATAGCACTAGGCTCCTGGCTGAGGGGAGAGCACAGAGGTACCCTACATTGCTACCTTGCCGTCGAGAAAAATCCATGAAATCATGCTGGTAAAAATGAAAGACACTGGTGGCATTTTTGGTGTTCCTTCTTAAATGTGGTGGTTAGAAAATATACAATGGGAAGGATTTAATTAGGGCTGAATACTATCATCTTCTGGAGAAATCAATAAATATGGGGCAGAGTCTTCGGAAGGAACTTCCCAACAATTAGAGATGTTTAGCATTACAGTGAGTGCACAGACTCTGAAACTGTAAGTGGACTCAGAGGAGAAGGGTCATTCGGAAGAAGCCCTGTGGCTGTGCACTGGTGAGGGAGCCCAGGGCCTTCAGGCCTTTAAATGCACCATTAACACACCATGTAAAAGTCAAGAGACTTTGATGGGAAATTAATTCCGGAAGGCAACATTCTCTACTCATTTCTCTGACTTGCAGTGGGCTACCTGACAGGCTAACTGCTCTTTCAAATCGATACCATTAAAATAAAGCAAAGCCTGTGGTTGATAATGAGCCCTATGCTAATGTGCTACAAATCAAATAATGAGGTCAGTGTTATAACTGATATGAACATTACAATACTCAGCAGTCAGAAAAGAAGTTCTTGTTCCAATTATAGCATTAGAAACCAAAATACATTAGGTGGTGGTTACTCTATGTGTGTTCAAGGTAATGAGGATCCCTGGCCTCAGTTTTTTAAAAGATGAGATTTCAAGTTGGGACCTTGCCTCGGTATTACCACACGTGAGGTTCCTGGCCAGGCCCTCACCCACAAAAGCGCAAAAGCGCAACGTAGCTGTTGCTCTTCGGGTAGCAGAGGCCCTCGGTTTTCTCCGTCTCTGCCCCACTACAGTGTATAGGGCGTTTCACTAAAATGATGTCATTTCTTCAGGTAACTTCATTCAGCTTGAAAATGAAGACAAGCTGGTCATGCCCACGACAGCCTCATGGAAAACAGCAGTGAGCACTGGTTAGTGCTCCTTGTGCCTAAGTAACACCACGATTATGAGCTGTTTCAGGTTTACTAACAGTCGGGTCAAGAATAAACCTTTCAGATCAGGGTAGCACAACCCTGTGCAGGAGGTGGCTGGGAGCGTGGGAAGTGCTGCCTAACTTTCTAAGTTGCCTTATTTCAACGGAGACTCATTTTGCAGCAAGAATGGCACCTGACATTTTATATTCAACTTGGCCTTGCACAGTTAAAAGAACAGTCAGATCGGCCACCTCCATGCCTTCTTCCCAGCCATCCATGCCTTTATTTTGTGTGTATTTGTCTGAAAGGCTGCTCTGGGTTCCAGTAAGAATGTCTTAGAGAGAAATGTTTTCTAGTCCCCAATGCAGGGTCCCTGTTGAACTCTGACCACAGTCCTGTGTGGACTCCGCCCTGAGGTGCCAAGAGCTGACTAGCCCTGGAGAAGCTACAGAACCTTGTGGAGCCTCATTAACCTGATGACTCTAGGTCAGCACTTTGCAAACTTGGCCACTGGTACTCAGCGGCACCTAGGGTAGAAGGGCAGGCTCTGGTTGGGCAGGTCTCGGGCAGAGTCCCAGGCAGCGACTCTAGCAGGTCCCCGGGGCTCTGTCCCCCTCATTCCCAGGGCGCTGTGTACCTGCCAGAGCGTGTCGAACTTCTTGCCATCGGGGATGGAAAGCTTGCCTGTCTTGTCCTTGTCGATGCGGTAGTGCAGCACCTTGCCCTCGTGCAGCAGGCACAGGGCGTAGGACCCATTGTTGTCCCTGGCCCTGATCCTGGAAGACAGGAAGATCCCATCACCCCTACTCCTACCCTCTGGCAGGAAGAAGTGCCCCAAAAGGGCAGCCGGCAGCAGCGTCCCCACCTCAGGGTTAAGGGAGGCCTCACTCATAGCTCAGTGATGCCAAGAGCTCGCGACAAGGAGATCCTATGGCTCAGGGCTGGACTGCAGCCAAAACCCAGAGGGCCATGCCCCAGGTGGGCATCAGGAGAGGCCGAGGTTCACCTGGATCAGCAGTGCTGCTCAGGGCACCAGCAGGTAAGACCCACAGGACCCCAGAGCTGGGCAGGGGGTCTGCGGAGCCTCTGACTTACCTCCTCTCTTCACTGAGGTCCGAGTCCCAGAGGGTGCTGCGCCTCCCAACCCCCGGCCCAGGGGGGCAAGGGGTGGGGATTATGATGGGCACTCTAACAAGGAGCCTCTGGCCCACAGATGGAGGGGCGGGAGGGCCCCCACTCCCAGGGCCCTCTTCACCCCCTCACACTCTCCCTTCTGCAGGGAGAGCAGGGAAGAGCTGGGATTTAAAATGTTCGTCCACATGATACAGTCAGAAGAAGTCACCAGGAGAAGAAACTGTCACTCACTGTGGGGTGGGAGGCGCAGGGGACATGAGGGTTGCACTGGGCTGAGCTGACCACCTGGCTCTGCTTCCACATCCTGGCGGGTCAGTGGGTGCCGCCCCTCCCCTTATCCATGGGAATGAGACCTGTAAGTCCAAAACCAAGCAGCAAACACGCTACTACAACGCACAAGAGGGGGTCTTGTGCCTGCGGGGAGGAGGAGGAGGCCCCCTGGGAAGGCCAGGCCGGGACTGCAAAGGCAGCGAGTGGGTGCAAACCCCTCCCCCAATCAGCTAAGTCACCCCCACCCTCAGCCCATTGTCTCCTTCCAGCAATTGAGCTCTTCAGATCATGAGGTCTGAGAGAGGCTGAGACCCCAGAGGTCCTAGAAAATGGTCCAGACCTGACATTTCCTAAAATGAGGGAACTGAGGTCCTAAATGGTAAGAATGTGCCTCAATGCACTTTATTTGGGGAAGAGTTCAAAAGTGTGACACTTCCAGGGGCTGCTGGGTTTGGGGGACATTTCTGATGCCTCCTCCCAGCTGCAAAAGGTCTCTCACACAAGATGGGTTTGGAACAGATGTGGTCTTACTTTCCTGTCCTCGGTCTTCTAGATCCATCTCAAAAGGCTAACCTGAGACTTGAGAGCTGAGCTGTGTTGTAGGGGGTGGGAACTTTGTTTCAAAAATAGATTTCTTTTCAAGTCGTGCTCAGCTGTGCACGATGGATGGGCTCTTTCCACACCCCACTGCTCAGGGCGGCAGGTGCAGGTGGAGGGGCCCGTGTGGACGCTCCTTGGCCTTGGTGGGGCCGATTCTGAAAGCTCTGCACTGTGACAACAGTTCCTCCCGCAACCCAAACAGGTCACCAGCACCCTGAGGCCTAAGCTACACGCCCAGTAAGGCCAGTTGGTTGCTATTAAACTACGAACCAACCACACAGGAAAGGTAAAACATTTTTATAGGTGGAAGAACTGAATGTATTTTATAATGTGAGACGTGAGACTGTTAATATTATTTATTATATAAGCATTAGTGGCAAACAAATAGGATAGTTTGGAGGAATAAGAACTGTACCAATTCTTAATAACAAGCATTATAAATGGATGCATGAATGCAGGATCATATGAAAGGTGACCTCAGGAGCATGATGTCCAACAGGCCATTCAAAAATATCATTCTCCTTGATTCTGAGTCCTTCACAACTTTGACCTCAGAGTTCTAGAAACAGTAAATGGGATCGGAACTCTGGTTTTCTGACTTATGTCCAATCTCTATCACTCCGTCTTGCCTGATGCCTTGTTTCACCTTTTCTTGTTACCATTTCCCCGAAAATAAGACCTAACCAGAAAATAAGCCCTAGCATGATTTTCAGGGTGCTTTTAATATAAGCCCTACCCCAAACATAAGCCCCAGTTAAGATTGTCAGCCAGACATGACTGTATTTGAATAAATGTATGTTTTTGTACATGAATAAATGAATAAAATGCATCTTTTGGAGCAAAAATTAACATAAGACCTGGTCTTATTTTGGGGGAAGAATGGTACAACTGAGACAGAGGATCACAGATTGCCTAGGAAGATGGTGCAATTGCCTCATTAGGAATCTGGGAAATACAAATTAAGACCACAATGAAGGGGCTGGACGAGTGGCTCAGTTCGTTAGAACATGAGCTCTGAGCAACACGGTTGCCAGTTTGATTCCCACATGGGTCAGTGAGCTGTGCCCAAGCTGAGCTGCTGCTGAGCTGGTGAGAGCACATGCTCCTAACAACAAGGTTGCCAGCTGGACTCCTGCATGGGATGGTGGGCTGCATGCGTTCCCCCGCAACTAAAATTGAACATGGCACCTTGAACTGAGCAGCCGCGAGCTGCTGACGGGCGGCCGGATGGCTCAGAGTGCAACAAGGCTGCCAGTTTGACTCCCGCATGGGACGGTGGGCTGTGCCACCCCGCAACTAGATTGAAAGCAGCGACTGGACTCAGAGCTGAGCTTGCGCCCTCCACGACTAAGACTGAAGGACAACAACTTGACTTGGAGCTGATGGGTCCTGTAAAAACCACAATGTTCTCCTTCCCCAATTTCCCAAACACTGTTCCCTTCCCCAATTCCCTAATAAAAATCTTAAAAAACAACAACAACAACAACAAAACCCACAATGGAAGTAGCATGACACACTCCAGATGGCAAACATTAAAGACTGATTACTAAGTGTTGCTGAGAAAGGGGCCACAGACTCCCTGCTATACTGCTGATGGGAGTGTGATTCTGACCATTTTGGACACCAATTTGGAATTTTCTACTGAAATCGAACGTATTTATCCTTTGTGAGTCAGCAATCCACTCTCAGGTGTACAAAATTTGTGCACTGTGCACCCAGAAAGTATGCTGGGGTGTTAATAGCTGCTTTATCTGTGATGACCAAATACTGGAAATGACTTGAATGAAATGCAGATGCACAAAGAAACTGTGGGATGCTCATATAATGGACTATCGTAGGACAACCAATGGACAAACAACAGTGATACAAAGCACAGATGATTTTCACAAACATAAAGCCTACACACCAAGTTCCCAAACAGGCGAAAGCAAATGGTTTTGTTCAGAGGTATCCCCTAGGTCTTTGGTGGTAAAACTAAATAAAATTTTAAAAAGGTAGAAGAAACTGAAGGCATGCATTTGCATGCTGGACACGAGAGTCCAGGAAGTGGTATCCTCTAGCGGGGCGAGGTGTGAGTAAGGGACCTTCTGCGATGCTGGTGTTTAGCTTTATGCCTCTGGTGGTGTTTGCTTGTTCAGTATTTACTAAGGTGCACACACAGAGTGATGTGTTCTTTTGTGTGTTTTATATTTCATAATAAAAATAGTATGAAGAGAGACCTGGTGCAAAGGGGAAAGAAAGTGCCCTTGCTTTTAGACAAGCGATTTCTGCAAAGGCACACACTCCTTTGAGTCTCCTTAGAGAAAAGATCCTGGAATAGTCTGTCCCAGAGCTCCAGCCAGACAGCCTGTGCCAGCTCTCGGGACAGCAGCGGTGACAGCGACCCTGTGAGCACACTCTTAAGCACTTGTCTCAGGACAGCAGGCACAGGGATGGGTCGTGGACATGAAGCCTAGCAGCCCTCTAGGCAGCTGGCAGGAAACGAGGGCAGAGAAGGGAAACCCACAGGCCCAGCAGCTGTAGTTGGCAAAGACCAGAGGCCCGGTGACACTAACGGCCAGTAACTGTGAGGTGTCTGCTGGGTGCAGGTAGATCCTGGGCGAGGCTATTTTTAATCGAAAATATGGGCAATGCTGGTTTGGAAGCTGAAGCAACTCCTCCTCTTGGTCCACCTGTTCTCAGGAAAGCACCCCTCTGCCCCACACCCCCACCGCGTTTGTCGCACAGGCGCCCAAATCGGGGTGGAGCAAAGGCTCATCTTCCGACTCCTCTCGGGCTGCCGCCTTCCAGCCTCAGGGTCAGTGGCCTCCAGCATTGTTCACAGAAGCCCTGAATATTTTCTCCAATGACTCTCTTGGAAAAGTCAAGCTCACAACAGATTTGTGTTTTGCTATTATAGAGCACGGGATTTCAGTGCTTTCAATTGAAGCTAGGCTGTGAAGTTGTCTTAACTGGCCTTAAGACTATCTTGATGTCATGTGGCATGGCGACTCTCCTTGGCGAGAGGTCAGGAGAGCCACTCTCCTCCAAGGTGGACAGCCTTAGGGTCTGTGAATGAGCAGGCCTTGCCCCTCACAGATATCAAAACACTTGACAAAGGTGAGATGGGGAGCGTGCTGGTTCTGCGAGGAGAGGCTGAACCCCTACACCCTGCTGGATCAGAGAATGTGTGGTGGTGATGCCCACACTCTGAAAGGGAAGTGAGGACTCAGGAGGTGGTGGGACCCTCAAGGCAGTCCCCTCCCACTGAGGTCCTGGGACACTGCACTGTGTCTGCTGCAGACAGAACAGCTGGGCACATCCTAGCGCACCAGCATTCTCGCTCCCCTATGCATTTTTTTCCCATGGCAGAGCTGGAGGGAAAGGCGGGCGCCTGAGATGGACAATGTGCACATGATGGATGGTCACTGTGGCTGGGGCGGACCATACAGATAGACAAGAGGGGCACCCACAGCCAGCATTCACCCTTCGGTCCAGGCCTGATGCTGTATCAGGTGGTGAGATATTGCCACGTGGGGCCTAATGGCAGCTTCTCAAGACACAGAGAGCTGGGGAACAGGGAAGGAGAGTTTGCTGGTGTGACATACTAGAGACAGTGTACATGCTGATATGAGGACAAGAGCCCCTTAATTCAGGAGAAGTGCCAGCCCTAATGACCCATGAAAGACAGAAGAAAATGCAATGGTTGGGTGCTTTTGCGCGGCACTATAGCAAAATGTAGGCACATGTGCATTCCATACAAACAACGCAAGCAGGATCGTTGCAGAACACACATCCAAATCTGAGGCCAGGCCAGCTTCTTTCCCACATCTGCCTTTTTAAAAGTTGTATCACAAGTTCCCCTCTCCCCTTCCCTCTGCTCTAGTTCATGAGCTGGAACTAGGTCATGCTTCTCATGTCAGCTTCATGGGGACCTTGATCAGCCCAATGAACTGATATTGACATTAGTCCACAACCCCCTTTGAACTGGTTGTGACTGTTTCTGCTAACCTGTGGCCACGGAACCACACATGTCAAATAAAATTGTGTGCTTTGATCAATGATGGCAGCACATGAAAGTGCTGATAGAACTTAGCTTTTATTGTTGCATTCAAGGCTCAGAACAGCCACATGTAGTCTCATTCATCAATGAACAAGGGTAAAATTTTTTCTAAACCCACATTTGCTCTTGCAAGTTAAGTATATAAAGAAAGTGAGTTGAAACTTGAGCAGGGAATAGTGAGTAGCAAATAAGGGTAAAAATGTGAGTTTGGCCTAAGGACAAATACCAGTATCAGCACTGCAGTGGACAGTGGGACAACATCATGGGCCAGCAGCAAGGTAGACATCCGAATCTGAGATTCCCAAACTAAAGCAAGGACTTGTGGAAAAGAAAACCTACAGCATTCCCAACATAGGATACTCTAGATTCCCACAGCTCAAATATGAGCTTAAAAAGATCACCCAACATATAAGGAAGCATGAGTTATAATTGAAGGAGTAGGAACAGAGAGCAAGCAGGAGAGATTGAGATTTATAGCCCCAAGAACCGTAATCATTGGATACGGAATATACATTAACTAAGTATGAAATGTTCAAAGAAACAAAAGGTGGAATCTCAAAAACTAGTAATCAATTAGATACTCTCAAAAATTCTCAGGACTATCTGGAACAATAATGACAACAAATTGAACTTCTAGAAATAAAAAAATGTAATTGATAGAGGAAAAAAAATCAGTGAATTTTTTTTCACACCAATTAGACACAGATGAAGCTAAAAATTAGTGAATTGGAAAACAAATCTAAAGATATTACCATAGTGTAGCATACAGAGAAAAGGCTACAGAAAATAAGAAAGAATGTACAGGATGAACTGAGGATGTCTAAAATATATTTGATATGAGCCTCTGAAATAAATGATAATAAAAGGATCGTAATATTTGAAGAAAAAAATAGCTGAGTATTTTCCAGAACTGGATGAAAGAAAATAATCCATGGTTGTAGGTAGCACAGATACCTGATTACCAGTGGCTTAGATTTATACACATTACCTTGTTCATCCCCAAAACAACTCAGATAAAACATTAGTTTCCCCATTTTTTCATTAGGTAAACCGAGGTAATAGAAACTAATTAAGTTGTCTAAGTCACAGAGCTGTTAGTAGCTGGGCTTGTCTGACTTCATGGCCTGAGTTTTTGTTACTATCTCACTTGATTTTCTACAAATAGAAACAGTTTTAAGGTTAACTCTATCTCAACCAGTCAAATTACACAGTATTTGGGGTGTGTTGTAGGAACATTCCCTAGCACACATGGTTAGAGACCCTCCAATGAACTCTGAAAATCCCAAATGATCACTGTCCTTAATGTAGCTTAGGCAGGTATCAGGCATCTCTAACACGCTCAAATGTGGTCCCAAAGCTCGCAGTATTAGCATCACTTGGGAACTTGTTATAAACGCAAACTCTTCGGCCATAACCCGGACCTAGTGAGTTCAAAACTCGGGGCTGGGGTGACCCAGAAATCTGCATTTTTAACTAGTCCCCAGGTGATCCCTTCCCCACACACAAAAGATTGAGAACCAGTGCTTATATCGTATCCTCTGGACTTTTTAGCTATCTTGTGGAATCCAACTGAAGGTATAGGTTTCAGTCTTCATCCTTTATGCTAATTTACATTTGTTCCTTACTCACAGGAGATACAAGTGTGTATTCTTATAAGCTGTCTCAATGTATCTGAGAAATGTGTCATAATGTGCACTTTTTTTTAATGGCTACCTTATACTGAGTTGCACTTGCACTAAAAAAGATTACTAATACCTATTTCCAAACCCAGCTATCTTCCTGATATCCAGTCCACCTGTGGGGCACAGGGAGAGGGAGGGGTAAGGCATTGATGAAAGGTATTGTTCTAATATTCAGGGGTGACAGGTAGGTCCTCTGGTGTCCGAACCAGGTCCATCCTGAACAAGGACCATGCGGCTCTGATTTGCACAGCCCTGATTCTGGGTGGACACAACCCTTTTCCTTAGAGAGCCACTGTCACTGAATTTTCTAGTCTCTAGTTGTATACAGAATAGTGTACACCCTCTCTGGATCATCTATGCATGTTGCTCACTGCTTCACCTGTAGGGCCTCCCTCAGGGCCCCAAATGTAAGAAGCACGAAGGAGTGTGTGTGTGTGTGTGTGTGTGTGTGTGTGTAGAAAATGGAAAAGGATATGGAGGGGAAGGGAAGGGAGGAAGAAAGGAAAACAAGAGAGGGAGCGTTACACTCCACCTGGAAAATGGCTAATACAGAAAGGATGACTCGAAAATTAAAGTATTGCTTTCTTCCTGAAAGTAAAAGTGGCAGGAAGGTCGGAGGCACCTGAATGCAGACACAGAGCATGTGAGAGCATGGCGCATAGATCAGGTGTTCTACAGGAGGATGAAAAAGCTGACGACTAAGGGCCTCTGCAGGGCAAACCACACTCATACTCGATCCCTTAGAGGCCTCTGCACACAAGGAATAGGGTCTACCTGGGGATGAGCTTAGCTAAAATATTAAAAAGCTGCATGGGAAAGGTATGTGTCTAGGGGTCCCGCCCATCATGTGCAACAACCACTGGCCAGTGCTGGGTGCTGAGACCCACCCCACCTGCACGGCGTGGGCCAGTGAAGCCCAGGCCTCAGCTCCCAGCCTCCCTGCACACTCCCCAACACAGGTGCCTGTCAGATCATCAAACTAACTGCCCTGGGCTTCCTCTCTGCCCTAGTGACTCACCTTCCCTGCTCTGCCCACACTACCAGCTATTGCACAGGTAACACACTCTCTTGACTTCCGCACACTTCTGTGCCTGATCTATGACTTGCCTCTCAGCCACCTCTCCCCTGCAGGACCCTTAGAGCCTCTGCCCTGCCCCCTACTATCCACACTCCAGGAGCCATCCAAGAGGTCAAGGTCTTTCTCAGGATCTGGCAAGTCTCTGGGATATGAGTGCTCCGCCGGTTTGGCCCAGGAGCATTGGCAGGCAGCACCCCTCCCCACCCTGCTGTTCTGCCAGCAGCCAGGAAACCCTGCTCTCCTGTGGTCTCCTCCTTCAATCCCCGTCACCTCCTATTCCCTTAGCAACGCTGGCCTGGCACTCACCAGGCATTTCCAGAATAAGACATGCAGTCGGCACGAGTGCCTGCCACTCTCACCCAGCAGCTCCGGGCACCCCTGCTGCGGTGCTCCCCCTGCTCTGGCTTTCCTCCCTCTTGCCAGATCCAGGCCTCCTTCTCCCCTTGCTCCACTGTTCTCCTGTCACAGCTGCCTGGCTACACCTCAACCTCAGACAACTTTAAGTGGCCAGTTTCAGGATCATTTGGCATATTCTATACTGGGCCCTTAAACAGGATGACCATCAGCCTGAGACAGTCCTGTTGACCCCTGCTGTCCTTCCTCCCATCCCATTAGTGGCCCCCTTTCACTCTCAGAGTGTCCCCCAGTGAACAATCCATTACAGGATCCACCCCCTAGAAGGGACTTCCTGTCTGGTGTGATTGCCTCACTGTGGCACAGCTTGTCACTCCCATCCCCGCTCCTGGCCAGCCCACGCTCAGCTCAGGATGCTGGCCCTTAATACTCTGCCTGACACTACCTGTTGCCCAGGACCACTAACTCTCTTCTCACTGCCTAGCACACAGCTTAACTTTCCCTTTACTGGAAAGATTTCTTGCACTGAGATACTGTTCTGATTGATGGCAGCCAGGACCTAAACTGATAGCATTCAGAATAAGTGGGATAGATGGACAATAAATAAGAGAAATAAAATAAAGATAATAGTGGATAGTCAAGAGTGTCATTAAGTTACACGGGATGACGGTAATGGATGGAACGTGCCATATTGTCACTCATCATATACTCTACAATATCTTTCTGTGTTTCACATATAACCATAGTGAGGGCAGGGACTGATGTCTGCTTGTTTGTCACAATTTCCATGGCTCCTATCACAATGCCTGGCATACATCTGGTGGACTTTACGAATATTTTGTGGAATGAATATCTTTGCAGCTTTTCCTTTTAACAGCATACTTCTAAGGTCAGGAAGTGAAAGCTACAGTGAAAATAATATTAGTGACTTATTGGTTTAATGATTCCCTCACCAAATCTGCAATCCCACCTTTTCTTTGTCACATTAATTCAGCTATCTGGAGAGCGGCCATCTGTGTATTTTAACAACGAAAAGACAAACAATCCAATTAAAAAATAGGCAGAGGACATGAATAAAAACATGTCCCAAGAAGACATACAAATGACCTACAGATATATGAAAAAATTTCCACTTCACTAGCTATTAGGGAAATGCAAATCAAAACACCTGTCAGAATGGCTATCATCAACAAGACAAGTAATAACAAGTGTTGGAGAGGATGTAGAGAAAAAGGAACCCTCATACACTGTTGGTGGGAATGCAGATTGATGCAACCACTATGGAAAACAGTATGGAGGTTCCTCAAAAAATTAAGAATAGAATTACCATATGACCCTGCAATCCCTCTCCTGGGTATCTACCCCCAAAATCTGAAAACATTTATCCATAAAGATATATGTGCTCCGATGTTCACTGCAGCTTTATTTATGGTGGCCAAGACATGGAAACAACCTAAGTGTCCTTCAATAGATGATTGGATATACATGTGGTAATATATACACAATGGAATGCTACTCTGCCATAAGAAAAGATAAAATACTACCATTTGGGACAATATGATGGATCTTGAGATTATTATGCTAAGTGAAATAAGTCAGACAGGAAAAGTTGAGAACCATATGATTTCACTGATACATGGGATATAAAACTGAAAGCAACAAAGGAACAAGACAAACAAAGAAACAAAAACTGATAGACACAGACAACAGTTTAGTGGTTACCAGAGGAGAAGGGGGAAGGGAGGTGGTAGAAGAGGATAAAAGGGTCAAATATATGGTGATAGAAGGAGAACTGACTCTGGGTAGTGAACACACAATGTGATATACAGATGATGTATTATAGAATTACACACTTGAAATCAACGTAATTTTACTAACTATTGTCACCCCAATAAATTGAATTAAAAAAAAAAGTCATCTTGAACTCACTTTTGGCTCTGTAAGATTTGCAAGGACTTGTAGCCAAAAACGGTAAAATATTTTACCTGGGTATCACACACAAAGAAAGTGACAATTCCATAATTTTTCATAGGACATGAAATTTTTTGGAGCGTTTTCATTGTAAAATACTTTACATGATGAAATGGAGGGCACAGCACATTACATTTCGACACACGTTACATGCACTTGAAGAAGCATTCGCAACCAGGGCTCTAAGCTGCCCCACGTGAACCACAGCGGGAGGTCTTTCTGCACTGGGGAGGGGCGTGTTGCAGGCCTGTTGACCACAGCCTGTACCCCCAGCCTCGGCCAGTCAAATAGGGTCTGCAGTGTGACCACATGGTCTTAGGGTTTGTCCCATTTGTAAAAGATGTTTAATCATGACCACAAGTTGCTCTTTCTTCCACTCCAACTTCCTTTCCCAAAGTTGACACCAGTCCTAAGAACATGCATGCATTACCTATCACAAGTTGTGAACCTAGAGGAAGGGCTGTTTTCTTTTTCTGTACGCAGAAAATAACCTTACTAATTATGATCAAATGAAGAGGCAGTCAAACACTACGCAGCCAAGAAATGCAGAAAATTTGGGCTGTCGGAAAAGTCATGATGTATTTTTTCTGTTTTTTGTTGCAAAAATGCATCATGACTTTCCCGACAACCCAATAAAAGGTGCTATCAAGATGTGTCCGGCATTTAAGTAAAAAAGTATATATATTTTCTAAATTTTGTATGTTTGTAGTATTTACCAGCTTTAAAAATTGTAATTTATTGTGATTTTTTTCTTATTCTAAAAATGTATTTTGTATCTAATTTTGTATGTTTTTAAAAAGAGTTTCTCCAAATTGTATATGCTTTGTACCCCACCAATACTGGGTCCTTCCTCTGGGGGAGTGGACACATAATTTTTGGAAAATAAGCTTTGTTTCCCCTTTCTAACAAATTCATTCTTCGGTCATACCTGAGCTATGACTAATTTCTCAAAATGGCCCTCTGTGCCATCTGTCATACGAGACCTCAGAGAGCTGAAGGGACGCCCTCAACACAGCCTCAGTCCCAGAGGCAGAGCTCTGACCCCCACCCGCAGGACCTGGGCTGGGGTGTTCCTGTCCAGTGCTCACATCTGGCTGATCAGACCTCAGACAAGGACAGGTATCTTACTCATAATACCACAGACTGAGCACCTTAACCAACAGACATTTCTTTCTCACAGTTCTAAAAGCTGGAAGACCCAGATCAAGGTGCTTGTAGATTCGGTGTCTGGTAAAGCCCTGCTTCCTGGCTCGTAGGTGGTCACCATCTGGCTTTGGGCTCTCAGGGCCTTGCCCGCAGTCTCCTCCTCTTCTTATGAGGGCGCTGATCCCATCATTGGCCCCACCCTCATGACCCCATCTGACCCTAATCCCTTCCCAAAGGCCCCATCTCCAAACACCATTGCATTGGGGGTTAGAGCTCCGACCTGTGGATTTTGGGGGGTGACACAGACATTCAGTCCACAGTACCAGGTGATGAATAGCCATCTCTAGAAATGCTGCAGGTGACTATGAGAGGGTCTGTACACCCACACGGTCCATCTCCTCCACAAACAGCCTTTATACCTACTTTCTTTATTCTCCAAACATAGCACAAAGTCCCTGACATCTGCCTTCACAGAGTCACTCCCTCAGTGGTCCCATTAAAGCTATGTGGCCAGGAGACAAGAGGGGGGGAAGCTAACACTTCTCGTGGACACGCCCCAGGACCGTGTCTTCACGGGGAGTGAGTGGGGGCAGTGGTGGTGGACTCCCTGGACGTGGTGGCTCCTCTCAGCCCAGACACATCAGGACCCCGGGTTCCAGCCCTTATTTCCTACTTGCCTGACAGCCTTGGGCAAGCTCCCCTTGCCTGAATCCTCCTTGGCAAACCAAGGGATTTAGACCCCTTAGCAAGACGGCCCTCTGGCTCAGGTGTGCTGCCGCCACAAATGAATTTCACACTATAATTCACAAGGAGAGAAAACTGCATTGAAGTTGGCCAGCATCACCCAGACACAATCTGTAGTTTCTGGGGCACGTCTGCTGCGTTTAAAACTGCATTAGCGAAGATTTATAACCTAACATAGGTCCCATAGTTTTCGAAATATGCTACCTTTCCATCCGTGTTTTCTGTGGGCCACAAGAGGTCTACTACACTGAACCGTGGTATAAATCAGAGGTTCCAGAATGAACTCTTGTATTTCCACATCTGACTCTCTATGTCCTCCCCTCAATGAAAACTGCGAGCATTTGACGTCACCATGGGTGTCCCTTGGCCTTTACTTCTATGCTCATCAATGACTCAAATCAATTCGTATTTCCTAACCTTCTGCAACGTGCTTGACATTACGGCAATGTGTATGTGCATAAACGTATCTTGAATCAAGTTCATGGAGCTCAGCATTAAGTGTCACAAAAATTAAGTTCTGTTTCTGGATCTGAGAGCCTCCTAGGATTTCTAACGTCTGCAGATGTGGGAGGTCCTGGGTCAGGCAGGCCAGTCATGCAAGTCTCAGAAGGGGTCATGCAGGAAACACATACCCTGAAGCACAGCTGGGGTGAGGGGAGCTGACAGGGAATGAGAAGCAAGCAGCTGGTGGCTGACTGGAGCCAAGCTGCGTCCAGAAAGAGTTGGGAGTGGGAACTTCAATCCGCAGCAGGGAAAATCAAGGGGCCAGATGAGCTTGGACAAGGCACCGTAAACACTGGGACGACGAGAGAGTTGGCAGGAGGTCCATCCCCCAATTTCAGCACCCCAACATGGCCTTCCACACCCAGAAATCCTACCTTCCTCCTTGCTGCAGTGTGTGGAGGGGACACGGGGAGGCCACCATTCCCCACAATAAGAGTGTGTCTGCACAGAAGAGAAACAGAGCACACTCTGACCACGTCAGGGGGCACAGGCTGGCACACAGAACACAGTGAGGCAGCAGGGCTGTGTGCCAGCACCCACGTCCATCCTTTGTCCAGCAAGCATTAAATGCAGTCCCGTGCTCAGGCGTGACAAGATGGGGGCCCAAAAACCATGGCAGAAAGATAAACACAGCACTTACGGTTCAAACATACACAAGTATGCAGTGCGAGTGTGCCCACTCAGAGCCTACCCACTGCCTCTTTTCTACACCCAGCCAGATGGGTCCCCTTGAACCTTAGTCGAATCCTCTTTAACACCCTCCCCAAAGTGGACAGACTGGCTTGCCCAAAGCAAGCTCTCCCATTACCACGGAGCCCTCCGAGCACTCTCCAACCTCAGGGCCCCTGCACATGCTGTTCCCGCGCTGGATGGTACTCACTGTTTTCAGGTCTCTGCTCAAATTTCTCCTTTGCAACAAGGCCCTTCCTCACCACCCACCATAAGACAGTGCCAGGTACTCTGACCCAGTACTATTCTACTCCCTTTCTTATGTGTACCAATATCCAATACAGTTTCCATGCAGACGCTCAGTATCTGCTTCTCCCACTGAGACGCAGACTCCACGAGGCAGATGCATGTGTGGCTCAAGCCGCCACTTCCAATGTCCAGAATGGTGCTGGCATTTGGTGTCTCAAACAACTACGGACGCCAGTAAATGTTGGTCCACTGATGCACTAGCCAATTTAAATGGTTGCAAAGTAGGCAGGAGACACATTCTTTAGGAAAGCCTGAAGGAGGCCTGAGAAGAATCAGTGGGGCAGAAACTGACAGCGGGCAGAGCCCCTGGGCTATCCCAGGGCAGGTGGCTGCTTGCAGCACCCCATCTAAGTGTGAAGCGGGCAGCTCTCCCTGACTGCAGCCATTCCTCAGTGGGCCTGAGAGCACGCATCTGAACCAGCAAGAAGGTGGAAGGCCTCAATCACTGTTTAGATTATGCAACTTGTGGCTGACCAAACACACCAGACACCATATATGCAGTCCTGTGACATTTGTGTTGGAAATTATTCCTAGGAAGATGGTAAAAGTCCAAACCTCAGGGGAAAATGAGCTGACGGGTGCCACACCGAGGAAAAAGTGTCTTCCCACCACGTGGTTTCTGCCGGTGGCCGTTACCGCATCCACTAAACCATTGTTCCCGTCATTGCTGGTGCCAACCCGCTGGTCTGTACTTGTTTTTAGTATCACTTTTTAAAATAAGAGTATGTGTTTTAGATAATTTCTCAAATAATAGGTATTATGGTAAAGTCTGAGGAAAATTCTTTAAATGGATACTTAGGGAAAAACATTTTATTTCCAGGAAAATTTTACAAAGTCTGCTTGCCTGATCACAGGGCTGCATTACCCTTCGTAAGTGTCCAGCTGAGAAGCTGCCCACTGAGGCACCCCGTTAGCATCTGTGGATGGTCACTGAGCAGTGACAAACAGGCAAGCGTGCCCTGCCGGCAGTGCCACTGTGTCGCGTGGCCAGAGTACCTCGGGAATAAGGCTAACACCTGCCCAAGACAGCTCCTTCCCTTCTCCAGAGCACGGACCCCAAACCAAGGTAGCCTGCATTTCCAGGACCGGAGTACGGAGGCTTACTGACCACCACAGATCACAACGAGCACCCCTCAGGCTGCTCACCTCGTCTCTGGGGTTAGAAGACTGAAGGGTACAAACCGGCCTGCGATCAGACGCCTGCACTACCTTTCACTGAGCTACATACACTCAGCAGATTTTCTGTAGCACCCGCCCTACTGGCACTATGTTCCAAGTAAAAAGAAAAGTAAAGTCTGAGATCTTGGGGAAAATGGGAATGAACAAACTGTGGTGTTTTTAGTTTAGATGGATAGCCACAGATATTGCTACATGTCCTATGTTTGCCATTAAAAGCAGACTGTGACTGAATAACATTAAATTATGTCCCTCAGGGCCCAAGAAGAATGTTCACATTCTTACGGCAGGCCACCATGCGTGTTGTCAGGTGATAGCGTGTGGCCCCTTCCCGTGGGGTCACATGGGTCCAGTAATGGAAAGCCTGAGTTACCCCTGGTTGTCCAAGCAGAACCTGGCAATATGGGGTGAGAGGAAAAGATACAATACTTACAAAAACTTTCCATTTGTCTTTGAGCCTATCAGGACAATTTGCTCAGATTCCACCCGAGAGATTTTTCCGTGGAACCAGGGCATTTTCTCATGGGCTGTGGTGGCGATCAGCTTCTCCAACTGAGGCTTCTGGCTGATAATGGCCTGTTCCAGAGCTTGACCCTGCCACAGTGGGGAGAGCAGAGCGACGACACTAAGTTAAATGAAAAATGACACAGAAATCACTTCCCATCTGTCCTAAGTCCAGACATTGCAAAGTGCAATCACATTTGTTTGTTCTCTTGTTCATATTCATTCATTCAATAAGATCTTATATATTATTTAAATACCTTTAAGGATGTAAATAACAAATTAAATTTTAAAATACTGAGATTATTGGCCTTTTAAAAGCTACATCAGCTTTAGAAACCGCCTGGTATAATCCATGAGGTTTAAAGAACATGCCTCCTGCCCTCTTCAGGTGTGTAGTTTACTAGAACTGATCGTTCTATATCAAACCTGATCATTTGTTAACAATTAAGAAGTCTTAAGATGTGTGTAACAAAGGAGACATAAGCTTTCTGTCTGCCTCTACAAGGCTGCACTCTGCACACTCACACACAGTGCTGCCTATAACTGGAGGCAACGTGATCACACCAAGTGCAGGAGGCAGACCTTGACAATGCAGAAATGACAATGTGAAAATAAAAATGGGAGAGGGGCTGAGAGCTGGGTGAATTCACTTCCTCTGAGTGGGAGAGAAATACACATTCTGCACAGTAGTAAATAGAGAACCAAAGTTTGATTATTTGCAGTTATAAAAAGAACGAGAAATAAAAAATATAAATATAACCAATCCAAACTAAGAATAGGAAGGCAGGAGGTTAGAAAGAAGGGAAGATGAGTATAGAAGTTTTGTCATACTTCACAGATGAAATGAAAAACCAAAGCAGCAATAAGTTACATACCAGAGATCTTTGAAACAAATCAAGTAGAGGCCAAAGTGAAAGGGTGGGGGACACTACTCAACCATGACAAAGAATGACCCGCGGACAGGTGAGGCCACACAGCGGACATGCAAATGCATTATGTTGAGTGAAAGAAGCCAGTCTGAAAAGGCTACATGCTGTGTGAGTTCATTTGTATAGCATTCTGGAAAAGACAAAACTACAGGACAGAAATCAGATGAGGGGCGCCAGGGGCTACGGTGGGGGCTGGCTCCAGGGTGCTTGATGGGTGACAGGACTGTTTCATATCTTGGTTGAGGTGAGGGCTACATTATGCTATGTGTTTGTTAAAATGCATAGAATTGCACACCTAAAAAGGATGGATGTTACAGTGTATAAATTACATCTGATTTATCTGTCTTTAGAGAGAGTTAAGAGGACAGTCTAAGACACATCCAATGAATGCTAATGAAAAATCCTGGGCACACAGTATTATTATCTGTCTGCAAGGCTGAATTTAGTACAGGACATATTAGAAGAGTAAAGACAGTCACTGCACATAATCCTCAAAAGCCTGTGCAGTCCTAACTCTGTATCAGACAACAAGCAGAAGGCAGGACGCACACATGCAGGAAGTGCAGGAGGGATGGCTGAGCACAGAGGGCCAAGCAGGAGACCATCCACCACCTCAGCCTGTGGCCTCCTGACATCAGGTGCTGTTGAGAGTGTGGAGGAATGTAACTTGTCATGGCCTCTGGGACTTTTCTGGATGACGACTTGTCAATACACACAAATTAAACCCACACGCCCTTCGCTGTCACAAACCCAACCTGTTCCGGGTTATCCCGCAGATGCTGCCTGAAAGCTCAGAAGGATGGGTATAGAGAGATGTCACTAGCAGCATTACTTGTCAATAGTGAAAGTTCACATCAACAGGTACTAAATAAATTACGGTGCATAGGAAGGAACAGGAGGCAGCCAGAAACAGGTTGGTGCAGCCATGTGTGTGCTGACACAGAAAGGTCTGCAGTAGATGTTAAGAAGCTATAAAATCAAATGCCAATCAGTGTGTCTGGTATGGCCCTCTTGGGTGAATAAAAAACAGAAGATGCCTGTGTTGCCTCTGAAACGGCCCAGCATGACTGGGTGACAGTGGCTTTCTGCGGTGAAGAAACCCACATCGCCGCCATGCAGGGACTGCCCTCTCAACTGTGAGACCATAAAAAGAGGCAAGGCTGCCTTCTTGGAGTGAGGCATTTTTTTTGTCCAAGTTGATGACTAAGGAGATGGCTGCTTATCTGAGGCACCACTGCCAGGCTCTGCACGGACTGGGAGGCTGTGTGGAATTCCAGCGCGAGAGCGCGCGCGAGAGCACGCGCGGCGGAGGGACCGGCCGGGGCACACCTGCAGGTTCCAGGTCTGCTTCACATACTCCCGGATGAGGTTCTCCTTCAGGTCTTCGAAGGGTCCGGTCTTGGGCTGCATCCCAGGCGGCCGGTTGAGGGGCTTCTTGAGGAGGCAGATGAGGCCATCCGACTCCTGGGAGTGGTACTGGCAGAGCTCGGCAGGGCCGGCGTGCGTCCTGCCGCCCGCGATGGCGTAGGTGCCGTTCAGCTCCCGCTCGATGGTGTAGTGGTGCGCCTTGCGCGCATATGCCACCGACAGGGCGAAGCCGCCCAGGTAATTGCGGCTTTGGCGCAGCAGGTAGAGCCCGTCGCTCATGCCGCCCTGGACCAGGTAGTCCTCGGCCTCCTCCCGGGTGATGTTGCCAAAGAAGAAGGGCAGGTGGTTGGCGCTGTCGGCCATGCCTGCGGCCATGCTTGTTTCCCCTCAAGGCCAAGGGCGCACGGTGTCCACCTGGCAAAACAAGGTGGCACATCAATCAGCACCCGAGCAGCAGAACAGATGTAAAATCGCTAACCTTCCAACCCTGGATAGAGGCCCTCCCTCAGGGGAAGCCCTTCCCTCCTGGGCCTTTGCGTATTGCTCTAACCAACGTGCTATCCACCCGTCTGCTCACATAATCGTTAGATTTTCAAACACACATTCCCAATATGGAGCCCCAAAACAGCACGAGACAAACGTGGCCACAGGAAGTTTACTTTTTTCTTTGGTAGAAACAGAGAATTCTAAGAGGCACACTGAAAAGAGAAGTCGTATTGAAAATAGGGCTTGGGAGCTGGTCCTGACAGCAGGTGCACCGGAGGGGCCCTGAGGCGCACACGCACACCGCTTTCTCCAGATGGAGACAGCTGGAAGGAACACTTGCTGTGCAGAGCTACGGGCACTGAAGATGTCACTGAATACTCCTCACCTGCAAATCAAGACTCTACTGTGTCATACGCTGTAGGGAGACACCAGGGAGCTGAAGTGCCAGGCATGGGTACACACCACTTAAAACTGTGATGGCGGTCACCATGGCTTGTACAGTTTGGGTCAGAGATGGGACCAACAAGCCGTTGCCATGAAACCTGAAGAATGACATCCTCCCAGAGCCCCCGGTCTTGGGCTGCACACTGTCCCCTCCCTGCCTCTTCCAGACCACTTCTGGATACCCACCATGCACCATTCCATATTGAAGAAATAGTACAGGTTCCACGTTTGATGAGGATACCTGTCACAGAGAAGATACTTCTTCACTAAACAGACACAGAAACTCAGACACAGACACACAGAGACACACACAGACACATATACACACACAGATACAGACATAGAAACACAGAGATACAGGCAAACAATTATGTGAAACAGCCTTTTCTCAACGTTACTTATCCTACAGGTGATTGTAATCATAAGCATGCCTACCCAATAGAGGCAGTAGGCTTTCTCTAGGCAACACTGACAAAGCAATAACACGTGAGCTTATAATTTGATGGTACAAATACTTTTCTTGCTTGCTTTTAACATTTGACTATCAATGATTAATTTTTCTTTGTCCAGTTCCTAAAAATTCACCTCTAAGTTTTTGTTTTGTTTTGTTTTCTAAGTACAGTCCACATTTATATTTAAGTCTAAGGACACTGTTAACAAAGAAGACATCTCTGGAGAGAAGATGAGTCAGTGTGTCTTCTGGAATCACTACCTCTCTTCTGTGTCTTTCTTCCTCTGGCTAATTCTTCTGGGACGCTTATGTGCAGGTTCAGCCCCAGCCCTCAACAGTGAGGCCCTAGTGCTCCTTTCTCACACTCTGCTCTGTTCTTGCAACAAGTTTTCTAGGGCCTCACCCACTCTGTGCTGTTAGCCCACCTGCACTTCCAACTCTCCTCCTCTGCAGTCCAGCGCTTCCCAAACTTCCACATGCATGCACATCACCTGAACTCTGAAAATACAGGGGCCTGCGGGCTGCAAGGCCAAATATCTTGGTGATGTTGCTACTGGTCCCTGACCACACCTGCGGCCAAGATCTCCATTGCCACCTGCCTGCCTTCCCCACCCAGGTGCTGCCCGGTCAGAATCTCAGAGTTCTTTGGGAGCCCTTGCTTTCTCTCAGGCTTGTTTTGCAAATGACTTAGGTGTAAGCTCCTGGCTCTCTGCATCCATTACCACCATCTGGGCTAACCACATTATCCCCAGCTGCTCATCTGTAAGCACTCTGGCTGCTGGTCCGCATCCCTTCCCTTCCTATTCCTTCTCCATCAGTGGTCCCCGCAGCATGTCACCACCTCTCCCGTTGCCATCCCTTCTTGTCTGTCAGCCTCACTCCTAGCAGGCCCCGTCCCCAGGCCACAGCTGCCCTCTCTGGTCCTGGTTCTCACTCTCTCTGCTTGGGGAGGGGGTTGGGGGTGCACGGTCTTAGAGACTTGCCTCAGACACATCCTTGCTGTTAGCTGTCCCTACTGTTCTAGATCCCTGACATAGCTGCCGCCTATCATAAGCCTCAACTAAAACCTTAAGTCTTCAATAACAATAGTTTAAGTGCTAACAAATACTTTTTAATTTATATAAATCTTAACACGATTAGTTGTTAAATTCATCGGTTTGTTTCTAACATTTACATTGGTGCTGGCCTCTCCTGTGAGTTCCACACCGAAGCGAACTGACATGAAGTGGACATGCTGTGACGATGCAGCCTGCCAGGGCTTGTCCTCCAGGCACATGCGGGTGCTCCGGTATGGCTCTAAGGGGACGCTGCAGACTCAGCTCCAAGCAGGGGACACTTCTGGCTTCCCTTAAGGCAGAAGGTCTGGCTGAGCTGGGTGTCAGCAGCCCAGGGCCCAAGGTGTGACTTCCTGTGTTGGAGGTGACGCCCGGTGCATTGTTGTTGTTGGTGGTGGTTTTGACAGTAGGGATGGTTTACTGCAAGGACAACTCTGGTCCATCCTTGAAGTATTTAATTTGGGGGATGAACAACTTCTGTGATGCCTCATTGGTTCCCACCGGTGCCCATCCAGGGCCTTCTCCCACCCTCCAACCTCCTTTCTACAACAACACAAGCCATGGTGATGGGGACTGTCACCATTCTAGCCACTGTCCATAGGAATCTGTCACCACACTACTGTTTTCAGCCCTGTTTTTCAGATATTAGTTCTCGCTCACTATGGAAAATCCCGAGTTTTGCTTTTGCGTTCAGCCTTAGTTGGGACACAGCTGTCATGGCAACAGCTCCTGTCACTGTTGGGGCAGGAACAGACAGAGGCATCCACTGTGCACTTTCCTCCACATGCCCACTGACTCAGCCACCCACCCTGGAACTCACAGGCACTGCTTAAATCTGCCTTTTCCTTGGACCCCCGGGCAAGTCAGAAGTTCAAACTCTAACACCCACCAGAAAAATTTTTTCTTCAAGTCCCTACAACTTGCTACCTTTTTTTTTTGGTCTGTTTCAGGGGTCGGCAAACTTTTGAGATGGAAGAGCTGCCAGGAGTCAGCAAACTGTGGCTCGCAAGTTTGGGTACGTACATGTGGCTCTGAAGTAAAATTGAAAATGAAAACAAAACTATCATAGTTTCATTTATAAAAATTTTAAAGAATATTATTCACATAATGTGATTATGTGAAAACATATTTATGGCTCTCGAATAATTTTTAAATTGTTGTGAGGGACAGGATTGGCTCTTCCAGGGGTCGGCAAACTTTAGAGACGGAAAATACCGAAAGAGCTACATGTGGCTCGCGAGCCACAGTTTGCCGACCCCTGGTGTATTTCAATATTACCAATTATTTTTTTCCATGTGTGAAACAACTTTGTTCAAAAGCTTAAAACTGAGAAACAAAAGAGGCCTTGGGCCCCAGGGACCAGACCCCTTCCCTCCTCCCAAACTGCCAATACCTCAGCTGGTGCACATCCGCACAGGTAGCTTTTCAGGGATGTGAGGCTTCAGGTTATTGTCAGGTGAGCTCCTCAAAGCACCGCACTTTCACTTGCTCATTTGGGGCCATTTTATGACATAGGAGGCTACATGTGCATTTCGTGATAAAAAAAGTTTTGTGACATGAAATAATGTTTTGTGATCCCTGTTTCATTTTTCTCCATACGTGACAGCCCTTAACACACTGTAACTTATGTTGAACTTGATGCTCGGCTCGGTTCCCCTACCAGGGAGAGGAGGAGCGAAGAGGATGCTTTTGTTCGCTGCCTTGTTTCGCTCCTGGAATAGTCCTGCACGTGGCGGGTTGTCAAAAATATTTGTTGAGTAATAGGTAAGATTAAGTGAAAGCCAATTTCAAAATAAGGGGTACAGAGCAATCCAGTTTTGTTTTTTAAAAGGTTTATACACACATATGTAATAATACACACACTGAGGTGAGAAAGAAGGCAAGTCTGAAAGGACGGTGGGTAGCGTGGAAGGACCATGGGTGCTTTTACTGACTTCTGTATTCACTGTCCAGACCTCTGTACCACCCCTCTGCCTCTTCCACCCCCTGTCCTCCGCCTGGCCTTTACTCCCATGCTCCATGAATCTCTTCTTCCCAGTGTCACCAACGTCTAAGTGGCCAAACCCAAGGTCACCCATCTGGCCCTATCTCTGATCTCCAGGCAGCACGTGACGCAGCCCAGAGCCACCAGTTCAGTGGGTCAATCTCTCACCTTTGTGCCCCCTCTCCCCTCCAGGGCTTCTTTCTTGTCTTACTCTGCAACCCATGCTGGGTGTCAGCCCCGTCTTGTCCTTCTATATGGCCCCACTACCAACAAAATGCCCAGGAGCATTTTTACATTCACCTCTCTCTCCACGGTGCGCCTGGCCCGCATGCTGCTTGCCTGACGTCCCCACCTGATTGAAACTCATTCTTCACATGCCTAGAATGGGGCTTTCAAGGGCTCACGCACGCTCCTCCCTGTGCCTCTCCTACCTCAGGAAATGACACCAACCATAACCAGTAGCTTGGGATGAGACCCTAGAGCGTTTCAGGGTTCCTCCCTCTCACTCATCGCGCATGTCTAACACTGAGTCAGCAAAGACGTGTCTTTTACCCAATGCGTCCATCCCATACTTGGATGGGTTCCCTTAGGAAGCGTGAACTCCGTGCAGGACTGTGCTCCACTGGGGCCAGGCCACCGAGCAGGAGGCTCGACAAGCTGGTCTCCAGGGATCTCTCATCAGCTTTTCTCTAAAACATCCCAAACCATGGCTTCTGTCTCCCCGGACACCACCCTCGTGGAAGCTGTACCACCTCTCACTCACATCGATGGGAGTTTTCTCCAGTCTTCGTCCATCGGCCCTCCTCGTGGTCCATTCCCTACAAAGCTAGCAGCGTGAGGCTGGCAAGCCATCTCCTGTCCCCACTGCATCCCAAACCCTCTTTGAGCCCTACTTCCCTGCATGGTTTGGCCTGAGCCCCTTCCTCATCTTGCCTATTCATGCCCACGCTCACCACGTCCAGCCAAACCATGCTCCCTCCTGTCCTAACGTGTGGGGACCTTTCCTGTCCCAGGCCCCACACACACCCCTGGTTGGTTTCTCCTCCTCAGGCCTGTGGTCTCAGTTTGTGTCACCTCAAAGAGGTGTAAGCTGATGACCATGTCTCAGATGGCTTCATGCCCCTGTTTATCTTTATCCCACCAAAGGGTCTATTTCCTTCATGGTGTTCAATACAAACCTGCCCTTCTGGTCCTAAAATGTAAGCTCCAATGTCTGGAAGTGTTGACCTGCACCCTCAACGCTTAGGGGCTTCCCAAGTGCTCACAAAATACCTATTCAGGGAATACACGCAGACCTCTCCTGTTCAGAGTTTTTGCAGGTACACTGCTGCTGTACTGCAAACTCTCAATGTGCAGGAGCTGCTGTGCCAGGTGGAGAGCATGGTTCCAGAGTCAGAGAACTGGGGACATTCACCCAGCCCCTCTAGATTCCCAGCCTCAAGGAAGCACGGTGCCCGCATGGGGCTCACCTCCTCCTAAGCGACCTGTTGCACTCCGGAATGGATGAGCCTGGTAGAAAGGGCATTCTCAGCCAGTGCCCTGCCTTTGCTCCTCCAGCCCCACTGCCATCTGCCTACAGGGTGCACAGGACTTTCTGCATCCCCAGACAATGTTCAGATGCCAGCTCCCAGCTCTGTTCCAGACTCACACCCCCCACATGATTCCAGGGCACTCACTCTTCTGGTCACTGCTCCATGCAGCTCCATTTTGCCCAAGACTCTCTTGAAAGGACAGCAGCTTTGATTCTGCTGCTGCCAAGATCTAGACACACATGGGCACAGCCCCGCCTGGATCTGTGCTCTGTGGTCCACAAATGCAGCCGGGTGGCCTCAGCCCCCAGTATCCACGCACGGCTTCTGCTAATGAAAAGCTGCCCTTTTTACATGCAGCCTCTATTTACACACTAAGATGGCTGTATCACCCCCTCACACTCCTTTTGTTGATTTCACCCATTTCCATGTCACCTTTCATTTTGTTAACTCCGTGTTTCTTAACTTTACCACTCATGACAGTTGGTCTGGATCATTCTTTGTTGTCTTTTATCGGCAGTTTAGCAGCATCCCTTGCCTTCATCCACTAAGGCCAGTAGCACCCCCGTCCCCCAATTGTAGCAATCCCAAACCACCTCCAGACAGTGGCAAATGTTCCCTTGGGGCAACATTATCTTGATTGGAAACCACTGTGTTAGCTGTTTTGGCCTGCCCACAAATCTGATGTGTGTGTTCCATCGCGCTAGTGTCTTCACCAATAAATTAGATATACTATTATGGCCTTATCTAATTCATTAACATAATCACTCTGAGCAAACCACACGGAGGGTTGCAAAAGGAGGAGCCCCCAGAGACAGCTGAGCTGGGGGGCACAGCAGAGGTGGAGCTGAAAGGGCTGGTGTTCCGTCCAAGGATGTGCGACCTGTTAGTGCCACAGTTCTGCATCTGTGCAGGGGATGACGGAAGTACCAAAGTTGCCAGAATTAATTGCAGTCATGATGGAGAGTGTGGAGGGGTGCCCATGGCAATGGATAGAAAAGAGAAGGATATGGTCATGGTGGGATACTGAAGAAAAAGGCACGGACAGCTGCACTTCATAGGAGAAGATGTGTGTGTGTGTCTCCAACTGTGTGCACACACACACCCCAAGACAGACACACTGCACCCACACAGGATGATGGAAGCTTGAACCAAACCAGAGACAATACCTTCTTACCTCAAAATCCTGCTTAGTGCCAGTCAGGTGTCTGCCTACACACAATACACTCTGAGGGGTTACATCTAGAAAAGAGCCTATGTTTCCTCTGGGCTCTTATTCTGCATGTGTGTCCCCACACACACACACACTACACAGGGCCCCACCAGCAGCCCTCCCAGAGCCAGCAAAGATGAATTCTTGTGACCCCCTCATATCCAACTAGCTTCCTCATGTCCTCCAAATTTTTCTTAAGCTAGCCCGTGTCCTTGCACTTTTTGACATATTATAACTACCCCCCCCACCCCCAACTACACTTTCATGGTCCACCTCCCCAGCTCCCGGATGAAGACTGCTTGCAAGACCTTTGCTCTTTAAGATACATTGAGCTTAAGAAATATCACTTAGAAAAAATATTTAACTTAGAAAAAATAACTACTTATGTGTAGTTCTATCATATCAGACAGAAATTTCAAAGATTAAGAGGAATAGGCCACACTTGCCATCATCATAAATACAATGTTTCGTATAACATTCGAGATAATTTTAAAATATGTTTCTGTGGCAGCCTGAGTGAAAGATTAAGTCCAGATGCTTACAGTGGGCTAGCAGCTGAAAAAGCTCTCTGCAACCCATGACTCCAGTGGAAGGAAACTTCATCCCCTGCAGAGGGACAGCCAGAGTGCAGTCAACGTGATGAAGTCAACATGCTCACCCCACTCCTTATCCCGGCTCAGATTTATTACCTTCTAAAGCCATCACAATAGACATTCCATTAGGGTCAGTATGTTTGCCATTTTGTTCCCTTCTGTCCAGAACACAGGCTCCCCTAAGAACGGGTCTCCACCCTGCAACCTTTGGTGGAGAGTTAGAATGCACACGTGGCAGGCAGCCTCCAAGACTCTTCTGACACTCCACAGATTCCCTGCCTCTTGGTATCCACACCCTTTTGCAGCCCCTCCTGCACTGACTGGAGGCTGGCTGCACAGTGACAGCATGGGATGCATAAGGCTAGCCCACAGAAGCCCATATAGCTCCCCCTGGTCCCTGGATTTTTAACCTGAGGAGAAGCCAGGGGCCCTGTTGTGAAGACTCAAGCAGCTCTTTTGGGAGCTGAGGTCTCCAGCCCACAGCCAGCATGAACCTGCCAGTCACAGGAGGGAGCCACCTGGGAAGATAGTCCTCCAGCCCCAGTTGAGCCTTCAGATGCTGCAACACATTTGACTGCAGTCTCATGGGAAAACCTGAGCTGAGCCGGGCGATCTCAAGTTCTGGTCCCTCTTAAATTATAAGTAATACATGAATATTTTTGTTTTAAGCCACTAAGTTTAGGGTAATCTGTTACATCACAATGGATAACTAATAAAGAATGTGGAATAGGGTCAAGTGAAAGAAGCAATGGTGCTTAATAAATATGAATGATTTGTTGAGAAACAAGGCCCCAGGATCTGGGGAGGGAGGGAGAGTGGGAGGGTGAGAGGGAGTAGCCAGACTCTGGGCTTGGGCAGAGTCAGAATAAAACTTTCTGGTATGAGGAGGGACGAGGAGATAAACTGTCAGGAAGGAGGGAGTTGACCACATAAGCCAGTGTGCACTTCTAGAAGCTGCCACCTCCCTCTATCTTCCTTCATCTCCACCTCTACCTGTGGAAGATGGTCAGAGGCACTGGCCCCGAAACCATACAAGGGCAACACTATCTGAGCCCGGGAACTAGGACCAGAGGCCGCTCTCAAAGTTCAGATTAATCTATTGTCACTAACAACATTGTAACTCACCAACCTTCACAACATCGTTTTTCCCCCTTCTTTCTCTTCTCTCAATTTCATCAATATTACTACTCTTGGCTCTCTTCTTAACCAACTGAGCCACTCAGCCAGCTCCTACACTTTTTTTTTTTTAACCCTATCATCTGGTTATCAGAAGCCCAGGCCTGTGATTCAGGGCTTCTGCTTAAGACCCACTGGACCATGGCGCCAAACCACAGCATGCAGCCCCCTCCACTTCCTATAGAGAACATTCCCAGCAGTGTTTGCACATTCAGCTGGCTGCTTTCACATTGCCGGCCACAGAGCCTCCCATATGATATGGGACTGAGGTGACAATGGAAGAAGTGGAGGATGCTCTGAGGAAACAACATCTGAGGACAATTTCTGCCACATTCTACCATGTAGGGGAACAAAATCAGGAAGATGCAAAAAACTAACTGAGCTTATAGTGCCCAAAGCCACACAGCCACCTCAATGCAAAGCAGCCCTGATTAAATTTGCCTGGGAATTTCCTCTGCAGCATGAAGCTGAGAAAATTAAGTGTCAGGACTGGGGCAAAAGAAAATACTTCATCTGTGGGTTCAATTAATTTGCATAAGAAAGAGGAAAGAGCCCAGCCTAGTGGGAGAATGGGTCTGCCTGGGCCAATCAGGGACTGGCTGTTGATTTCAAAAAAATAACCATGCCAAGGGAGATGCAGCGGGGGACCACCCCAAGAACAGACAACTACACTTGACTGGTCTGCAAAGAGCTGGGGGCACTGTGCTCTGCAGCAAGATTTCACCACCCAAAAGAAAACACATGAACACAGAGCCATGGCCTCAACATGGAGAAACAGAACCAACGGCACCCGGCCTGAGGTGGCCAAAGTCTCCTGTGCGTGTCCTGCTGACACACGGACGGGCAAACCCAGCTCCGACTCCATGGTGGAGAGTAGGGTCCCTCTGCACTACTTCTCCACTGGAAACCACATTACACAGGCAAGCCCGTTATGAGGCAAGGGGCACACATGAGGAATTGGTTATTAAAAAGAGAGCTAGGCTTAGGGAATAATCAGTGAACAAGGGATCACATCCAAGGTGTCACTTGGCAATGTCCCTCTCGTGCTCTCTTTAGCAGAAGAGAAAGGGTGGGGTTGCATCCAGGGGGCTGAGGCCTACATCCACCCTGAATGGGTCCAAGAACATCTCCCTGATGAATGTCATCCAGCCACTATGTCCTAAAAGCCAACTCATCACTCATTGTCCTCTGAGGGAAAGACAGAAGCAACAGACAAAATAATGGACAAGAGAACACACACTGAAAGTGGCTGATAACTCCCAGTGGCCTTCTCTTCACATGAACAAACCACACAGGGAAGATGACAGGCAGCCAAGTGACCGAGCCTCCTCAGTCCTGCTCCAGATGACTCTCCAGGACCCTTCCCCACTCAGAGCACAGAGGCTCCTGGGAAGGCCTGGGTCACCTTCCAGTGGTGTGGCTTCCTCGGTCTGACCCACAGGCAGCTTGCTAAGGTTTTCCCTAGGGCACGATTTTATATCCCATCCCTCCCCTCAGTCACACAGCCTCCACGGGGACCCTGCTGCAGAAAGCAAACCACCTGAGCTAAACAACAAGGACACACACCTGTGGATGAAGACATCTACAAAAAGTTCTACTGAAAACACCTATATAGATATAGCTATAGATAGATATATAGATAGTCACCATCATTTTTTCTAGTAAGTTAAAGAATAATTGTGGGTGACTCATTGCAAAGTATTACAGAAGCTTATGCTAGTGTCCTTAGATTTCATAAACCTGTGACATCCATATACCCAGTACTTAATTAGGTGACGAAAGGTTATATGAAGGAGAAAGGGATGATTTGCTCACATATAACTGCAGGCAAGAACTAGGATGGCAGAGGGCTGACCGCCATGGCGCTCGGCCCTCATCAGCAGGTGCTCAGTGGGACAGCGCTGGCCGCCCAGGGGAGGAAACACAGGAGCACAGACACACCTATGGACACCCCCAGGGGGTGCGGAGTTCTGGAGTCACGGCTCTGCATTTACTTGGTTCCAACACATTTGACTAACCTTTTTTTCCTGGATCCAAACGCAGGCCTGGAATCAGAAGCCCAGGCAGCATGAAGTGTGGGAAGAAAAACCGCCCACAAAACAGAGAGAAGTATTTGAAGGGAGAACAGCAAAAATGAGAGCCAGCAGCGACGAGCCCCTAAGAGCGGGAGCACTTTCTGCCGCGGTTCCTGTAATTCGGGAAGTGGGCTCCCCGCCAGCGTCAACCAGAAAGCAGAAGTGCAGGTCTCCCAGGAAATGGGCCTCTTGTAATTGCACATTCAAATGAAGCAACGACACCCCAGGACATGGACCCACCAAAACAGACTCGAGTCAAAAAGCACGCCAACAGACTTTGCCGATCATGCTAGCACTGCCAGCCAGGAACTCACGCTCCCAAGAGTTCTTGCCAAATGAACTTTATCTCCAATTGCTAGGTAGCACACACCCCAAAATTTTGGTTATTTCATATTTTTTAAAAGTCCTAGGACACTGTAAGTATCAAATTACAAATATGAGAGAAATCCTATAAAAGTCTTACCAGAGACCTCAGATGCTAACTCACAGCAGGGCCTGGTAAGGTTGGGCCGGCACGGTCTTCCTGGCAGGACGGCGACGTGCAGGGTCAGAGCTGATGTGCCAGCTCTCTGACCCCGACCCCAGATCCTCTGGCACACAGCCTCTCCTGGTAGCAGCAGGGGTCACAGCTTTATAGAGGGCTTCCAGTGAGGTCCCTCAATAGAGACCCAAGGTGCTTCTCAAGCATCTACTAAACACGTACATACTCTGCAGTAAGCAGGTTTTGAATGTCTCACTCCAGGCTATGTCATCTCCCATACTTGGAAAAGCAGCCAGGAGAAGCCCAGCCAGGCTTCACTCCCCAGCAGGTAAGGAAACATCACTGGAGATGCGCGCTTGGACAGAAACCCCTCCAGACACAGGAAGTTGGAAGGAGTCTTAGGGACAGGTTTCCTGGGGTACGGCAAGGGGGCTTACAAGGGCGTGTTCTAAAAAGTAAAAGAACCACCCTGTACCCTAAGCCTGTAGAAATGACAGCTCTATAATAAAAGCATTACCATTTTACAGATAACAGACTTGAGCCAAAAAGAGTTTAGGTATACATCTTTACAGCCGGCCAGGATGACCATGAGATTGATGGTGACAAAGATAACAAGTGTGGCAAGCGGAAGTGGCTATTTGATAGTGCCCACTCACAGGGTGTCAGCTGACCTGCACAACACTCCCGAAGGTAGTGGCTACTGGTATCCTCGGTCACAGACTGGGCATCAGGCTCAGGAAGGTCAGGTACCCGGCAGAGCCTGTGCTAGAAGCCAGCACCTCTCTTAACTACAGCCTTCAGCGACCTGCACCTGCGTGTGAACAGGCACCTCTATCAGCACAGCCAAATGCAAGCCCAGTCTTTCCTGGTCTTTCCGGAGCTCCCTCATCACCTCACAGTGGCGGTTCTCAGCGTATAGCCACAGAACCAGCTGTATCAGCATCACTGGGAACTGGAGAGAAATGGAAGTGCTCAGGGACTCACCCTAACCTGCAGTCAGAAGCCCTGGGAGTGGGGTCCAGCAATCTGTTTTAACAAACTCATGTTTGAGAACTTTGGCAGAAGAATGCCATCCAGGTAACTGCTCAAGACAAAAAACTAGGTATTCCCGCCTCCACATTCCCAGAAGTAATGCATCACTGGTACCATCCATCTTATCTTCCAACCTTCCAACCATGTCCACTCTTCAGACAAAACCTGATCACGCTACTTCTCTGCTAAAGATCCACACGGTCTGCCCCGATCTCAGGATAAACACGCCTGTCTCCCAGCATAGCAGCTACCCACAGATCTTGCTCCCACTGGGCTTTGAACAGCATCCTTGGATATTTCCAAACCATCTCTAATCAATCCCCCCCAAGGTTCCCTGTGCCTTTCTTTTGCAATACTGACCATGATTCTGACTTAATTTTAATTTACCTTTACTTAGATGTGTGTGATTATTTGATGAATGTCTGTCTCCCCAACAACAGCAGAGATTTTTATCTATCTGTCTCTATCTTTTTTTTTTTTTTTTAAGATTTTACTGGGGATTTGGGGGAGGGGAACAGCGTTGGGGAATCGAGGAAGGGGAACAGACAAGTTGCTGTCCTTTTGTTCTTCAGTCTAGTTGTGGAGGACATCGCTTCACTGGTGCATGTTGGTATGATCATTGTGCTTTTCCCGGGTAAGGTAGTTGCTCGCTGACCAATAGACGGCAGCTCACGGTGGCTCACAGCGGCTCACGCTGGCTGCCAGCCACTCATGGTAGCTCACAGCAGCCCATTGCAGCCTACGCCATTGCCAGCGACTCACGGAAGCCCAGCTCCAGGTCCAGCTGTTGTTCACCATCTTAGCTGTAGAGGGCGCAGTGTCACTGGCCCTCGTGTGAGATCCAAATTGGGGTTCTGCTGCTCAGAGCTGGCACTCCCAAGCCAACTCTTAACCAACACACCACTCAGCTGGCCCCTCTCTATCTCTCTTTTACTCTTTAAGTAAACTTTTAATTGTAGAATGTGAGCTATTTAGATTTACAGAAAAATTTCAAAGATAGTATAGGGTTTCCATATACCCCATATCCAGGTTCCTCTATTATTACCATCTTACATGAGTATGATACATTTCTCATAATTAGTGAACCATTAGGAACATTATAACTAAAGCCCATGCATGCTTTATTACTTTCTTCAGATGTTCTTACTTTTTACCTCATGTCTTTTTTTTTTCTTTTTTTTTTTTTTTCTGTTCCAGGACCTCACCCAAGATACATCATATGCAGCTTTATGCCTCCTATTTGGCTGGGGCGGGTTCTTAGACTTTCCTCGTTTGTGATGACCTTGACAATTTTGAAGAGTACTGGTCAGGGAGTTTGTAGAATGTACCTCAACTGGGGTTTGTCTAAGGTTTTTCTCCTGGTTAGATTGGGGTTATGTGTTTTGGGGAGGCAGATATGGGAAATAAAGTGTCATTCTCCTCACATCATTTCAAGGGTGCATGCTGTCACCACGGTTTATCACTGCAGATGTGCATCTTTGATACCTGGCAGAGGTGGCGCCTGTAAGGCTTCTCCATGGGAAAGTCACTCCCCCATGGAAAGTCAGGCCCTTTCCATCCCGGCCTCTCTGGGAGGAAGAAACTGTGCAGCCCACACTTGAGGAGAGGAGAGGAGAGGAATGCTCCGACTCCTTGAGAGTGGTGAGTCCTCATAACTTATTCGGAATTCTTCTGCAGAGCAGGGTTGTCTATTCTCCCCCATTTACTCATTCAATCATTTATTAAGTATGAATTCAAGGATATTTATTTTATACACTAGGTTATAATCCAGTAGTACTTTATGTTTTTGTTCCAGCTTGGCCACTGGGAGCACCTCCAGCCAGCTCTGTGTCTCTCTGATATACCTCCACCACCATGGGTTGGTTTGTTTTGGGTTTTGAGCTTTTCCTTACTTTGACTACAAGATACTCCAGTCCTAGAATATCTCTATCTCATTTCTCAACGCTTTTAATTAAGAGTGGTATTAGAAACGAAGATCTGGGTGCTAGGTGTGCTTGTCGCTACGAGGATATCATTGAAAATATATGTGTGTGTGTACTTGACCTGTATATGTACACAGATGTAAAGTATTTCTCCATATATCCATCCGTGTTTATATGCATCTAAATATGAGTTTATACTGATGTCTCCATGCCTCTGCTTCTATTTTCTGGAAGAGAAAATTGTTAAAAAGTGGTATAATTGCCTCTTAAATGTATGGTATAATTTACCAATTAAACCATATGAGCATGGTGCATTTGAGGTGGTGGTATTAATTACTGATTTAAATTGAAAAGACAGGGCTATTCAGGATACTTTCCATTCTGTGAGTTTTGGCAGTTTTTATCTTTCAAGAATTAGTGTATTTCTCCTAAGTTACCATATTTGAGAGTATAGAATTGTCCAAAATATTCTGCGATTGTCCTTTTGATGTCTATGGGATCAGTAATGATGATCTCTCTTTTATTTCTGATACTGGTAATTTGTGTCTTCTCTTGTTTTCATTCTTGTTTACCTTGGCTAAAGGTTTACTGATTTTATTGATCTTTGCAAAAAGCCACCATTCATTTTAAAATTATTTTTGTATTTTAAATTTCAATGACTTCTGCTACAATTTTAACTATTTCTTCTTCTTGCTTTAGGCTCAATTTGTTTTTTTCTGTAGTTTTCTAAGGTGGAAGCACAGGTTATTAATTTTATTTCTTCATTTTATTTAATATATGTACTTAATGCTGTAAATTTCCTTCTAAGTACTGTTTTTACTGTATTCCACAAATTTTTATAAACTGTATTTTCATTTTTTATTCAGTTCAAAATAATTTAAAATTTGTCTTCAGACTTCTTTGATCCACAGGGTAATTATGAGTATGTTGGTTAATTTCCAAATATTTGGGTACATACAGCTATCTTTCTGTTATTGATTTCTCATTTAATTCCATTGTGTTCTGGGAACATAATTTGTATGACTTTTTATTCATTTAAGTTTACTTATGTATGCTTTCCAAGAATGTGCTCTATATTGGTGAATGTTCCACGTGAGTTTGAGAAGAATGTATTTTTCTGTTACTGGGTTGAATATTTTATAAGTGTCAAGAAGATCAAGTGGATTGGCAGTCACCTATACCCTTCTGATTTTCCATCTACTTAACCTATCAATTGCTGGCAGAGAGTGACGGAAATCTCCATTCATAATAGTGCATTTGTCTATCCTCCTTCTGGTTCTATCAGTATTTGCCTCGTATGTTTTTAAGCTCTTCTGTGTATACACACATTTAAGATATTATGTCTTTTTTAGTAATCTTTTTATAGTTATGCAACACCCCTCTTTATTTCTGATTATCTTCCATTTTCAGAAATGGAAATTAATGTAAAATATAGCTACTCCATCTTTCTTTGGATTAGCATTAGGATGTAATATCTTTCTCCATCCCCTTACTTTAAATCTATATGTGTCTTTACATTTAAAGTGGATTTCTTGTAGACAAC
Source organism: Hipposideros armiger (assembly GCF_001890085.2). Lineage (NCBI taxonomy): Eukaryota > Metazoa > Chordata > Mammalia > Chiroptera > Hipposideridae > Hipposideros > Hipposideros armiger. The sequence goes on along the minus strand of NW_017732350.1, from coordinate 292,777 downwards.
ATATAGTTAGGTCTTTTTTTTTTTAATTCACTTTGACAAACTCTGTGTTTTAATTTGTGTAGTTAGACTATTTACAAAGTGATTATTGATTTAGTTAAATTAATATCTACCATGTTTGTAACTGTGTTTTATTCACTGCATTTTTCTTTGTTTCTTTTTTTCTCCTCTTTTTCTTCTTTCTCTGGTTTTAATCAAGCATTTCATATGATTCCATTTGATATCTTCCCAGTATATCTTTTAAAAAAATTTTAGTGGTTGCCCTTTGGTTTACAACATACATTTTAAAATCTAAATTCCATTTTCAAATAACACTCCACTGTTTCACATAAAGTACAGGTACCTCATAAAAGAGTATTTCCAATTCCTTCCTCCCATCTTTTATGACACTGCTGCCATTCATTTAACTTACCAATATGCTTGTGCACTGTTTCTTTACACAGTTACCTTTATAGATCAATTAAGAATAAGAAAAATATAACGTTTCATTTTACCTTCATTTTTTTTCCTTCTCTGATGCTCTTCCTTTCTTCAGATAGATCCAAGTTTCAGACCTATATCATTTTCCTTCTGCCTGAAGAACTTCTTATAATACTTCTTTTGTAGGGCCAGTCAGCTAATGATAAATTTTCTCAGTGATTGTCTAAGAAATTCCGTATTTTTCCTCACTTTTGAAGGGTAATTTAGCTAGATATAAGATTCTACTTCGGTGCTTGTTTTTTCTTTTCCTTCAACACTAAATCTTTCACTGCTCAATTCAGGTTTGCATTGTGATGACAAGTCTGCTGTAATTATTATCCTTGTTCCTCTGTAGGTAAAGGTCATCTAATTACAATAGATGATTACTTTGTAATAGATGATCTATAAGTATTTGTCAGATGAAAGAATAAACGATCCAATGTGATCATCCTATAATAGATGGTCCATATCATGTCAAATGTATGAATGAATGAATGAATAATTCAGGTGTGATTATCTGGTCCAAAAACATTTGTCAAATGAATAATAAATGAATAAGTCAGTAACTGAGAGGTGACTGTAGTCTCATCCAGACAGGAGCCCCCTTGCTCATCTCGCGTCTGAGGCAGCCACAGGTGCTCGGGTCCAGTCCGCCATATTTTACTCCAAGTCACTAGGAAGCCCCGCATCCTCCAAGGCCCCTGAGCTCAGTCTCTAACATGCAGTGCACGCCCTTTCCATATTTTCTCCCCAGGAGCTCTGAGTAGTCCTAAGCTACCTCTGCCTCAAATAATTAGGTCCCTGTTTTTACGAAGGTCTGAAATGCAGACAGAAAAGAATATATATTTTTCATACTCCTCCCCCACCCCGAATACAATACAGTTAGCAAACCTTGATATGTCCCATTTAGATACTATCTAGTATTATTTTCTACTAGGCTAATTAATAAAGCATAAGCTTGCCCCAAATTACAGAGACACTGTGGGTCTTATCATCTAATTTCCTCCTTTTCCTTATGCACAGCCTTTAAGAAAATTTGAGGTCTAAACCAAGGAAAGTACAATGACTCTACAAAATTCAGGACCTTGTTCTGTGCAGGCAATGTTCACTTCTCTTCGCCTTCAGTGTGAGGGTGAGCTGCAGCTTCTGTACCTTATTTTAGGCACGACCCTCTTATCGAGCGACAAAAAGCCCGCACATGTCATGGGGAGGTGGTCTGTGGAATGGTCATGAGTCCTGGCTCAAGGCAGAGTCCCTGGGCACAAACACTGGCTCCACTGCTCTGAGCCATACAGCTGAGCCTCAGTTTCCTCACCTGCAAAACGAGGATCATGGTCAATTCACCTCAAAGAGTGGTGTGGTATTTTACGGCCACACCACCTGACGTGCTCCCAGTGTGTGGCCTGGTGCCTGGTAAGTACCCTGGGATGGCAGTGGGGATGGGTATCCCAGCGACAAGCAGGGCGATGACCCAGCGCACGCCCTCACTCTTGGGCTGGAAAAAACCGCCTCATGTAGATTTTTCACCCACTCACCTCAGGAAGCCAAATCCACACATTCTTCCCCACCAGCCTCTACATGTCCAGCTGCCACAGCAGGCTAATGGACTACCCCATAATTACAAATGTTCTTCTAATGCGAATTGTGTCAAGAGGGGTACCTGTATTAGTATAAAGTCTTTTTAAAGAGAGATAGCGTAAAATGTTTAGGGGGTGAAATTTTACGATCTCTGCAGCTTACTTTACACACTCTCCACAAAAAAATATGGCAAAATATTCCCACATATGTGTCATGGCTATACACATAGTTGCTATTCCATGTGCTGCGTATTAGAAAATACTCATTACAAGAAACCTAAGTTTTCTTCATGCAAAAATATAAAAACAAAGCATAAAACTCACCCTGCATAATATGAGCTTTAATGGCAAGTTTAGAGCATGTCCCCATCGGCCGCCACTCTGACTGCACGAGGGCCCGAGTGAGGCCACAGGCGCATCTACTGGGGCAACTGGGCACAATGAATGATAAAGACACTCTGCACTTTATGGATCTTATGAAAAGTGGGGGTGAATACAACCCCCCAGACCCAAACCCCCTCCAAACACACTGAGGGCGTCAAAGAACGGTGTATAAGAAACTTTGAAAACACAGAGCCTTTAACAAAAAATTCTGCTATGACATTACCTAAAGTATTTTGTTCACAAAAACCTCCAACTGCTCAAATGACCAGCATTCCTCACAAGAATGGCCTGGGTTCAACATTTCCAAGGAAGGAGCAGGCACTGCCCCGCCACAGGATGCTCTCCCTGTCTGCTGGCTGTGTGCCACCCGCCTACTGCCGGGAAGCATTGCTTATGGTAAAAATGACATCTCACTTATAAACTGCATCTGGACTGGAGGAAATATAAATACCCGATAAAAACCAAAGCTTGGGACCTATTCCTGGTGGGGACCTGAGAGCTCTGCCTCCAGGATTGTTCAAAGGGATAGCTGGGCAATTCCCAGGTGTGCACCTTTCCCCTTGCACCTGTGCTGGCTGATGCAATGAAGACCCATTGAAAGAAATGCCTGCTGTTTCCCTGCTGTGCAGCAGAGGCTTCTGCCCGGCAGCCATCAGAGCCAACCTGTGCCAATATGACCTGTGGGCCTGAACATTGTGGGCTATGGGACCTCCTGGTGGGTGGGCATTATATTACATTATCGTCAGTCTCTACCTGCGCAGTCAGAGGTAGACCTGCCATAAAATTAGTCTCTGCTGATGAGAAAGATATTTATTTAGAAAGACTGGCTGTGAAAAATTATTCTTTCATGAGAAAAGCACTTGTGTGCAAATTAACATTCCTGTTTTGAGAACTCATTGGACTTCCTACCACAATTAAACAGAAATATCAAGTAATGACACTGCTTTTACTCCTGATGCTTGCAAGCTGACCTCTGCAGTTGTTCATGGAAGTCCTCCTGGTACCAGATCAGTGTCAGGCACAAAGTAGGAGCTCAAGAAAAATCTGCTGATTTAACTAACATGAAATGCAAAGCTAAGGATTTGCACTGTATTATTAAAACGCTCATTTGTTTCAAAGTCATGTCTCTTGTAACAACAACAGTCAAACTTAACTTGGTTTTCAAAATTATCTCCCTGCTTTGTACGAGAAAGAAAAAAAAATAGTCAATTCTCATTATTTGTGATAAGTATGTCCAAGAACAATGCCATGAACACCGAATTAGTAAATACTAAAACATCGCTTCTTGGGGGAATATAGGCTTAGGTTTCCGAGAATATTAAAAATATTTTCTGGTTCCAATATTTTCATCAACCAATCAATACATAACCTTGTTTCTGTTTAAAGAACCTGTATCTAGTATACATTGTTCATCAACTGACATTGAACTCATGACCAACAGCACTGTAACTCATGCCCAAATGAAGCTCATCTAACACGTTTATTTTCTGCACAAGACACATCACAGCCTTCTTCACTTAGGAACCCCGACAGCACTTTGTCCTATGCTTGGAGGCAATTTAAACAGCAAAAGCACCAAGAGGAAGCACAATAATTAGAAAAACGTGGCACTCGACTGACATGAGAAGGACACATGGGCGAGCGTGACCTGTTCCTCCTCTGCTGGGGGCCCACACAGCAGGTGACTGGGACGTGTGTGCTGCTCTGGCAGGTGCACGAAGGCCACCAGAGCACCTGAGTACTGATGCTGCAGTCGTCAGTCAGTTTTAGCAAGCAGGCGAAGTCTTTATGCAAACCCTGCAAATAACGGGAATGACTGCACGTTATCTTACATAAAATGCTAAATGTAGGTTTTAGATTCACCAATCATTTTGAATGACTTCTAGAATATTCACGTGGGCCTGTGTTGGTCACAAACAAACAGGATGGGAAAGTACAGGTTATTGGAAAAATCATTACAGGGGTGAATAGATCCTCATTTGGAAAATTCGAATCTCAGCCTCAGCTCCTATCTCCTATCTCCCTGTGCTTGTTTGGCTCTCTAACAAACTGCTTCTGGGCACCCTCAGAAACATAGGTCTTGTTTATTAGGGAATGCACAGCCTTTGCACCCAAAGGGGCCTGGTTAGAGTTAGGGTTACAGTTAGGGTGCCTGAGAGTGAATACCAGCCCCGCTGTTCACCAACTCTCAGGCCATGATAAATTACTCTATAAAAAGCTTCCACTTTATTCAGATTATTCTTCTTTTAGGAGAAATCAGGGCAAAAGGGTAAAATGCAACATTCATTAATTACGAGTGGTATTGCTCTTTCCTGTATTAAAAAAAAATTTTTTTTTAAAGTTTGTTGCTGTGAAGAATAAATGTGGTTACATCTGATCTAGGCCTGGTGCTTGGCTGCTACTTTCTTTCAATCTGACCGTAAACAACTGGAGTGCAGGGAAGCGCCTTGGCTCCTGTTATGCCCCTGGCACTGTCCTGGCTGCAGGAGGTGGTCTATACATCAACGTGCTAAACAGACCAGAGAATCAGCCAATACCACGGCCCAGGTTGGCCATGCTGATCACAGAGACTGACAGAAGCTAAGAGCCACATAAGCATTTCCAGCCATTCTGAAGTAGTTTTGGGTTTGTTTGTTCTTAACTGTTCCTAGAGAAACTTAGTTGTTCAACAAAAATACCAAACACTCTAAATTACTCTGTAAGACAAATACCAAGATATCAGATAGCTTGGGTGTTGACAGAGTAAATATTTCACAACCCCATTCTCTCTGAAATCATCCACTACAAAGAAAAAGAAAAAGAAAAGAGAAATGCCTTGTGACTAGGAGACACCTAACACCCCAAACAACAACCTGAAGTGAACAAGGCTACACATGCAGCAAAGGGTGGACCTGAGAGCATGAAGACCCTTAGGAAAGATGGTCAAGGGAGGGGGACAGCTGCCACCCTTGGACAAAGCCTGCAGAGCTGGGGTTCTAGAGCAGTGGGGAGCCAGCATTAGGAGGGTAGACAGAAATTTTGAATGGCCAGCAGTCTCCCCGGGAAGAAAAAATATTAAACTAATTCTCTCTCTCTCTCTCTCTCAAACACACACACACACACACACACACACACACACACACACACAGAGCATTACTGAGAATGAGGAAACCGTTCTGTTAGGCTGGAACACATCTTGGGCTGCTCCCTAAGATGATTAATTTCCAAGTTGAAGAGCCTACCCTGGGTGTATGCAATTACACTTGAAGAATAAAAGGAGAGAATCAAGAGGAGAAACATATGGTACATAAAGAACGTTGGCACAAATGCCCAGAAAACTGTCCCAAGGGGCAGATGAAATCAAGACTATACATATAGCCATGGAATCAAAAAAGTTAAGAAAATAGTCACGTTGTTAAAACAACAGATCAAACCAGAGATACATAAGTTAAGGGATGAGATAGGGAGGTAAGAACAGTCATCAGAAATAAGCTGGAAGAGATCAGGGACAAAGTAGAAAGAAATTATGGTGTTATTTCAACAGCACAGAGAACAGACATTAAATTTTAAAGAACACAGTAGACAAGATGGAATACAGCTTGAGAAAAATGGAATGGAATTAACAAAGAGGGAAAGAAATCAACGGAAAAATACTAGGACAAAGAAGATCTAAAATATGCAAGATGCATGTACCTGAAGTAAAAAGTTTAAATAAGGGAGTAGAACGTATGTTCAGAGTTAGAATTAAAGTAAATGTCCAGAAATAAAAGGGCTTTTCTCCTGGATTCCCTTATCAAGGAGCCTATAAAGGAAAACTTACTGGGCCTTCTCCTTGGCCACACTCCAAGCCAGCAGAGAGATGAGTGACGTCCCCAGAGATGGCAAGTGTGTCCAGCCCAGAGACAAATGGTCCAGCTGGGTTCAGGGCTGGCGTGATTTCAGCACGCTGACTAAAACAACTACAGAAGGTGGGAGGGATGGGATGGTCTACCAAGAATCAGGCCAGGGCAGGGTTAACACACTTCCTGGATACCTGCTTCAAAATCACTTCAGGTGCTTCGTAAACACACAGACCCTGGGGCCTGGCAGCCACCCCAGGTGCTTCCTATGCATGTAAAAATGTAAGAGCGACTGCTTTCACCATCAGCATCAAAACATCACAGCAAAACAAAGGAAAGCTCCAGCCCAGAACAGTGATTCTCCACCCTGGCTGAAGGTTAGAATCACATGGGTGCTTTTTTTTAAGTACTGGTGACAAGGTCCCAGCCCAAACTTGCTCAGCACCTGCAGGGTTGGGCTCAGACATCAACATGTTTAAAGCTTTCCAGGTGATGCTCACCTGCAGCCAGATGCAGAATCACTGCTCCAGGGGCTCCAAACTGACCCAAACACCGCTGACCACTGAAGTAGGCAGGAACATGGGTGGTAACAATTGACGGGGACATGACAGAGAGGAGTGAAGAATTTGACGTTTTACATAGAATTTGAAAGAAGTAATATAAAAGCCATCATTTAGGAAAACACTTTCAGTTAGAACCTCCCCCCCCCCCAAACACACACACTAATTTTTAGACATTTGGATTCTGCTTACACAGTAATTCAGGTAAAGGCTCTAGCCGTGTCCTTCTGTTGAGGGCGCACACATGCAGGCTGGGGCATGAAGCTGACTGTAAAAAGAGCACGTGTGTTGCTCCATTTCCTGATGTCAGGCTGAATCATGAAAGGAAGTTCTATAATTCGCAACCCTTCCAAGCTGCTTCTCTCGTGGTATTTTATCTTCCCTCAAACTGAGCAGCGCCGGAATTCCAGAGACAGGCAAGCTGCACCTCTGTCAGCCGCCGCCAAGAATGAGGAGCACCAGCCGAGGGGAGCGGCAGATGCCTGGCTGGTGGGCCCCACGGGCGTTACTTCTGCTGGCCTCAGGCCCCTCAGGCGCTGCCCCCCCCACCCCCCCCCCCACACACACACACACACACACACACACACACACACATGCGTCCTGTCTGCCACCTCCGATTCTTCTGTTGTTCTCAGAGCTCTCGAATGAGCACATGGTGCACATTCCCAGAAATAAAAGTCTTGCTCTCTTGTGTTTGAAAGAATAGACATGGGCAGGTAATAAGCAGTACACTGTCTTCATTTTTTCTTAATGAGGAACACAGTCCCTCTTCAAGTCTTCTTTGTAAATGGACAGAGCATTACATCCCAATCTTTTGAGAAAATGATGTTGGACTTTACTGCAGAGAAATTAATAAGGACTAAGGTTTTCTCAATTTGCTCTAAATCCTCTTGAATGAAAACCCAGTTCGCTCTTTCAGAAACCATACTGAACCTAGTGTGCTAACACACAGTAAGGATACATTAATTAGTGTCCTCCGAGGCTGGGCTCCCCTTAGATGGTGCCAGGGCCACAAATGGGAGCCATTTCAGCTCCTGTGGGACTCATCTGTAATCTGTTACTGAGACAGGCTGTAATGGCATGTGTGTGGGTGTGTGCGTGCTGTATGTGCGCACATACTGTGTGTGTGTGTGTGTGTGTGTGCGCACTGTGTGTTTGTGCATGCTCTGTGTATGTGTGTGGGGAGAGGGGCTGTTGTGTTGAGTAGGAGACTGTCCCTGTGTTGAGGGTGAAAGGGCCAGGCCAGAGCCTGTGGACAAGACTTGAATTCCTTGGTGCTGCCATCACTGACCATAGTCAGGTCCCCTGAAGGAAACAGGAGGCACCCAGTGTCTACACGTGGACAAGTGGCAAGCATTGTGATGCAATCACCACGCCAGTGGCATTAGGCTAGGAAAGGTGGGAGGAGGTAACAGCCTCTGTCCCTCCCTGACTCCCCACACACAGGAAGGACTGTGTGTGGCTCAGCTACACCGTGGTGCTCTGGGTCTGTCCCGCAGGCTTGGCTGCAGTGACCGAAATGCTTGCTCTACTCTGCCCTTCACAGAGCCACTAGCCACGTGGGGCTACTGCCCTCAAAATGTGGCCAGTGGGACTGAGAACTGATTGAATTTTAAATGTTATTTAATTTTAAGTACTTGAATGTCAATAGCCGCACGTGGCTGGTGGTGACTTACTGAACAGCACAGTGCTAGATCCTTGGCAGGGAAGCTGGGGAAAGGCCTTCTGTCCTCACCTGGGCCAGGTGTCACAGGTGGAGTGGCACACAGCGCCTCCTGGGACCACATGATGAGGATGCAGCTGGACAAAGAGGGGCTTTCCACATTCACCCCGAAGACCAGGCTGTGTGGCCCAGACACCTTTCTCTCCCAGACGTTTTTCCTACTTGGGGCAAATGTGGAAGTTCTAGGTTTTCTTTTTACTATGGAGAGACACATTTTACTCCAAATATCTAGTTTATTGTATCCAAATCACATCTGATCTATTGAAATTTAATGAAGGAACTTTAAGGGCCAACATGTGCGAAGGTGCCACTCTGGGAGCACAGAGCACACAAAATGTCTACAGCATGATCTCCATCTGGATGTTTTGACAGTGCATGACCAGGGCCAAACAATGTCACAAAATGTTTTAGTGCCTCAGAGTAAGGGTGACACCATGACCCCCTGGGAGGGGGTATCCTGGTCCAATGTCTGCAGACAGGAGACAACTGAGGAAAACTCACTCCCCAAGTATTTTTTGTTAAAACCCAGCAGTGTTTCCAAATGCATCATTAGGGAACAGACTTGCTTCAAAGTCAAGTGACACTCTTGGGTAAGAGCCACTCTGTTTCTGTGACCCTTTCACTAAGTCTTCTAAAATCATTTTGCCTCTAAATCATTTTTTGAATCCCTGTGTAAGCAGAGGTTACTTAGCACCTTGATTTCTTGCAGCCAATCATAGCCATCTTGCAGGGGCCTCTTTGCTCTGTGTGTTGTGCAGCGTGCCTCTGAGCTCCACAACCACACAGGGGCAGGCATTTGTACCCTCATTTTGCAAGTGAGGCCACCAGAGCCTATGCAGCTTCAACAAATGATGGAATCCAGAGCCGTGGCCTGGTCTGCATCTGCCAACCATGCTGCTCCCACCCCCAGAGAGGGGCGTTAGAGCCACTTCTCAGAATTGGACATTTACTGGTCAAATCCATGGTCCTAGGTGCATGAATGTGCCCTGGGGCTAACTATGTGAGGGCTGCACAGTGTTCCCACATATCTTTGTGGATTGACAGAGTCAGGGCCAGGAAGGACAAAGCCGCAGAGCATCCCAAAATGGCCCTCAGGTCAACATCTGTTGCAGCCCTTGAGGCCCAGAAGCCGAGCCACACACACCAAGAAACCATTGCTGAGCTCTCAGCCCAGAGCAAGGCTGTTCATGTCCTCCTTATGAGAAAAAAAAAAACATCCCACATGAAACAGATAGAAACTGTCTGGTAGAAAATAAGTACAGTGAATTTGGAATAATGCCAAACACTAAAGATGGAAACCATTCAAATTATCTTGTGCAGAAAAAGTTACACGTGGATGTTTCTATCAGAGCAGTATGCACATTCTTTCTCTGAGAGTCATTTTATGTTCATTCATCTTCTCCAGGTCTCACGGCATGTGAACACATGGCCAGTCTCACTCAGCCCTCTTCCTCAGAAACTTCCACCGACCTCAAGAATACAAGTTCCCAAGGAAAAGGGTCTACAAATAAAAACATGCGAGTTCTCTCTCTCTCAATCTCTCCCTCTCCCTCTCCCCCTCCCCCCCCCCCCCCCCCCACCACACAAAATGCCACACCACTCTAACATCTAATACATCTGGAGTCTTTGCAATTAAAGGCACGCACAGCTGCCACTATACCCAGCAAACCAATAAATTCAAATTTGGTAGAACTTTTGTTAGGCTTTAAAGATAAGCTTGTAAGCTATAAAATGCTGCTAACTAGTTCTAAACCAGTGGTTCTCAACCTTGGCAGCTGCAATTGGTGGGAGAGGTTGTGGGATGCCCTAATGATCCAAGTCCAGAGGCAGGCTATGTGCCAGACCACATCAGGATCTTGGGAGGCGGCTTGAGCAACAGTGGGTGAGATAAGCGCGGGTGATGGCTGTGTGCAGGCAAGCTGGAGAAACTTGACTGCACAGCTCTGAGCAAGCCACCTGCCTTCTCTAAGCCTAACTCCTCGCCTGGAGACAGAACGGTCCCAACAGCCATGATAGAGGCTTTGTTCTGAATTAGTTCTCTTCCTGATCTCATCCTATTCACTCCCCCAGCCCCAAGCAAACCTTATATTACTATGAGCACAGCAAACTTGTGTGTGCAGGGTAAAAATGTATATTTCACCTTTTTCTCCAAACAGATCCTACTATCCTTCCCAGATAACTATTGCTCAGTTTGGCCTTTGCTTCTAGACTGCTCCGCATATTCTCTCTCCCCTCCCCTCCCGTGTCCCCTCCCTTCTCCTCTCTTCTTCTCCCTCCATCACACCACACACACACCTGTATACACTGACTTGCACCTACAGAGTAAATAACAATCCAATGTAGCCTACATCATTAAGTGCATGTATGCGCTTAAAAAATATATTACATCTTGCTTTTTAACTGAACATGATTTGGGGATCTTTATATTTTTATCTACAAAGACTCTGTACTTTTAAAAAACCACATGGATTCCAATGCATGGATACACTATAGTTTATTTAACAGTCCCCGTATTAGTATGTATTTCTCCTTCCTTCCTTCCTTTTTATTTTTTTCTTTGCTATTACAAAATAAAATGTTGCAATGAGTTACTGTATGCATATATTTCTCCACTTTTATCAATTTATATGTGTAATAAGTTCGTAAGAGTGAAACTGTTGAGTTGAAGCACATGTACGTTTTAAATTTCAGAAGATTTTGCGCAAGGGCCGTGCCAGCACCCACCTGTGGGCGTGTCCTTTGTCCCCACACCTTGTCACACAAACTCTTAAACTGCAGAGCAGCAGCACATATTCATGCACTTTGTGTTCATCTGCAGTTTTCACTGCTTGTTAGTGTCCTTGATTTATTGTTTTGTTGGACTATGTTTATTTTTCTTACTGGTGTGAAAGAACTCACTGCATATTAAAGTCTATTGGGACTTTACCATAGGCACTGAAAATAAATATATCTTACAGGTTTTTTTCCCCCACTTATTTATATATACATTTCATTTGTATGGGGACTTGCCTAAAATTTTAGGAAATAATAGTCATCATTCTTTTTCTATTATGGTTTCATATTTTCTATCCTATTTAGAAAGGCCTTCTTCACTCCACAACTACTTAAAAACTCACCTAAGTTTTCTTTTAGTACTTCCATGATTTCATTGTTATTCTTTGTCCAATCTAGAACTTATTTTGGTATAAAAAGCAGAGTTTTCTTTTTCCCAAATTATTAGCCAGGTTTCCCAAGACCATTAATTAATAACCTACGCTCCCTTCCCTGACTGATGGAAAACGCCGTCTTTGCCTTGCACTCATTTTCCATGTGCACACTGGGTCTCTTGGTCCACTATCCATTGTATCCCCCATCTCCCTTTTTCCATTTTTTCTCTGGGTCTTTTCAGAAGCTCCTCTAGAATTTTTTTTTGTCAATCTAAAGTGGAAAGTGTATCTCAAGCATGTTAACTTGCTTAGTTTTGTTTGATGTTTACATGCACAATGTTCCATAACCATCTGTACATGATGTTCCCTTCAGCGGGCTCAGACCTCACCCCATCACACACAGCAAGGCCACCATAAGGAGGCCAGACTCCATTGAACCACTTGTCATGGCTGGAGTCATCATGTCCCCCAAATTCATTGTTGGAGTCCTAACCCCAGTATCTCAGAATGGGACTTTATTTGGAAATAGGGCCTTTATAGATGTGATTAAATTAAAATGATGTTATTAGGGTGGGCCCTAATATGACTGTTGTCCATCCTTATAAAAAGGAGAAATTAGGACACTGACAGCCACAGAGAGAAGACAATGTGAAGATACAGGGAGAAGATGCTATCCACAAGCCAAAAAGCAGTAAAAAACCAACCCTGCCGACACCTTGATCTCCGAGTTCCAGCCTCCAGAAATGTAAGATGATAAACGTCTGTTGTTTAAGCTGCCCAGGCTGTGGAATTTGTTCCAGTGACCCTCGCAAACTAACACAGTTATGCACCGTATAACGATGTTTCAGTCAATGATGGACTGCATATACGACAGCGGTTCCATAAGATTATAATGCAGCTGGAACATTCCTATCGCCTAGTGACCTCACAGCCATCAAAACATCATAGCACAAGGCATTATTCACGTGTCTGTGGCGGTGCTGGTGGAAACAGACCTACTGCACTGCCAGTCATACAGCACATACGATATGAACAGTGCAAAATACTTGAGGGAGACAATAAACGACTGTTACTGGTGCATACATTGACTATACTGTACTTTTTATCGTTATTTTAGAGTGTACACTTTCTACTTACAAAAACACATTTGCTGTAAAACAGTAGTTGTGTTATGCTGGCAGCAGCCTCACATATCTCGTGTTTATCTCATCTCTTGGCTGCATCACTTCTTCTGTGCGTGATTTAATCTGATGTTGTTTTGTACAGTGACATGTGGCTGAGGGGCAATAGGCTGGACCGTACAGCTTAGATGTGCAGTAGGCTATACCGTCTAGCTTTGTGTAAGTGTACTCTGTGATGTTCACACAACGAAACTGCCTCACAACCCATTTCTCAGAAAATATCCCTGTCGTTAAGTGGCGTAACACTGTGCACCATTCTTCTAGTAGTAGATACACAATTTCCAGAAGAGATAAGCTAGAAAGAACATCTTGCACATATCTTTGCAGACATTGGTGGATCCTTCAGGGAGATTACTCATGACTCTTCTGTCTTCTTCCTAAAATGCATCCTTTCTCCAGTTACCAAGCTGCCTTTCTCTGACTGAACCATTGAAATTCCACCTGCATCACAAGTATTTCCACAATGGAATGGAAATGAATTTGAAATTGTCCTTTCCCCCCTGCTCTATTCCAACCCTGCAGGGCACCTTGTCCTCCCCGTCCCGACACTCCTGACAGTCACGTATGCAGAGAGCAGCACCTCTTCCCTGTGTGGGGACAGCCCCAGATGTGCAGGACAGCTATGCTCACTGTTTGAGGCGTGGTGCATCCTCTTACATGAGCTTCCCACAGTATTCTAGTTCACCCTGGATGGCAAATTTGGAAGTCAGCTTAATCTGTGCTGAAGAGAGATGTGCAAAAGCATTAGAAGTCTTCATATTAACCTCTCATTGACTCAGGATTTCTTGTGCACTTGCTATTGAATTTGCTTAATTTCTCAACACAAAGCTATAAAGATAATGTTTTCTGTAACTAATGGTAAAAGTGAGAAATCAACATGTCAAACTCAGCTTACGGCCTCATGTTGCCTTCTCAGGCTTCCTCGTGTCCACTGATACAACTTTCCATCTTCTCAGCACTAAGCATGACAGCAGATCCTTTTTCTACTCTTTACTAGAGTAGTGGATAAGAATTCTGGTTCTGGATTAGCAATACCTAGGTCTGAGGCCTCAAGTCACAGCAACATCACTTAGTGGTTGGACAAGTCATCTCACCTTCCTGGGTCTCACTGCTTTTCAGCAGGTTGGATTAGATGGTCCCTACATCCCTTCCACCTCTAACATTCCATGCATCCTTAAACATGCTAAGAAATTAATGATTTGAACCGGCAATTTCCTAAAAATCAGTATGGACTTGACAATGCCCATTGCCACCCTCTCCTTGGACACACTTTTTGCCTGAGCTACAGGATGGCTGGCCCAGCTCCCAGAGCAGCAGAGAACAGAGAAGCATCCGCCCCTGCTCTAGTGAGCTTCTCTCCCTCCACCTCACTGTCACTTCCTCCACGCAGCTATGACCATCAGCTGATTGGTGTTGCTAAAAAAAAGTAAAAAATAAAAAAGGAAGTGGTGGACTTCCGCTTCAAGCCTATGCAGCAGCTATAAATGCAAAGAAAGGAAAGAAACAGTATTAAAAACAATAACAGAATATAAACCCATAACCACTCTGGGAAGCAAAGGAAGCATATCACCAGTACACTGGAAACTATCGTGATCCTTGAAAGACGCAAAGCAAGATGGGCTCAAACTGAAGAGGGAAACCACAGCTGAAGTGCAGGCAGAGGAGACAGCTGTGAAGGTGAGAGAAACCTTGGAAATGACAGAGCCCTGGGGTGGAGTGGGGTGAGGCGGGGTAGGAGCAGCCAAGCTCTCTCCAAACCCTCAGCTGTGGGCACCCCAAAGAGCAACAGAAGTCCCTCCGCAAGGAAGCCATTCATTTAGAGAGGCAGGGCTTGGCCAGCTCTGTGAGGAACAGGGAGCTGCTGCACCCACACACTGGTTACTGACTCAGCCTGCCCTGTGCGCATCTCACCCACCTCCTATCTCACAGGGGACAGGCTACGAGAGGGCCACACAACAAATTCAGCCTTAAAAACCTAACTCCTAGGGCACCTCAAAAACAAAGACCAGCCCTGGGTGGGGTAAAATACCTAGAAATAACAAGCACACCATGAAAGCTAACGCCATGAAGGAAAGACACCAAATGAGTAGATGAGCTGCTGCCAAAGACCGGTCAAGGAGCAGGAGGAGAATGTCCAAACCGGAACCAAGTGGAATAAAAAGAACCAACTGTCATAAAAACCAAGAGCCTAATGAATTATTAAAAAGTAAAGAATGAACTACGTTCCTTAGAAATGAACCACCTGCTTGCTAAAACATAAGACTCCACAGGTGGACTGAATAACAGGAGACAGGGCTGATCAGGTTAACCTGATGGCTTCATGAAACACAACACAAAGGGCAAAGAGAGGGAAAGAATGAAAGAAGTCCATTCACCGCAGCTCTGTTTATAACATCAAAAATTAGAGGGAAATGTCTATCAATAAATGGTATTTTCCATTCTATGGAATAAAACACAATGATCACTGCTAGGAAGGGCACCCCCAACCCTGGCATGTTGTTGTTGATGAAAAAAAGAAACTTGCAGAATGATATTGGTATTAAGACACACACACCAAATTGTATCTTCTGAAGATACATACATACCGAGGGTGCCAAAAAAATGTATACGCATAACTTGTATTCATCTTTTGTTATCGGTATATATTGAGCATTACAATTTTAACAGTTTTTTCCTTTCTTAAAATGCGTATACATTTTCTTTGGCACCCTCTATATATACACAGGATGGATGAGTGGAAGAAAATAGCCCCAGCTGCCCTCCCATGGTGGGGTAGGCTGGGGCTGAGGGCGGTGGTCAAGGAGGGTGTTAGTGCTGCCGTATCTAAATTCTCTCTTCACTGATGGATCTGTACTTGTGCATCGTTACACAATTTAACCCTTTTCAAAAAGAAAATGATGTTCTCCCACCTTGGAGGTCAGAGAAACTAACTTCAGAAATGGCATTTACTCATCTGTGACCTGCTTGGGAGTGCTATTATTAGCCTCCACCCAGACACCCAGCACCACTACTGGGAGAGGCCGTGTCAGTTATGTCAGTTCTAACCACAGGCCAGCTACGGGCGGGCACTGCTCTCATGGTCCACTGTGCATCACAATGAAACACTCTTTGATTGTCCCATCTACGCAGACTGAAAGAGGAGCTTAAAAACACAGAATGGAAATTGAACCCTGTGGGACTTCAGACCTCTACTCTCAACCACTGTTGATAAAAATATTCAGTAAATATGCCTTTGAGGCATTATAGCAATCAAATGATTAAAATATTCTTAGCATTTAGGATAAAATTAACCAGTGTTCTACTTCAACTCATGCAAAGCCTCAGGATCTTGTAAAGGGGCAGCAGGAGGTCACCCAGTGTTTCCGAAAGCAGACTTTAGGAGCTCCTTTTCCCAAGGTGCTCCAAGAACCACTTCCCATGGCCATGGACGTGTGGGAAAACAGGCTGACAAAGCCCTTCCACACACATCGCCTGCACAGAGGTTCTGAAGAATCCCACTGCTTACTCCCTGCTTTTGCAACTTTATTCCATCCAGCACATCACTTACTTGAGCAAGGAAAGCTCCCCTGGAATACCATTTAAAATTGCACCGCACTCGCTCCAGGAATCAAGGGCACCCAGGCCAGCCATCTGATGAAAGTCCTGGACTCGGACCAAACATTCCTGGGAAAGTACATGTTCCCATCAATCAGCTCATAAAACATCAGTGTCACATCAAACACACAGGTGACACTGAGACTGATTTTAAGTGAAGATGTTAGCTGCTAAACTGGAGTTAAAAATAATCTTTCACTAAGTATGATTCAGAATATGTCCTGTTGGAAAAAATTACAAAGGTTCTATGCTACAAATAAATAAATAACCCTAGAAATAACAAGTTTGGGGAAGTGTTTTCAACAATTATGACAATGGGTTTATAATAAATAAAATGTACGTGAATGTTAGTAAGAGGCATGCTAAGACCCCAAAGCGTAAAACAAAAGGTCAATTTGTAGGAAATGTATTTACTCAAACAATTCCCAAAAATATGCTTCAGTTATTACTATAGTATCTGTGTAGCGAGACTAAAGAGAAACTGTCAGACTGGAGCGAGAAGACACAGGGTTCCCGAAACAAAGAAAGAAAAGTGGAACTGATAGATTGTGTGGTATATTTGACTCTGTGGGAAATTTAGTCAATAAGGGTTTTAGCTTAGTGTCAGAGAGTCAGGGAGAAAATTATAACAGGTACAGGGCCCAATGAGAAAACCCAACACCAGAACAAGGGTTTACCCCAGGAAAAACAGTAAGGGGTCCAGGAAAGAAATTGGAACTGTATTATACACTTTGATTTGACAGCAAATATCATCATAATAAATACCAAATAGCACCTTACTCCCAAATTATCCTGGGTGGTGGGGAGAATAGGGCAGCCAAGTGCTCATTTCTCAGAGTAGGAAGTCAGCAGGCACTGTCTAAATCGAATCGCCCAAAACATAAGTAAATAAGCACATTGTAAGAAAATAAAGGGCGAGAATTCTAGGAAAAATAGCTATAAAAATATAAAATGGTTGCTTTAAGGGAAATGTCATAGAGGATGGAAAAGTATTGTCATAAAATTAAATAAAAAAGAAAAATGAACTCTGGACATTCCAAAACATTTCCATGACAACTCAACAGAAATGACAGATTTAATAAATGATCGAACTGGCCAACACAGAATAAAGATTTATCAATTAAGACAAACAGATGAAGTGAGAAACTCATCTGTTGCACATTCAAACGCTCTTTGTAGCCATGCAAAGTATAACTAAACAAACCAATACTTAAACTGTGGCTTTTCCTGAAACGCTGCTGCCCTAAGGGCCTCTTCCATCCTTCCACCTTCCCCAGTGACCCACCCAGGAACTGGGCCTTCCTTACCCTCACATCAGCCTGCATTCCCCATAGGTCCTGCTGCCTGCTCAGCTTCCTCAGACCACGGCCTCTCATGCTCAGCATGCCCATATGGAAGAGCAGCACCCTCCTGCGTCTGTGCTCCCCGCTCCCCTCCGGTGCTCCAGCACAGAAGTGAGGGGTGCTGCCACCAGCTTCAGAAGCAGGCTCCAGTGTCAGAGCTAGCTGGCTACCCCAGAAGAGAGGACGGTGCTCACCAGATACTGCCCATCATGCTCATATAAGCTTTCAGTACACTCTCCATAGTCATAGCGGCATCACCAGTATTCTAACTCGTTTCTACCTTCCTCCTCCTCTCATCATCAGCCTTTGGCAGCCTCCAGAAATAAATACATGGTTTTTTCCAAGAAATAAAACAATCAAGAGGGAGTTATTTTTTATTTATTAAATCTGCTGTAACATAAACTAAATGTTCTTTCTATTGGTATCTATAGACTTGACTAAATTTGATTATACTTAAGATTCCAATTCAACCACCTTTCAAGATTCATACAACAAAACTTACCTAATTAATTCTTAAGGTCAAAAAAAAAATTCGAAATGATGTCAAATAACTTTGTCAGACAAACTTACAAGCTAATAGAAAATTTCCCTGGTAACGTAGTATCAAAATGGATGAATTTTTCCTTTAAAATTTAGTCAGCCTATTTTTTTTTCAATCGTCCCACAATTCCTCAGTTGAAAAATTTAAAAAAAAACTTCTTTTCCAACTGAAAAGGAACAAACCTGTTCAAATCAAAGTAGAAGAATATGATGATAGGACATAATTAATTCAGGGAATTTAATTCCGATCTCTCTTTAAGATTCTGCCTTTTGATTTCAATGGCTTTTAAAGAAAAAAAAAGTTCAGTATATAGACATTTAAAAAATTCTCCCCCAAAGCCTAAATTCCTAAATTTTTTTTCTACTCATTTACAGCTAAACCAATCTAGAAGTGGAAGAAAATGTTAAAACTTGCAAACAAGGGGCAAGAGAGAGCGGGTGAGTTACTTGGGGGAAAAAATCTATTACAGTGAGAGCTGAGAAAGCAAAAATTAGTTCAGATTGTAAGTGTCCTATCATCCCTTAGGCACAGACAACACAGCCAACTGCACAGTGATCAGAAGACAATATTTCTTCCAAGCACATACTGCAGCTGGAAATGGTGACAATACCCTTTCCTTGAATAACCACTGGGTTCTTGCTCTACAATCCTAGACTGTCAGGAAATCTGCTGTTTGGAAGCACATCAGTAAGGATGAAACAGCCTATTATTACTTGCAGGATTTATATTTCGATGGTTATCACTGAAAATTAAGTGAAATCCTGCTATTTCAGACTCCCTGACAAGAGGGGAATTGCCCACCTAATTACTGGAAAGTTTGAGTTATTGGGCAATAGAAAAGCAATGTGTTTTCAAAAGCAAACAGTAGCTCGATGGAGTCTCACACAGACTCAGTCCTTGAGCCCGACTCCAAAATGCTCTGAAAAACAGGGTTTGGGGGTAAGATTTAGGGACCCTCATTTAGTGACAATGCCTGCCCTAAACTGATACACAGCTAATTACAGTCTTTATTTATTCCACCTAGTGAGGCTATTCACTAGGTGCCCAGTGCACAAATATTAACGTGTGGCATTATAGGAGGCTATATCGGAGTGGTACCTACATACGGTGTCAGTGTGCATGCATACCTGTTTAAATTCTGACAAATGTCTTTCTCAAAGCTAAAATTCTAACTGAATTCTAAATTGTGAAAAATCCTGAATTCCAAAACATATCCTGAATTCCAAAACACAAGGGTTTTAAGTGATCACAGATATGCAATGTGCTGCATAAGTGATGTCCTACTAAGAAGTCTGGGTTAAAAACAGAGAAATCAGACCTGCACTTAGAACATTAACTATGAGCTGAAGGAATGCTAAGGTGAGCTGTTTCTGAAGTGCAAACCTAGCAATAAAATTATCTTCCTGCCAATTTCATCCCTCAGGAAGGGCAAGGACCTAAAGTGTGCACCTCATTTTCATCCTGGCTTAAAACGTTAAAAACATTCTAGTTAACACTATAAAATCCTACATACCTAAGCACTACACACAGAGAATACAAATCAATTTCTATTTTACTGCAAAAGTTCTCTAAATACATCAAAAGTATGATGTAGATAGAACAAAATGACTCAATAAAATAATTTTAACTGACAAAATTTCTCACTTAAAACACCTAATACTTTACAAGTATTTAAACCTTTTAGTTCAAATACAAATACATATATCCATGCACTATCCAGACTTTTGGGAGGGAGGGGCATTAATGAATTTAATTGTGCTTAATTGAAATCCTGCCTGTGAAATAGCAATGAATTTTTCCTTACTAAAGCAAAGAAATCAGATCCTAGAGTCAATTCCATTTCTTTTGGAAATTCTCCATCATCACAATTTATTATTATTATTATTATTATTATTAAGATTCAAATGTAGAACAGACATCTCCAACTCTTTTAACTACATGCTGAAATGCTCTGAGGGTTTAAGAGAAAGAATTCCTCCAGCCAACAGTTCTACTTGAGTTCAATGAAATCTTTGGCGAGTCAGGCAAGCTCGCTAAAATAATCAGCAACATAGTTTTCAAATTTAGAAAGATTTAAACTCTTAACTTCTCCGACGATTGTCTTTCTAATTCTTCAACATTCAAACAAACCAAAAAATGAACTGCCTTTGTATAGTTATTTAGATGGGTTTAATATTTTAAACCATATTGACAAAAAAAATTTAACTTAAATTTACATTTTACTACAAAAACTATCCCGCTCTCCAAGTCATTCATTGGCTAATTAAGCTGCTTTCGCATGAAAACGTGTCGTAAAAGGAGCAATCTTGCTAAACGTTACTAGTAGTTAAGAAAGTTTCATGTGTTTATGCAACTGCTCTTTGTTTCTGTAGTATACGAAATATATATATATATAACCTCTGCAGGCACATGAACATTTGTACATTGAGTCACTTGGATAAATACAGTGGAATTTTCCAGTGCATTCATGTAAATGTAAATGGCCAAACGAGAATATCTTCTTTCGGAGTTCCCGGTGCCTGTTTCCCAGGACCCGCCGCTTCCACACTGTCGGCGCTGCCTGAGCCCCTGGGGTCTGGGGGCTCCGCACTGATCCCCCGGCCCAGGCCTGGCACCCAGTACAGGAGTCGGGCCCCGAGAGGCTCTAGACGTAGGCGAAAAGCCGGCACCACCTACCTGCCTCTATTCGAAGGATCTCATCAATGTCCCCTCCTTTTTCAAAGGCCGACGGCCCCAAGCGTCCCGGCCCCGCAGAGCCTGGACACCTAGAAAGCCCGCTTCTCCGCTTGCCGCTTCCCCAGCCCCAAGGCGCCCGGGGCTCCGCGTCCCTGTGGGCCGAGCGGAAAGAGCGCGCGCCACACCTACCTGCGCAGGTAAGGCGAGGGCGGGGTGGCTTGGGGTCGAAGAGCGGGGAGCCGGGCGCGGGGCCGTCGAGGAGCAGAGCCGCCGCCGGCTCCTCCTCGCTCCTCCCGCCGCCGTAGTCGCCTCAGCCGCCCAGCGCACGGCGCTTCCTCATTTTGGGCAACTTCCTTAACGCGCCCAGGCAAGCCCGGCACTTCCTCCCGGCCGCCGCCCCAGCGCCCCGTGCGCCCCCAACGCCGCGCGCGCCCCCAGCGCCGAATGCGCCCAGAGAACCCGGGGCAGGGCAGCGGCGGCCGGAGCGCGCGGGAGCCGGGCGCGGGGCGAGCCTGGGAGGCCGGAGGGGAGGAGGAGAGCAGCCGGGTAAGCGCTCCCCACGCCTCCCAGGCACAGAAGCCCTGGGACAGGGGCCTTCGTATACCAAGAGGAGCGCTGCCAACAACAGGAACCCCTCCCCCTGTCGCCTTAAGGACGACAGGCTGTCGGGGCACACCCATTTCCCCGTGTAATTTCTCAGGAAGAGAATCTTTCTTCCTGTGCGGTGTATTCCCAGTCATCAACCCAAGACACCCCTGCTGACCGGTGACCAGGTGACCCTGGAATTCCGCCAGGTGACCTTCTGCCTTAGGTGAACGCCGGACTTCATGGCGCACACAGCCTGTCCATCGCAGCAGGTTTTCTGATGGCTTTAATTATTACGAAGTTCTTGACAGTGAGTTTAACTTCCTTCTACCTACAGCGGCCTGCTGTCTGCAGCTAAATAAATTAAGTGTAATTCTTTTCTGTAGTCCTTAAAATGGTTTAAAACACCTGCCTGATTCCCCTTCCCCATCATCTCTCTGCCCCCCTTTTCTTTGTCTGTTGGACAGCCCTCTTTAAAATGTTCCCCTGAAAGTTTCCAGTCCCTCACAATCTTGGTAACACTGTTTCGAAAAGCTGTACCCTGAGCCAAAACACAATAACTAAAACAAAATATTTAGTGTGCTAGATTATAATTGCCATGGAGAAAAATAAAGTGATAGGGAGTGTTTACATTCGATTGGAGCCCCTCAGACTTTCCACTTGGTCATTCTCTTCCAGTCATTTTGCTATTTAATTTTTAACCCAACGGAATGGTTTTTATTATATTTGTTAACCACTGGTCTTATTTTTGTTTCAAAGAGCGAACGAAATAGCCAGCCGTTGTTCTCTAAAAGGGTGGAGGCTGCAGGAGTTTTTTAGAGTTGGCGATGTTGCTGAAAACCAGGGGACCTGCCTTGCGTTTCCAGAAATTACATGTTTCCTTAGGGGCTGCTAATGGCGGTGAGGTAGATGATGTTCTAGATTCATCTGCACGCCACCCTTTAGCACTGCTGCGGTCCTTCCCACCTTTAAGTCATCTTTAAAAAGTTAGTGTGTTTGTAATGATTTTTTTAATGTTAAAATTATCACACAAATACATACCTAGAAAAAAATCTTCCTGAAACTCAATGAATATCTCCTAGCTTTTCTTTGTTTCCCCCATGTGCTGACTTTGCTTTTTATCTTTTCACTGTGATAAATCGTAGCTGTGATTGTATGCTGAGTCCTGGAAGCCCTCCTAGCAAAACCCGCATCAGGATGATCTCAGGGACACCCCGCGCAATCACTTTTTAAAGTTGATTCCCTGTAGAGTCTTAATTTTTTTAAATTTCTTTAAAAATAGTAGGTTTTTTCTGTTGTTGTGTTAATTCCACCACATGAAGTCTTGCATGTCTGCTTGTGTTGACTGAGTGTTTCTGTTGTTCTTGTACATGGTGCCTGCCTTCCTGTGTACTTGGTCACGTTAGACTGGGAGCCACTTGGTCATGTTAGACTGGGAGCCACTCATTGTCCCTCAAACTATTTGTGGAGATTAGTTGAGGCCTAGGAAGTAGGTATTTTCTTTCAGAGAGAATTTTCCTTTGCTTCTGTCCAAAGCCTAGGGTTCAACTAGTGTTTGGACAATTTAAGAAAATTTCTCGGGCCAGCCGAGTGGCGTGTTGGTTAAGAGTTGGCTTGGGGGGCCGGCCGAGTGGCTCAGTTGGTTAAGAGCTCACTCAAGAGTTTGAGCTCTAAGCAACAGTGGTTCGATGCCCAGCCGAGATGAGCTGCCAACAGGTAGCAGGATGGCTCAGCGAAAAAAAAAAAAAAAAAGAGTTGGCTTGGGACACCAGCTCTGAGCAGCAGGGCCCCAGTTTGGATTCCACATGAGGGCTAGTGACACTGTGCCCTCTACAGCTGAGATGCTGAACAACAGCTTGACCTGGAGCTGGGCTGCCATGAGTCGCTGGCAACGGTGTAGGCTGCAGTGGAGCTGGCCGCAGTGGGCATGAGCTTTCATGAGCTGCCATGAGCCGCCTTGAGAAGCCGTCCAATGCCCAGCGAGCAACTGCCTCACCCGGGAAGATCACAATGATAATACCAACATGGGCCAGTGAAGTGACGTCCTCCACAACTAGACTGAAGAACAAAAGGACAGCAACTTGTCTGTTCCCCTTCCCCGATTCCCCAACCCTGTTCCCCTCCCCCAATTCCCCAATAAAATCTTTAAAAAAAAAAATCTCTCACGTTACTTTTTTTTTAGATCATGAAGGTGATACGAATTTTGGGCTGGAAATTTGGGCACAATTTTGGTCAACTTGTAGTTACAGTTTCTCAAGGATGCATTTCTAATGTTTCTGCTCTGTGCTTCCTTTCACTTTTTATTTTGGAGTTGTTTCTTGTATTCCATGTTTCTTTCTCTTCCTTAGTTTACTCCAACATTTTGGTGGATCACAAGCTCCAGGAGTTTCCTGAGAAATGGAAGTAGATACTTTAAAGACCTTCCATATGCAAAAAGTTTCTACCTTCAGGTGTGATTGATGGTTTGGATGTGTTCCTCCTTCCCACATGATTGTATAGAATTCCAGTTTGGAAATTACTTTTCCTCACAATTTCAAGTCATTATTTTATTATTTTCTTGCTTGCAGTGTTGCTGTTGAGAAATCCAAACCATTCTGAATCTTTATCCTTCTTTTTATTCTGATTTTTTACCCTTTGAGCATAGTTACTAGTCGGTTGTTTTACCTTGCCCACACTTGCTAGCTTTCTCCAGACCTTCTGTTTGCTCTGCTCCTCTGTGGGTGACAACTCCTTGATCCTCACATCAGATCCTTTTCTTTCTCTGTTCTGGGTGACAGTTTTAGGGCGTATTAGTCCCTTTATGCCTGAATTTCTATAGCCTTTGGGCATAGGGGAATGGAGTTGTGTTGCAATAACTGGGCTCTTCCCTCCTGCATGAGAATGTCTTGAATACAGGAGGGTTCACTCTTCACTGGGGGATGGAGAGAGAAGAGCTTATCCTGTTCTTTTGGGGGCAGCTTTGAGCATTAGCTCTGTTCCCAGTTAATGTGGGTCCTCAGACTTCTGACAGTCATGCATAAGCTCACATTTCTCTTTTTTCTCTCATCTCCACTGCAGCCATTTTCACTACCTCATAGTCAAAAATGGGGAAAGCTAAGAAAAATTATCACTCCTCTTTCGTGTCTCAAGATTTGAATAAGAATTGTCAAGATTTTGTAGACTCACCAGATATGATTTCTGGGAGGTGGGAGCATGACCTCACCCTGATCCTCTCAAACTTCTGTTTTTTATATGAGCTAGCACTTTCCAAAGTCCATCTCATGAAGCCCTTCTCCTTTCCTTGTTTTGTTACTAGTGGTAACTTTTGCAGTTTTGTTTTCTCTTCCTTCCCTTTTTCCTTTGGTGGCAGGGAGGGAGGGGACTTTTTTGTTTCTAGATAATGGGGCCTTGAAATTCCATGAATATTTCACCACTTTTATCCAGAATTTAATGCCAGGAATGTTTTTTTACTGTAGAGTATACCTATACATTGTACATTTTAATATTTAGAATACAAGGTCCTCATTTTTATCTCTTTCAAATTAAAAATACATGAATTACACATGACATATGTTAGGATGCTTTAGGTTGCAAATAAAAGAATACTCAACTCCAACTATTGAAACAGTAAAATTTGATTAGCACAAAAAGGGAAAGTTCCAGAGTGAGGACAGCATCAGGTGTACTTTTATACAAATAATTTTAAGTTGAGATATAAGTCACACAACACAAAATTCACCATTTTAACCATTTTAAAATATAGGTGTACCTTTACAAAATGTAATTACTTAACCCTATCTTGTCTTAAGAAGGCAAGTTGTTTGTGTTAGACCAGCATTGCCAAATCTCAGCGATGCCCATCACCTGGGCACATCTATCTGTCTGCCAGGATGCCACAGAATGTCACAGAAGGAAGCCCTCCTTCTGCTGCTGGACTCCCTCACAAACTCAACTCTGATTTAAAAGTGACCTTTCACCTACAAATGGTGGACTTCCTTTTTTTTCTGTTGTCAGTGACGTTTTGAACAAGGAAGAAAAAAGTTACTTAAGGACCAAGGAAAGCATTTGAACTTTGACCACACGTGACCAGCCCAGTGATAAGAACTGGCCAGCAGTCAAAAGCAGGCCTAGCATCCCAAGGCTGCCCCTTTCCTGGGCATGTGGCTCTGAGGAAGTCAAGTCTCCTCTGCATACCTCTGATTTCTTATTTTCTGTGAAATTCAAGTTGGCAAACAATTGTGTGTGTTTATTGCCAAACATGACCCTAAGCCCTGGAGATTAAAAAGGATGGAAAAATTTATGCTGAAAAATAACTTCCCCTTCACATACCTCAACAGGTAGCCATGTATTTGTCTAACACTTTACTTTTTAAAAATATAATTACAGTTGGCCCTCAGTAGCTGAGGATTCGATCAACCATGGAGCAAAAATATTGGGGGGAAAAATCACAGAAAGTTCCAGAAAGCAAAACTTGAACTTGCCACACCCAAGAATTACACTGAATCCACACAAATAGAGTGGTATGCAAATATAGGTTATATGCAATTGACTCATTTTTTATTATTGAGTTTTAAGAGTTTGTTTTTTTTTAACATATTTTGGATACAAGCCCCTCATTAGATATATAGTATTCTCCTATTTTGAGGATTGTGTTTTTCACTTTCTTGATGGTATCATTTGCAGGACAAATTTTTTTTTAATTTTGATGAGTTAAATTTATTTAGTTTTGCTTTTGTTGTTGTGTTTTTGTAGTGTATCTGAGAAATCATTGCATAACCCAAGGTCAAAAAGATTTACTCCTATGTTTTTCTCTAGTTTTATAGTTTTAGCTCTTACATTTATGTTTCAGATCCATTTTGAATTAATTTTGGATATAGTTTAGGACAGAAGTCCAACTTCAGTTTTTTGTGTGCACATATCTAGTTGTCCCAGCACAACAGTAGTTATTGAAACAAGTACAGTTGACCTTTGAACAACGCAGGTGTTAAGGGCGCCAAACCTCCTCACAATAGAAAATCTGCATATAACTTTTGACTCCTCAAAAACTTAACTACTAATAGGCTACTGTTGACTAGAAGCCTTACCAATAACATAAACAGTCAATTAATGCATATTTTATATACTGTATTCTTACACTTAAATGAGCTAGAGAAAATGTTATTAAGAAATTCAAAGGAAAAGAAAATACATTCACAGCACTGTATGTATTTATTGAAAAACATCAGCCTCTAAGTGGACCTGTGCCATTGAAACCCATGTTGTTCAAGGGTCAAGTGTATTCTGTTCGCAATTAATTGTCTTGACACCCTTGTTGAAGATCAATGCAAAAGTTTATTTCTGGACTCTAAATTCCATCTCATGATCTATGTATCTGTCCTTACTCCAGAATTACAGTCCTGATTACTATAGTTTTGTAGTACCTTGGAAATTGGAAAATTTGAGTCCTCCAACTTTGTTCTTTTTTCAAGATTATTTTGGCTATTATAGTTGCTTTGTATTGTGATAAGAATTTTAGGATCAACCTGTCAATTTCTGCCAAAACAGAAGCTGGGATTTTGACAGGGACTATGTTGGTTCTGTAGATCAATTTGGGAGTATTGCCATCTTAACAATATTAAACACTCTCATCCATGAACACGGTCCATTTGTTTTTAGATCTTCTTTAATTTCTTAATATTTTAGCATGGTTTCTTTATTTCTTTGAACATATTTATAATAACTTCTCTGAAGTCTTTGTCCACTATGTTCCCATCTGGGTCCTACAAAGGCCCTTTCTGTCGTCTGCTTTTTATTCCTGTGTACAGGTGATAACTTTTGTGATTCTATGCATACCCCATTTTCTTTTTTGGTTGACACTGGACATTTTAAGTAATGTAGTTAGCAGGTTTGGAGACTGATCCCTCCCCCCAGGGCTTGTTGCTGTTTGCCTGTTTGCTTGTGCATTTCTCTAGTGTCCTGGCTGGATGAGTTCCCTGGCTGTGGGCAGCCTGTGATGTTGCTCCTCCGAGAGTGCCACCTTGGATGTGGGACAGTATTTCTGACCACCAGGAATGGCTGTGATCTGCGAGGGCTCTCTTTGGCTCTCTCTGATCTCCCAGATGAGCTTCTGACCTGGTTTGCTATTGGTATCACATCCAGATTTTACCCTCTTCTAATTGCCCACTGATTGCTCTGTTGTTTTCAACAACACTCTGGGATATAACTTGCTTCACTGTCTGACCCAGTTAAAGTCCATGCTGTTTGCAGGGACAGATATTGCCAGTCTTTGAAGCTTGCTCCGATCCAGGAGGACTCTTAGCTGCCTGTTGTCCTGGTTCTCTCTGTTAATCTTTCAGATGGTCTATGTTGTGTTTAACAACACTATTAGGTTTGAACTTCCTTATGTTCTATTCCGATGAATTAATATCAGCCCCTGCAGTGAGAGTGGGGGAGTCCTCTGTTTTTACAACCTACCTCTCCCCTGGGAGGAACCTCTGTGTTCCTGCCCTGGGGCTGTGGTTGAAGATAGTGGACTGCTTCTCTTAGAGCGATACCTTCTCTTAGCAGGACACTGGGTGGAGATGGTAGCCTTAGTCTTCTCCATGTAGACTCCTGCCCTACAAGTGGAGGGTGGATGGGGGAAGGGAACCCCAGGTCTCTTGCACGAACTTGCCTGGAGTGGAACTTCTGCAAAATGGAGCTGGGTGTGGGGAGGATGAGAGATCCCAGTGGCCTGTGCCTTCTGGGTGAAACCACAGCTGTAGACTGGGAGCTAGGAGAGGGAACCCGCCTCTGGGCTGCTGGTTTGGGGGAGGAGATGAGAGCGGGTCAGGGCTCACATGACACACACTCTTCTGTTCTTACAGAGATTTTGTATTTTTTCTTGAATACATACTTTTCTATTTGCTGTATGACCTTAGGACAATTCCCAGAGATTTGAAATTATTTTATATATATATAGTGTTTGCCAGTTAAATAGTTTTGCTGGAGAGACTTCCCACCAAACTCCCCATACTCCTCATTCCAGAAACCTGACTCTCTCTCTTTTTTTTTTTTCTTGAGACACTGAAGTTTGAGTGTTTTATTGAAGGGGTTAGAGGTGGAGAGGGCAACATGTACCTCTCAGCAGAAGGGAGGATAGGGCAGGAGGGTGCCAGGGATGAGGGCCTTGACCAGAGGGGGAAGGAGCCAGCGGTGAGAAGAGGGCCAAGGACACAGGCTGCCTATTTATTATTATTATTGTTTCTATGTATGTATGTATGTATGTATGTATGTATCTATCTATCTATCTATCTATCATCTATCTACCTGTTTTATATATTTATTAAATTTATTGGGGTGACATTGGTTAGTAAATTTGTATAGGTTTCAAGTGTACAATTCTGTAATACATCATCTGTATATCACGTTGTGTATTCACCACCCATAGTCTGTTCTACTTCTATCACCATACATTTGATCTCCTTTACCCTCATCTACCACCCCCCACCCCCTTACCCTCTGGTAAACCACTAAACTGTTGTCTGTGTCTATGAGTTATTGTTTCTTTGTTTGTTTGCCTTGTTCTTTTGTTGCTTTCAGTTTTATGTGCCACATGTGGGTGAAGTCATATAGTTCTCGAGGTTTTCTGTCTCAATTTTTTCACTTAGCATGATAATCTCAAGATCCATGCATGTTGTCACAGATGCCAGTGTTTCATCTTTTCTTATGCCAAGTTGTATATATGTACCACACCTTCTTTATCCAGTCATCTATCGAAGGACACTTTCATTCTTTCCTTGTCTTGGCCACCGTGAATAAAGTTGCAATGAACATAGGGGTACATATATCTTTATGGATAAATGTTTTCAGATTTTTTTGGGTAGATACCCAGAAGAGGGATTGCTGGGTTGTATGGTAATTCTGTTCTAAATTTTTCAAGGAACCTCCATATTGTTTTCTATAGTGGCTATACCAACTTACAGTATATACCACTAGCAGTATATGAGGGTTCCTTTTTCTCCACAACCTCTCCAACACTTGTTATTACTTGTCTCATTGATAATAGCCATTCTGACAGGTATGAGGTTGTATCTCATTGCGGTTTTGATTTGCATTTCCCTAATAGCTAGTGAAGTTGAGCATTGTTTCATACATGTGTTGACTATTTGTATGTCTCCTTGGGAGAAATGTCTGTTCAGGTCCTGTGCCTATTTTTGAATTGGATTGTTTGTTTTTTTGTTGTTAAATTGTATGAGTTCTTTATATACTTTTTACATTAACCCCTTATCAGACATGTTGTTTGCAAATATCTCCTCCCTTTTGGTTAGTTGCCTCTTTGTTTTGTTGACTGTTTATTTTGCTATGCAGAAGCTTTTTAGTTTGATATGGTCCCATTCATTTATTTTAGTTTTTATTTCCCTTGCATGTGAGGTCAAATTCATAAAACCCTCTCTAAATTCAAAGTTTATAAGTTTAGTGCCTAAGCTTTCTTCTATGCAGTTTATTGTTTTGGGTCTTATATTTAGGCTTTGATCCATTTTGAGTTAATTTTGGCATATAGTGACAGATAGCAGTTTAGTTTCATTCTTTTGCACATGGCTTTCCAATTTTCACAGCACCGTTTATTGAAGAGGCTTTCTTTCCTCCATTGTATGTTTTTTACTCTTTTGTTAAAAATTATCTGCCCACATATATGTGGGTTTATTTCTGGGTTCTCAATTTTATTCCACTGGTCTGTGTGT
This sequence comes from Hipposideros armiger, assembly GCF_001890085.2. Lineage (NCBI taxonomy): Eukaryota > Metazoa > Chordata > Mammalia > Chiroptera > Hipposideridae > Hipposideros > Hipposideros armiger. The sequence goes on along the minus strand of NW_017732350.1, from coordinate 262,512 downwards.
CTGTTTTTCTGTCAATACTATGCTGTTTTGATTATTGTTGCTTTGTAGTACAAATTAAAGACAAGGAGTGTGATACCTCCATCCTTGTTCTTTTCTGTTAGGATTGCTTTATCTATTCAGGGTCTTTTGTGATTCCTTGCAAACCTGATGGGTTTTTTTTGTTCTATTTCTTTAAAAACTACCATTGGTATTTTGATTGTGAGCGCATTAAACTTGTATATCGCTTTGGGTAATATCGTCATTTTAACTATGTTGGTTCTTCCAACCCATGAACATGGAGCATCTTTCCATTTCTTTGTGTCTTCAATTTCTTTTAATAATGTCATGTAGTTTTCAAAGTCCTTCACATCCTTTGTTAAGCTTATTCCTGGGTATTTTGTTGTTGCAATTGCAAAAGGAATTGTTGTTGTTGTTTTTTTCATTTCTTTTTCTGAAATTTCACTGTTAGTATACAGGAACGCAATGGATTTTTGTACATTGATTTTGTATCCTGCAACTTTTCTGTATTTGTTTATTGTTTCTAATAGCTTTTTGATGGAGTCTTTAGGGTTATCTATATAAAGAATCATGTCATCTGCAAAAAAACGGCAATTTAATTTCTTCATTCCCAATTTGGATGCCTTTTATTATCTTATCTTGCCTGATTGCTCTGGCTAGGACTTCAATACTACGTTGAATAACAGTGGTGACATGGGGCATCCCTGTCTTGTTCCTGATTTTAGAGGAAAAGCTTTCAGTGTTTCACCATGATGTATGATAGTAGCTGAGGGTTTGTCATATATGGCCTTAATTATGTTGAGGTACTTTCCTTCTATAACCATTTTATTAAGTGTTTTAATCATAAATTGATGTATCTTGTCAAGTGCTTTTTCTGCATCTATTGATATAATCATATGATTTTTATCTTTAAGTTTTCTTATGTGGTGTATCACATTGATCAATTTGCATATGTTGAACCATCCTTGTGCCCCTGGAATGAACCCCAATGACCATGATATATAATGTTGCTAATGTATTTGATTTGCATTTGATTTGCTAGTATTTTGGTTAGGATTTCTTAGTCTGTATTCATTAGAGATATTGGTCTATACTTTTCTTTGTTTTTGTTATCCTTACGAGGTTTTGGTATCAGGGTAATGTTGGCCTCATAAAATGAGTTAGGAAGTATTGCTTCCTCTTCAATTTTTTGGAAGATTTTGAGGAGGACAGGTAGTAAGTCATTTTTTAATATTGGTAGAATTCACTAGTGAAGTCATCTGGTCCTAGACTTTTGCTTCTGGGGAAATTTTGGATGATTGTTTCAATTTCCTTACTGTTAATCAGTCCGTTGAGATTTTCCAGTTCTTTGTGATTCAGCCTAGGAAGATTATATACTTCTAAGAACTTGTCCATTTCTTCTAGGTTACTGAATTTGGTGGCATATAGTCCTTCATAATATTCTCATATGATCCTTTGTATTTCTGTGGTATCTATCGTTAACTTCTCCCTTTTCATTTCTGATTTTCTTTATTTGTGTCTTTTCTCTTTTTTCCTTATCCAGCCAAGGCTTTGCCAATTTTATAAACCTTTTCAAAGCACCAGCTCTTTGTTCTATTCATTTTCTTTTCTATTGTCTTTTTATTCTCTATTTCATTTAATTCTGCTCTAATTTTTATTATTTCCATCCTCCTGCTGACTTTGGGTTTCATTTGTTCTTTTTTTTCTAATTCTTTAAGATGTCATGTTAGGTTGATTATTCAGGATTTTACTTGTTTCTTAAGATAGACCTGTAACTGTAATGATATAAATTTCCCTCTTAATACTGTTTTTGCTGTATCCCAATAATTTTGATACAAAGTATTTTCATTCTCATTTGTTTCTATGTATTATCTGATATCTTTTTTTATTTCTTCATTGACCCAGTCATTTTTTTAATAACACATTATTTAATCTCCATGTATTTGTGGCTTTTCTGCTTTGTTTTTACAGTTGACAGCCAATTTCAAAGCATTGTGGTTGGAGAATTTCAATCTTCTTAAATTTCCTGAGGCTAGTTTTGTGTGCCAACATATGGTCTATCCTTAATAATGTTGTATGTGCACTAGAAAAGAATATATAGTCTGGTGTTCTAGGATGAAATGCTCTATAAATGTCAACTATGTCCATTTGGTCTAATGTGTCATTTAAGGCTGATATTTCCCTATTGACTTTTTTGTTTGGATGATCTACCCATAGCTGTCAATGGTGTACATAGGTCCCCTACTATAATTGTGTTTTTGTCAGTTTTCTTCCTTTAGTTCCATTAGTAGTTGCTTTATATATTTTGGTGCTCCCTGATTGGGGGCATATATATTGGTAAGTGTTATGTCTTCCTGTATTTTTCCCTTTATCATTCTGAAATGTCCATATTTATCTCTTGTTACCTTTTTTATCCTCAAGTCTGTTTTATCAGCTATAAGTATGACTACACCTGCTTTTCTCTGGGTGCCATTTGCTTGGAGGATTGTTTTCCACTTTTTCACTTTGAGTCTTTATTTGTCCTTGTAGCTGTGATATGTTTCTTGGAGGCATCATATGGTTGGGTTTTGTTTTTTTACTTTTAATTGGTGAGTTCAGTCCATTTACATTTAGGGTGGTTATTGGTATATGAAGCTTTCCTATAGCCATTTTATCTTTTGTTTTCTGGTAGCTTGATGTCTACATTGTTTCTTTGCCTTTGTGTTTCTGTCTATTATTTTAGTTTGGTGTTATTGCATGATATTTTCTTCTGTTTCCCCTTTTTTATGTTATGTGTCTCAGTTCTGGATTTTTTTTTTTTGAGTGGTTACCATTAAGTTCATGTAAAAGAAAGTTTCATATATACAGTAGTCCTTTTTCTTTAGCATGCATTTTATCTCTATTCCCCTTTGCAAATTCAGACCTTTCCTCCCTCCCGTTTTATGTTTTGTCATCACAAATTATTCCTATTTATGCTGTAAGTTGACTTCTGAGTTGCAGTAGCAAATTGTTTTCTTCTGTTTTTCTTTTTTTATGTTATTCTTTTTACTCTTTATGTTACGTTTAAGTGTGTAGTGCCCTATTCTATGTAGGGGCTGCCATTTCCTGCTTCTGTTTGTCTGTTAGTAATCCTGTTCATGGTTTTGTATCCTGTTGTCTTTTTTTTTTTTAAGATTTTTTATTGGGGAATTGGGGGGATGGGAACAGTGCTGGGGAATTGGGGGAAGGGGAATAGACAAGTTGCTGTCATTTTGTTCTTCAGTCTAGTTGTGGAGGACGTTGCTTCACTGGCCCAAGTTGGCACCATCACTGCACTCTTCCAGGGTGAGGCAGATCAGTCACCGGCTTCTGGATGGCCACTCACTGCGGCTGCTGGCCGCTCACGCTGGCCGCTGGCTACATACGGTAGCCCAAGGCAACCCACTGCCACAGGGGCTGCAGCCTACGCCGTCGCTGGCGACTCACGGCAGCCCAGCTCCAGGTTGAGCTGTTGTTCAGCATCTTAGCTGTAGAGGGCAGTGTCACTGGCCCTCACATGTGGGATCTGAACCGGGGCCCTCTGGCATCCCAAGCCAGTTCTTAACCATTGCGCCACTCGGCCGGCCCTCCTGTTGTCTTTTTATTTCAGGTCAAATAGCCTCCATCCATATTTCCTGTAATGCAAACCTTGTGGTGCAAAATTCCCTCAGCTTCTGTATATCTGGAAAAGTCTTTATTCCTCCTTCATATCTAAAGGATAACTTTGCAGGATATTCTTGGCTGGTAATTTCTCTCTTTCAATAGTTTGAATATTTGATTCCACTCCCTCTTGGCTTGTCGAGTTTCTGCTGAAAAATCTGATGATAACATAAGGGCTTTCTTTTGTCTTCTTTTCCCTGGTTGCCTTTAGAATTCTTTCTTGGGCATTAATTTTTGACAGCTTCAATATGGTGTGCCTTGGAGAAGGCCTGTTAGGATTGAGACAACTATGTGTTCTGTTTGCTTCTTGGATTTGAGAATCCAGTTCTTTCCATAGGTTTGGGAAGTTTTTATTGACTATTTGTTTAAATAGACTCTTGGTCAGGCTGCCTATTTATAATGTTCTTAGGGCTGAAGTATTAGTAGCAACCTACTCATGCCCACTGAGAAAAATAATCTTTGTGCTCTCCTTGGAATGTGTGCTAGAGATTGAAAATGCTTATTCTAAACAGTAGAAAATTAAACTTACAAAATTGACAGTGTGTGAAAAAGTACTAGTAGTTTTCTTTCATTTCAGTAGTACTCAAACGGACTTTACTCCTTTAAGTTTATATGTGGTCTTAGGGGGAAGGCAAATAATTTAAGATGGTGATCAAGTTAAATATAAAGTAACTAATTTGATGAGCAATATAACACTATTTTAGGAGAGTCTTCTAATGTAAAGCATTAAATGTGTTGATGTGAAATCCTATTAGATATTACTACTCTGGGAATCACAGTTTATTTTAAGTGTACCCAGGAAAAAATATGCCTAGAAACAAAGAACAGAAATTCTATTTTCTGATTCAAAATATGTTTCAGTTCCATGAGTGGGCATTTCCTGTTTACCCACACATCTGTTTTATATATAGTATTTGAAAAAAGTTGACTGACTTAAATTGTCAGGATTGATCTGGAGTTGAGGTTTTCACCTTGAAGATCAATTAAGAATGAAAAGTTTTCATTGTTTTCATACAGATGGCCAGTAGGTACATGAACACATACAGATGGCTGGCAGTTACGTGAAAAAGTGCTCAACATCACTAATTATTGCTGTATCAGGGAAATGCAAATCAAAGCCGTGTTGAGATATCACCTCATACATGTTACAATGACTATTATTAAAAAGACAAGAATTAAGTATTGGAGAGGATGTGCAGAAAAGAGAACCCTTTGTGTACTGTTGGTGGGAATGCAACCATTATGGAAAACAGGATGAAAATTCCTCAAAAAATTGAAAATAGAACTACCATACGATCCAGCAATCCCACTTCTGGATATTTATCTGAAGAAAACAAAAACATTAACTGAAAAAAATATATGCAGCCCATGTTTATTGCAGCATTATTTATAATAGTCAAGATATGAAAACAACTTAAGTGCCCATTCATGGATGAATGGATAAAGAAGATATAATATATATGCAATGGAATGTTATTTGGTCATAGAAAAGAATGAAATCTTGCCATTTTTGGACAACATGGATGGACCTTGAGGGCATTATGCTGAGTGAAATAAGTCAGACTAAGAAAGATGCATACCAGGGCCGGCCGAGTGGCTCAGTTGGTTAAGAGCTGGCTTGGGACGCCAAAGGGCCCTGGTTCGGATCCCACACATGAGGGCCAGTGACACTGCCCTCTACAGCTAAGATGCTGAACAACAGCTCAACCTGGAGCTGGGCTGCCATGAGTCCCTGGTGATGATGTAGGCTGCAGCCCCTGCTGCAGTAGGTTGCCATGGGCTATCATGTGTAGCCAGCAGCCAGCGTGAGTGGTCATCCAGAAGCCAGTGAGTGATCTGCCTCGCCCAGGAAGAGCGCAATGATGGTGCCAACTTGGGCCAATGAAGCAACGTCCTCCACAATTAGACTGAAGAACAAAAGGACAGCAATTTGTCTGTTCCCCTTCCCCCAAATCCCCAGTGCTGTTCCCATCCCCCAATTCCCCAATTAAAATAATCTTAAAAAAAAAGAAAGATGAATACCATATGATCTCACTTACATATGGAATATATAAAACCAAGTTCATAGATACAGAGAACAAATTGGTGCTTGCCAGAGGCAGGGGGTTGGGGGATGGTAGGAATGCATGAACTGTGTTGTTTTTGTATTTTTTTTTATACATCATATTTATTTTTTAAACTAAAAAAGAATGAAAAGTTTTCAAGTTTATGTATCTTTTGTAATTATTAATACAGTTTTCTATAAAATTTGATTGCTTAGTAAAAATTGAAGGAGTGATTGACCAAAGTTATCTACGCATTTTGACCTTTGAGTCTCTGGATCCTGAAGGCTCTGATCCCTCCTCTCCAAATGAGGGCTCTTTGATTTGCGTCAAAGACAAAAGAGATTACAAGGAAAGTCTGGGGCTCACTAGATGGGTGGGAATAAATGAGGACATAATTTATAAGTAGAACTGACTCGATAGAGAGCTTTTATTTTCCAAAGATAATATATACCTAATAGGAACCTTAGTAAAGAGGGTAAAATATAAAAGTCACCCCAAATCACAACCTTAGAGGCAACTAGTCAAACTTTGTTTGATGTGGGTTTAGTCATCTTTCTACATACAAAGACATATAAATGTAAGTGTGGTTATACATGTTGTTTTGTCCCGATTACTGGATTAGAAAGTATGTTGTGGAAATATTTTTATTCCATCTCTTTTTGGTGACATACACAGTATCCTCTTGAATGTAACCAATCCTTGACTGATACACAGTTAATTGTTTCCAAAGTTTCACTATTATGAACAACCTTGTCACAAACAAGGTTGTTTCTCTGCTTCTGCATCTTTGATCCTTGATGGAACCTTCTGGGATGAATTCCTGAAAGCAGACTCAGAGGGTCAGAGAATACACCTGTTGCTGACCTGCACCCTGGAACGATGTGATTCTGATTTGGTGCTCAGCACAGGGTCCGCTGGGGCTCAAGACAGCACCACACTCTACTGGACCAGCAGGGAGCTGCATGTGCCTGAGGAAGGGTGGGTGACCTTTTCTGATACCCAGGTGCCACATGGCAAGCCAGGCCCTGGCGCCGGCCAGCAGCTTGGGAAGGTAGTCCTTTCCTGAAGTAATTAATTCCAAGCACTAACCATACTTTTCTCCCATGCAGTGTGAAGTGAAAGAAGTCTCAACTTGTTACTAACTTGTATCATTTTAACTAGAGAGATTGAATATCATTTTATATGATTGTTGACTATTCATATTGACTAGTTTTGTGAAATGCCTATTTATCACCTTTCTCAATATTTTCACCAGATGCTAATTTTTCTCTAATAATTTATGAAAAGTTTTGGTGGATTATAAACCTTACTCCTATCTATATTCACCAATTATGTTGTAAACATTTTCTCCAATTTGTTCTTTGTTTTTAAACTTTCTATATTTTATTTGTTTATTTATTTATGACAAAAATAAGATTTCAAAATTTTTTTTAAGATTTTTTAGTTGGGGAATTGGGGGGAGAGGAACAGCATTGGGAAATCGGGGAAGGGGAACAGACAGGTAGACAAATTGCTGTTTTGTTCTTCAGTCTAGTTGTGGAGGACGTCGCTTCACTGGCCCATGTTGGTATTATCATTGTCCTCTTCCCGGGTGAGGCAATTGGTCGGCCGCTCACAGCAGCTCCCAGTAGCTCACTCTGGCTACCAGCCGCTCATGCTGGCTGCCAGCCACTCACGGTAGCTCACGGCAGCCCACTGCAGCCCTGCTGCAGCCTATGCCGTCGCCTGCGACTCACAGCAGCCCAGCTCCATGTCGAGCTGTTGTTCATCATCTTAGCTGTAGAGGGCGAGCGTCACTGGCCCTCAATGTGGGATCCGAACCGCAGCCCTGCTGCTAAGAGCTGGTGATCCCAAGCGAGCTCTTAAGCAGCTGAGCCACTTGGCCGGCCCAAGATTTCAAATTTTTATGTGGAAAATATCACCTATTGTTTTTAGCTTTAATGCCGTTGTTGTCCCCAAATATATAAAAATTCTCACAACTTTTTACTTTTAAATCTTTATAATCTATCTGGAATATATTTGGTCATAAGCAATGAGATAGATATTCACTCTCTTTCCCCAAATGCTTAGTTTATTTAACAGTCCATCTTCTCACTGATTGGTAATTAAACTTTACCAGATACTGAATTGCATAAACACTCATATGTCTATTTTTGGTCTTTCTGTTCTGTTTCTTTCACCTGTCTAATATGCTAGGATATTACTGCTTTAATTGCTGCAGCTTTGTAATTTTGCATCATTAGAATTCTTTTTTCAGGGTTTGAAAAACAATTCTTAGGTAGTAAAAGCCCCTCCTCCAACATCATAAGATTTTTACTTTTATTATCAGTAGACTGGGAAAATACATACGAGGTCAGACAAATATTAAGTTCGCGAACTCATCCTAGAAAAAGTGCTACATACCTCATTGCTGAATATCACCATGGTCACCTTCGAAGTTCTCCCCTTTGGAAGCTATGCACTGACACCAGCGCCTAGTTCACCCTTCAAAACAACTTTGGAACTCTTTTTCTGGAATGGCCATCAGAGCTGAAGTCATATTACCCTTGATGTCCTGAATGTCATCCAAATGTCTTCCTTTCGATATTTCCTTTATCTTCAGGTAAATAAAAAAGACATGGGGTGGGAGGGGGCACAGATCAGGTGAATAGGAAGGGTGTTCCAATACAATTATTTGTTTCCTGGCTAAAAACTCCCTCACAGGCAGTGCTGTGTGAGCTGCATTGTCAAAATGCAAGAGCCATGAATTGTTGGTGAAAAGTTCAGGTCATTTTCATCTAACTTTTTCACGCAGCCTTTTTCAGCACTTCCAAATAGTGAACTTGGTTAACTGTTTGTCCAGTTGGTATAAATTCATAATGAATAAACCCTCTGATATCAAAAAACAAGGTTAGCAACATTGTTTTGACTCTTGATTTGGACTGACAGAACGTTTTTGGTCATGCAGAATTGGCTGACTTCCGTTGTGCACTTTGACACTTTGTTTCAGGTCATGTTGGTGCACTCATGTTTCATCACCAGGGATAAGATGGCCCAAAACATCATCTTGCCTCTCCAAAAGGTCTTGGCAAACTTTGGCCTTCCTTTGCTTTGGTTCATCAGTGAGCTCCTTCGGGACCATTTTTGCACACACCTTTCTCATGCCAAGATTTTCAGTTAAGATTTTTCTAACAGTTTCTCTGTTGATGTTTACTTGGTCTGCTATGCTTCTCACAGTCAGCTGATGATTTTGACACACAATTTGACAGATTTTGGCAATGTTTTCATCAGTTCTGCTCATTACCAGCCACCCTGACTCCCTTCATCAGTGATGTTCTCTCCCTTCATCAGTGATGTGTTCTCTCCCCTCAGAAAAATGTTTAATCCATTTGTACAGTACCGTTTTCTTCATGACATTATCCCCATAAACTTGGACTAACATGTCCCTGATTTCACTTCCACTCTTGCCAAGTTTAACAAGAAATTTAATGTTTGTTTATTGCTCTAATTCAAGCCCAGACATTCTTGCGACGGCACACAAAAACACGCAACAACAATAATGAACGCCACTCAGCAAGACACTGCCACATGTTGACATGAACACAGCTGTGAGACGCTGATATAACAAGGTTATGAAACCTAGAGGAGCTGTTTGTACAGTGCTGCCAATGTAAGCGCACAGTGGCAAGTTATGGAACTTAATTGTCAGAACTTATATGTGTATGGATTCTTAGATCACAGATTCTCTGATTCAGTTTTGAGGAGCTAAAGGAGGAAACAGTCATTGTCCTCCAATTCATGACTCTCAGGTAGAAAAGTGAGTCTGATACAGTGATACACCACAATTCTCTAATAGCGATCTATTTTGAGTGTGAAATTTTTCTGATGTTTCTGATGACCTGCAGCAGGGTGAACAGCTAAAAGACAAGTGCATATTCCTTTACACTTTGTTGTCTTTTTACAAATGTAGTTGAATACATACATTTTTTAAATAATGTCATTAGATTCCACTCGATGATATGGATTGTGCTTACATTAGTTTACTTTATAATTCAGAGGCCAATGGTTATTGTCTACATCTTTTTTAGTAACTGATTTAACTTTTCCCTCTTTCAGTATGCAGGCCCTGTGAAAGATGATACCTACTAAGGGGCGCTCCTGGCGGCTAATTGAGCTCAAATTAAAAAAACACAGCTTAGCAGCCATTTCTAAGCAGGGGCTTCTCAATGCAAACCATACTTCAGAGAGAAGCCTGCACTGAACTGCCTGCCTGCACTGTGTTCCTTCCATCTGAGCCAAATCTAATAAAGGAGTTCCTGGAATTGTATTTCAGCCAGTAGGACTGAGACTTTCCCCATCCACTTGGAGCTGCTAAGCAGGTGTATGCCCATCAGCATCTTCACCAACTAATCAGAGTGGCTCCATTTTGACCAATCAGAACAGTGCCTTTTGGACCAATCAGACTTCAAGGATCTGGAGTCTTCATTTGCATGAGGACAGACCAATCAGGGAACAGAGGTGGAGACTTCCGTCTATACAAACCAGCTCTTTACTGGTTGGGAGAGCCCACTTTCCATTTACCATGAAGACTGTGTTCCCCAGGCTGGAGCCGAAACTCCAACAACACCTTACCAGAGTGGAGCTGTCTCGCTCCAGGGCCTCCTCACAGCCTTGCTGTTCTACAGCCTGCTGTATCACAATGAGCTGCTTGCACTGAATGAAGTTTCTTTCTTCAGTGCACCCTAAATTGGGGATTCCTGTTGGCATTGAATTGGTGCCAGCAACCATTAATTGACAAGTGTTTGTTTGACATTGTGAAGAGAGTCCTTAATAGGAAGTGTACATTGGAGCAGCCTTTCTGTTAAATAAAAGAGATGCAAGGACTGCATAGAACCTAAGTGCTTAGAGCAGCGGTTCTCAACCTTCCTAATGCCGCAACCCCTTAATACAGTTTCTCATGTTGTGGTGACCTCCAACCATAAAATTATTTTCGTTGCTACTCTATAACTAATTTTGCTACTGTTATGAATCGTACTGTAAATATCTTTGTTTTCCGATGGTCTTACGTGACCCCTGTGAAAGGGTCGTTCGACCCCCAAAGGGGTCGCGACCCACAGGTTGAGAACCGCTGGTTTAGAGGCTTCTGCTACTTATTTGTCCTGTAGTCAAGAGGTCTACAACTCACAAGGCAACATGTAAACATGTTACCTACTCTAAACCTTCTGTATCAGAGAGGTAACTTTTAGAATGTGGCTGGGACTCTTGAGGATTTGGAAGGGACAGTAACCATGGTCATGACCAGAAGATGGGCAGCTTGAAGCAGCAGGAAGCAGGGGACATGTCAGTGTCCACTTCTTGCCATGTGATGGGAAGGGAGCTCCTGCCTGGAGCTCTCAGCAATGGAGGGCATCAAACTTGGTAACCGGGAGGTATGGTTTGGGGCATCCCAAGTACTTCTCTCATTCTGCATTCTCCTCCTCCTCAGAGGCTGCAAACACCCTAATCAACCAGAGCATTAGAATAGCACCATCAGTAAGAAGCCAACGACGGTGCCATCAGGACTGAATGGTCCTCTGCTGTCCACCTAGTCTCAGCGTCCTTGTCATCCAGGTGGGTCTCAGAGACGCAGGGTCTAGAGCTTGGAGGGCCCCTCCTGGGTGTGCTGTCCGGGCAGGTTGGGGCAGGGAGGGCATGAAAAGCTGGGAAAGGGAGTCAGGGAGTCATCCGGTCATAGAGCTCAGGTGAGCACCTTCGCACTCAGAGCCGCACCTGAGGCAGAGGTCAGCCAGTCCTCCATACTTCTAGGACTGGAGCCTTAGAACCCAAACAGCTCTGCGGACCTCTGAGCCACCAGGAAGATCCTTGACAAGTGGTTGTGTGAGCCTCTGGCCTTCACAGACTCCACAAAGCATAACCTTCCCGCCTAGAATCCACCAAGGTCCCAGACTGAACAAGCCCTGACCTATAAAATGGCCATGTAAACCTGGGAATGTTTTGTCATCTCAGGGAATGGTTTGTAACAGAACTTTAATTCTTTTTCCTTTGAGACATTTTTATAAAACAATAAAAATTAGAGATATTGTCAGCAAAAATCAGGGGTTAGCAAACTACAGCTGCTGACCATGTCTGCCCAGTGGCATCTTGTATGTGCCCTTCCCCCTTCCATGCCCCGAGTGGTTTTTACATATTGAAAAGGTTCTCAAAAATACACAAAAACAAAAGAAAGTAGACTATGCTCCAGAGAGTCTGTGTGGCCCGCAAACCTGAAATTTTTTACTGTCTGACTCCCTACAAGTGTGCTGACCTCTGACATAGATAATCTAAATTATTCAAGGAGCTTACCAAGTGAGGTGTTATCACTCTTCTACATAGTGCATGGATTCCTTAAACAGGCTGAGAGACAGAGTCAGGACAGTGTTGGAGATAATGCATGAAGAAACAATTTAATGGGAAATCAGATTACACTTGGAAAAGCACGTTCAAGTCATTTCCAACTGAGCAGTTTTTCTGAGCGAGGTTACCCTGGTCATAGGAAAAAGAATCGTGGGTGTCATTCCCCTCAGAGCCCACTGAGGCTGCCCAGGTCACAAGCCTGCCTTCTTCTTCCATGTGGTCCTTTTAGGGACCTGGCCCCGGACCCCCAGTCCTCACCCTGCCTGGCACCCCCCAGAAGCCAGAGATTATGTCTTGATTTATATTAATTTTTATTTTAAATATGAGATATTTATTGTAGGCTTGCCCACGCTTGCTCTTTCATATATAATAGTGGAAGGAAGGAAACATGAAAATATAAAAGGCAAACAGAAAGTTCTGTTTTCTTTCATTGAAGGTATTGCTATGAGGTAAAGTCTTTCAAAGGATGATTCTGTTCAAAAAGTGATGGTGCGAGCTTATTTACATAGGAGTATCAGGTTCAAACATTACTTTTTGTATCAATGTGTGGTGCTCACTTTAAGTTTTTTTGAACTTATATAAAGGTTTTATTTGTTTTAAATTTTTCATTTTTATCTCATGTATGTCAATGAGAAAGTATATAAAAGGCAAACAGAAAGTTCTGTTTTCTTTCATTGAAGGTATTGCTATGAGGTAAAGTCTTTCAAAGGATGATTCTGTTCAAAAAGTGATGGTGCGAGCTTATTTACATAGGAGTATCAGGTTCAAACATTACTTTTTGTATCAATGTGTGGTGCTCACTTTAAGTTTTTTTGAACTTATATAAAGGTTTTATTTGTTTTAAATTTTTCATTTTTATCTCATGTATGTCAATGAGAAAGAAGTTTGCTGATTAATTTAATCTTTGGAAATCTTGACTGGCGATCCTGATTTAAATACACATCAAAGGATTAAAAATATATTATTATTCAATATAGAAAACAAATTTGACTCAGAGAAATACATTAATAAATGGAAATCTGTTCTTTATTTACAACAAATTTTAATTGGGGGATAATTTTAGATTTACAGCAATTTGCAGAGATGGTACAGATAGGCACCGTGTACCCTTTCCCACCTTCCCCTGATGTGAACATCTTATGTAACCACAGAGCACTTATCAAACTGAACAGTGTTCACTGGTACAATACTGTTAACTAAACTGCAGACTTTATTTAGACTTCATCAGCTTTTTCACTGATGGCTGTTTTCTGCGTCAGGATCCAGCCCAGGACCCCACATTGCACTTAACATCTTTCCACGTTTAAAATTCACTACCAACTACATCACGTTCACACTTAGGTTTGTAAAGCAAGAAGGCAAGACGACCTTCTGCTTTTGAATATTCCTTTCAGGACTTTTTTTTTTTTAATGACATAAAAACCAGATGAAAGAAAGAGATAAAAAAAATTCCCCTGCTTACGTTTAAGTGCTTTTAAAGACCTTTGGATAGACGCCCAGCCCATATTGATAGAAGGAAACATTTAGTAATTGTTCCTAGACAGAACTCTCATTATTAAAAAGTTCTTCCTAAGTTTCAAATAAATTCCTTCTGTGGCAATCAAATTCAGCAAAAACAACAAAGATTTTATCATTGTAATTATTAAAAATATAATCACCGGCTGTTAGGTTTAACTTCTGAGAATCAGGGACATGGCAGTGAGGCCGGTGGCTGTAAGAGAAGGGAGGCAAAGTCAGGAACCGTAAGCACACAGTTGTGGGGCTGTGGCTGGAAAGACAGAGAGCACCCCTGGCTGGGCTTTGCCAAGGCGCCCCTCCTTTTTACCTTGTGACTGTGGGTGAGCCCTGGAGGTGGGTGGGCTTGAGAACAGGCTGGTGAAGAAAGTGTGAGGGGGTGTTTAGCTAAAGATGCCTGGAAATCAAAGTCAGGAGCCAAACACCTAAAACCTTGTCCCCCCCACCCCAAAAAAACAAACAAAAAACCTCTCATAAAAAGTGGCAGTTATACCACAGGGAGTACAGCTTCCTCCTGCCAGCTGAGCTTTCACACTGAGCACGTGCTTTTGTATTTAAAATCATTTCCCTTTTTAAAACAGTGAGGGAAAGTTGGTTTGAAGAAACTACATGTTCTAATGTTTCCAGAAGACATCCTTCTATGACCTTGGGAAGGGAGTTGAATTCACTCACCCTCCATCAGGTTGTTTGTCCTGTTCTCAAAACACAGCTCTGTCTGCCTCCAGCCACTCCCTGGAGCCAGCCTGGGCTTAGCTTTGGCACCCTTTCCCTGTGGGACTCAGGCCAGCCAGCCCATCCTGAGCTGCCTCATGTTGGAAATTTGTGCTTCTATTAATACTTAGAGAGTGGGACAGGACTGCTGCCGAGCCCCGCATTGTGGCAGGCACTCTTCATCCCGGCGTAGGTGCCAACACAGTGCATGTGGGCCCCTTGGCAACTCATCTCTGCTTTGGGGCCTGTTCGCTCCATCCATGGGGCAAAGTGGCATCCAGTGATTCTGCTCCTAGGAGGCTGCATCAAGGATCAGAGCAGTTCTAGAATTTCTTGTTCCATTTTGGAGAACTCTAAATTTTATGATGTTCTCTCTAATATTGGTCAACAATTTCACTTCTAACACTGCTCTCTTTTGGTGTGAAGGCTGCCTTCTGGAGCTAAAACCAAACTGTTGTCACAAGTCTAGTTTAGAGCCTGTGACCACCAGCATAGCAGTGCAGTTAGGAGCATAGACTCTGGATGGCTCTCTCAGGACTTCCAGTACAGAGGGGGCACCCCTGTCTTGTTCCTGATCTTAGGGGAAAAGCTTTTAGTTTTTCATTGTTGATTGAGCATAATGTTAGTTGTCAGCTTTTCACATATGGCTGTTATTAAATTGAGATCATTTCCTTCTATTTCTAGTTTTTTTAGTGCTTTTATCACGAAAGGGTGTTAAATTTTGTCAAATGCCTTTTCTGCATTTTTAAAGATGATCATGTGATAGTTTTCTTCATTTTGTTAATGTTGTGCATCACCTTTATTGATTTGCATATGTTGAACCATCCTGCATTCATGGATAAATCCCACTTGATCATGGTGTCTGATCCTTTTAATGAGCTGTTTGCTAATTCAGTTTGCTAGTATTTTGTCGAGAATTGTTTTCATCTATAATCATTAGAGATATTGGTCCATAGTTTTCTTGTAGTATCATTTTCTGGTTTTAGTGTCAGGGTAATGTTGGCTTCATAAAATGAGTTAGAATATGGTCCCTCCTCTTTAATTTTTTGGAGGAATTTGAGAAAGATATGTGTTAATTCTTCATTAAATGCTTGGTAGAATTCACCAGTGAAGCCATCTGATCCTGGGCTTTTCTTTTTGGGGAGGTTTTTTACGACTGACTCTATCTTTTTACTCATTATTAGTCTGTCCAGATTTTCTATTTTGTCATGATTGAATATTGATAGTTTACATGTTTCTGGGAATTTATCCATTTGTTCTAGGTTATCCAATGTTGACATATAATTGTTGATAGTAGGCTCTTGTAATCCTTTTTATTTCTGAGGCATCAGTTATAATGCCTCCTCTTTCATTTCTGATTTTATTTATTTGAGTCTTCTCTCTTTTTTCTTAGTCTAGCTATGGTCTGTCAATTTTGTTAATTAAAAAAAAAACACCACAAAAAACCAGCCATTAGTTGTTGATTTCTTTTCTGCTTTATTTGTTTGTGCTCTTATTTTTATTATTTCCTTTCTTCTGCTAACTTTAGGCTTGGTTTCTTCTTCATTTTCTAGTGCTAATCAGGGTACCTCTGTGCTTAAGCCAAATGACTGGACAAATAGTGGGCATGTAACTCAATTAGGGCCCTCCTAGATGCTGCCTTGTGATTTGACGGAACTCATGGAAAAGGACCTCTCCTCCCATTCGATTGTGTGATGTGAGAATATAGCCTTGGAGCTTCCAGAGACAAGTTTCTTGGCTCATGGAGAAAGCCTGTCTGAAGTAGGAAGGAATGAGGCATACAAATAAGGAGAAAGAAGGATGTAGCTGTAGCTGGGAGAGTGGAGAAAGAAAGAGAGAAAACCATTCACACATCAGTTAACCTGTGGGTCTTTTAGCTGTATCAAACCTCCATCTCCACCTTGGTGTCTCAGTCATGGAAGCCAACACATTCTCATTCTCTCTTTCTCTCTCTCTCTCTTTCTCTCTCTCTCTCTCTCTCTCTCTCTCTCTCTCTCTCTCTCTCTCTCTCTCCTCTCTCCCTCCCTCCCTTGCTCTTTCTTCTTTTTGGCTTAAGCCATTTCGAGTTAAGTTTAGATCTCAGGCAATTGAAAGNTGGGTCTTTTAGCTGTATCAAACCTCCATCTCCACCTTGGTGTCTCAGTCATGGAAGCCAACACATTCTCATTCTCTCTTTCTCTCTCTCTCTCTCTCTCTCTCTCTCTCTCTCTCTCTCTCTCTCTCTCTCTGTCTCTCTCTCTCTCCTCTCTCCCTCCCTCCCTTGCTCTTTCTTCTTTTTGGCTTAAGCCATTTCGAGTTAAGTTTAGATCTCAGGCAATTGAAAGTATCCTGAACAATATGCTACTATATTTCATTGTTGTGAAAACTGAAAGAGGTAACTTGTGTAAGTCCCCTGACATCAATGAATATTAGTTTATTTTACTTAAACCTCTCTAGATTCCAGTTCCTGTTTTTTTTTTTTCTAGTATGCATAACAACTTCTGCAGCTTCTTTTACTCAAGTTAGGGCACTTCCCTCTTTTCATGGCACTATGAGCACCTACCATAGACTTTTGTTTATAAGAGATAGTAAAATACATACATATATGAAATCTCCAGACACTTTTGCTAAATTCTTTACATACATTATCTACATACATTCTTTAATATAGCCTGTGAAGTAGGCTCCATGATTATTTCCATTTTATAGTGAAGATCCTGAGGAAGAGGAGGTAAAGCAACATGCCCAAGGGCACACAGACAGGAAGTTGTAGAACCAGGATTTGAACCCAGATCTCTCTGCTCCTAGATCTATCACTCCCAATTTTGTTCTTTAATATTCCTGGACCTGAGAATATATACATAACAACCAGAGAACAGCTTTCAGAGTAATTGTACAGTTGCTTCAGAACATCTCTAATGCGTTTTCACATTTCAAAACACAGACTAACCACTTAGTATTAGTTCAAGAAATAATAAGGATGTTATAGTAATTTCAACAAAAAGAGAATAAGGAAGTGTCACTAGGGGTGACAGCTTGAGTCCTCCATGTGATCAGAGCCCACCAGCCACTAGGAATTGTGACTTCCTTCATCTGGACACAGGGACCAGAAATAGTCCTTGAGGTCCAGGGTGCACGTTGGAGTGGTACCAGAGGAGCTGGGAGGAACTGAGGTGATTATTGTTCTTCTTGTGGGATCAAAGAAACACCTAAATTAGAATGATGGTCTCATTTATATTTCACATTCACAGCAATTTTTGCACAGCTATTCAAAAATGTGCCTGGATGTTAGATTCTCTTGTATATTTGTCAAGTCTTAGGAGCATTGTTTGAAAGCATGCTTTTTTTTTTAAATCCAGTTAACTTTGGCCTTGGAAAAGGTCCTAGTTATTACTGATGAGGGATGTTATTATTAATGTATAGTTGATAAGACTGTTACTGATTGAACTATGGTACATCTGGCCTGCAAGGCAAGTTGATATGACAGCTGGCATCAACACAACTTACCATAAAACTTTCCTAGATGGAATCTTACAAATTAAACAGTCTTTATTCTTTTTTTTCCCCTTCATTTCTCTCTCTCTCTCTCTCTCTCTCTCTCTCTCTCTCTCTCTCTCTCTCTTCGTCTCTTTCTTTCTTATTGAGGTATAATTGAAATAATCTTTCCATTTTTCAGTGAAAATGACCCAAGCCAGATACTTCTTAACCAATAAATATTTATATTCCCAGTTGAGGTTGAGAGCAGCTGAACTTGAATATGAACTTGGCACATTTCTTTATCTTCAAAACATTGTGTAATTTGTTCTATGAAAAGTGGAAGTCCCCCATGTGAGAAACAGAGCCCTCCTGCAGAGATTTATATAGAGAGGCTTATAAGATCACAACTTTCCAGTTGAAGACGTTAAGTACTTTATGTAAACAAACCAATGAGAAGTCATCATTACATCGCTCTGCCCATTCTCCTTGTTGTGTGTATGTGTGTGTATATATGTATGTGTTGTGTGTGCATGTGTGTGTGCATGCATACATGTGTGTGTTGTATGTATACATGTGTGTGTGTTGTGTGTGTGTGTGCCACATCTACTGCGCACCAGGCAGTTCTACGCCATGGGGATACAGAACAGGCAAGTGAGCAGATAGACAATCAACAAGTAAGCTGATAAATATGCAGTTTAGCTTTCAGGCAGAACTAGTGCTATGAGGAAGTACAAGCAGTGGGAAGGAAGAGATAGAGTGTCAGGGAAGGTGTCTCTGCAGTAAAGACATCCCCAGATGAATGAACAAAGAGATTCATGCACTGATGATCTGTGGGAAACTGTGGGGCAACAGTGTTGTAAAGAGAGGCAAAGGGAAGTGCTGAGGGCCTGGAATGTTCACCCAGGGTATCTGGGTGCAGTGAGCATGAGGGTGAGGGATGGGAGATGAGGTGGAGAGAAGGAGTGAGGCCAGATTAAGTCGGCCTCATAAATCCCAGTAAGTACTTTGATTTTGTAATAAAGCCAAGGAGAAGCCATAGGAAGCTTTTAATGCGGGGAGGAGCTGCATCTGATTTTTTAAAAGTTATTAAACATAGGAAACTATGACACTGTAAAATTTTAATTTCACTGGAATGACCTCAGCCTGTTTACAAAATTAAAGCATCATTCACATACAGTAAATACGATATCCTCATGTGCATGTTTTGATTAGTTTTGACAAATGTGTGTAAATGTGCATGCTTAGGTAACCACCACCACTATGATGACAGAGTTTCAATCACCAACAAATTGCCCCTTTACAGCAAGTCTCCACTCTCCCAAAGTCAATTACAATTACAAAGTCAATTACAAGTCAAATCACCTTAGATTTGTTTTCTCTGTTTTTGAACGCTATTTAAATGAGAACATACAGTATGTACTCTTGTATGTCTGGCTTCATTGATATCTATCTCACTGGTATAGTTACTCTGACTATGAATGATTGTTGAACATACCTTTATGTGCTGATGGACCCTTCAATTATTTTTTCTTATGAACTGCTTGTCCAGTATTTTGCCCCCTAAAAAATATTAGACCATTCACCTTTTGATTACAGATTTGTGGGACTTTAAAAAATATATTCTACAGTCAAGTTCTTTGTTAGATATACACTTGGCAAGCATCTTCTCCCTTTTCATTATTTTATTATTGTCTTTTAATGAGCAGAAGTTGTTAATTTTGATTAAGTCAAATTGATCAATTTTCTTAACATGAATGCTATTTTTGTTGAGTCTAGGAATTCTTTGCCTAGTCCATGAGATTCTCTCTTATTTCTTTTCAGAAATTTTATAGCTTTCAGGTTTAATAAAACTCTGATCCATCTTGAATTAATTAATAATTTAAGATAGTAATTAAGGTGTTCTGTTTTTAATTATCCAATTGTTTTGGCATCATTTCTTGAAGGAACTTTCTTTTTCCTCTTTGAATTACTTTGATGACTTTGTCATAAGTCAATTAACTGCATATATCTGGGCTTTCAATTCATTTTTAATTATCTATTTATCCTTACACAAATACCATGCTATCTTGATTACTGTACTAGCACAGTAAGACTTAAAATCATGTATTGTAACTGCTTCATTCTGTTTTCTTTTTTTGAGACTGGGTTATTCCAGGTTCTTTTACTTTCCATTTAAATTTGAGAAATAGCTTGTTATTTCCTACCAAAAAAAACCAAAAAGAAAAACAAACAAAAAAGAACCTTCCTTTGATTTTGATTAGCATTGTGTTGACTCTATAAATTACTTTGGAAAGAAATGACACCTTAACAGTTGAAAAAAAAATGACACCTTAATAGTTGAATCTCCCAATCCATGAACATAGTATAGCTCTCCATTAATTTAGGTCCTCTTTAATTTTTCTTAGCAGTGTTTTGCAGTTTTGAGTATACAGGTCTTGCTTATCTTTATGTGTTTCTAAGCACTTTATAGTATTATAAAATGGTATAGGCTTCAGTAAATTTTATTTATTATATTTATTGATAATACATAGTTACTGTATTATGCCATGTATAATGTGCACCCATGTTTTTGGCCCAAACTTTCAGGAAAAAAAGCTTTTGTTTTAATTTAAATTTTTATTTGTTTATATTTAGGTACTTGTTTTTTTTATTATAAAGGAATTTTAGCATTTATTTTTTAACATATTATGGTATAAGACTGTTACAAATAATTATAAAACACAAGAACAGATACAAGGTACAAGAAATTTTATGTACCGGTAACAAATTTATGATATTTATGCATCATAGAAGGCCAAGAAATCTTCATCATTGCAAGTTCATCGTAAGTGCAACAAAACTGATTATCGTATTCCAGGGTATTATTTTGCACACAGATATTGTTATTGATTTCTAGAGTTACACTTTTAACTCATAAGCATAAATAAAAGAATTAAAAACATTTATATAGATATGGAATTAGTATTACCCATGTATAATATGCATCCTTATTTTTCCCTCACAAATTTGGGGGAAAAGGTGCGCATTATACATACATGGCAAAATATGGTATGCAATTAAAATTTGTAGATTGACATTGTGTCCTGAGATCTTAGTAAATTCACTTATTTATTACAGTAGTTTCTTTGTAGATTCTTAGGATTTTTGATGTAAACAATTATGTCATGTGCAAATAGGGGCAGTTTAATTCTTCCCCTCCTATATTTATTTAAAAAAATTTTTTTTTCTCATCATATTGCAATACTTAAGAACTCCAGTACAATGGTGAATAAAGTTGGTGAGAGTCAGCATTCTTGTCTTTTTCCCAATCTTAGTTTGTATTCACTATATCACTATTAAGTGTCATGTTAGCTGTGGATTTTCCACAGATGCTTTTGATTGAGACAGTTTCCTATCGCCTTATTGTCAAGTGTAACTTCTCCAAGAAGCCCTGGGGTCTATTTTGAGTTGAAGAGATTTTAAAAGTCCAATAAAGTCAAAAGCATTATTTCACAAACAGTACTATGTGCTATTCTCTAAATACTAACTAATTTAATCCTGAAATAAATAAGGCTGCGGTGCTATGATCTTTATTTTACAGTAGAGGACACTGAAACGTAGCTTGGTGGAGAAATTGCCCAAGGTCAAACAGCTAGGAAGTACAGAGCTGAAGAGCCTGGCACCTAAGATGATAGGCTGGCTGCCTCTGTCATACCCTCATGCATGGGGTTATTGTCACTGTGACTCCATCCTGTGTTCACTTGCCCATCTGAAAGTGGCAGAACAATAAAGTAGTAGAAGAACAATAGTTTCTCTCAGGAGTGAGAAGGAGATGATTGCCAATTGTGTTAGTAGTGGTGCACTTTTACAGCATGGTTCTAACTTCCTGCAGTACAGAAAAATGTAAGTAAGTCAACCTCAAAATATGTACTCATAGATGGGATTTCTGTTTTATTTGCTCAGAATACTTAAGAAAACAAATGAAGAGAAACACTGATTTCATCCCTCAAAAACACGTTTAAATATCAGTTTTTATCTAGTGTCTATCTTCACTGCTTTTAATAAAATATATTTCCCTTGCCTCAAGATTTAAGAAAGCAACTGTTTTATAACCCAAAGCAGTATCTTTTAAAATTTTTCACTTGGCCAAGTAGACATATTTACTCTTTGTCATCTTGAGAGGGTACATTCTTTCCTCTTCTCCAGTATTAGATTAAATATTTTATACACAGAAACAGAAATGGGATGCATGTTTTCATATGCATCAATGTGTGCATGTAAACTGACATATACACAGTGAATGTGTGTTGTATGTTGTGTAGGTGTGAAATAATAACAGTGCTACTGTTGACTCAGCACCCTTCTCTGTAGGTAACTAGGGCTTGACATTCACTGTCTAGTTCTTACAACAATTTTGCAAAAAAATATTGTCATTCCCATTATCTGATGAGAAGTTGGAGATAGGAAAGATTAAACACTCTTCTAAAGGAACACAGGTTGTGAGTAGCCATGCTGGGTTTATTTCTGGAATTCCAATCTAAATTCATTAGCAGTGGGGATCTAGATCTATCTTTGTGCAATGACTCTGGGATGCTGTGAGGGTCCAGTCCTTAGCAGTGGCTCTGCATATAGGATCTATTGGAAGGACACTGAAAGGACAACCATTGGTGCTAAGACAATGCACGGATGGCTCCTGCTAACACTTATGTTATTTTGATGGCATAAGATTTTAAGTCAATATGAACCCTCACATTGTCAAACTTGCTCGCTGGAGGGCCTGCTCACTCCACAGGATCTTATGGGAATGCCCTAGTATGAGCTTTGGTCACACTGGGGTGAGAAAACCACATGAAAGGGGAACCATTCCACCCACCAGGTGTTAGAGGGTGTTGCAGAGCCCATCTGCAACCCCGCAGTCATGCTCTTTTCTTCAGTATTAGTGCTGAGAAGACTTGCTTGGCAAGTGGCTGTACTCAATAAATACTTGCGAATGAATGAATACAAAAATGAATACATGAACTTTCCTATAGTTCAGTAAATTTAGTCACTTGATGGCCTCTGTTGTCAGACCCCACTGCCCCAACCCAATTGTTCATGGCACATCGGATTTTCTCTCCACTTTGAGAATTTCACATTGCCCTCTGCAGAACAGCACCTGTAATACCTCTGGGGGACTGCTCTGCTGGGGGAAAAGGCATCTTTTCCTTATGTGGGTCCATGGGGTTGGTCAGGCAAAGGGTCAAGGCCAGGTGTCTCCTGAGGCAACACCTAGGTGTGTGTGTGTGTGGGGGGGCGTTGAAAGGAACTCATGGGAGCCCAGGACACGTCGGGGAGGATGGGGCGTTCTGGCCTGGGATTACCCTTCTTTCATTCTTACACAGACATATGACCTTGGGACCCTCGATCAAGTCTTCTGAATTTCTGGTTCTTTAAGGAGGAGATTGAACTGATAATGATAACCAATATTCATTGAAATACTAAATGTCACGCACTCTGCTGGTGACTTTGCATACATTTTTTTCTTTAATCTTTGGGTATCCTTATGATTATCCCATTTCACAGATGAGAAAAGTGAGGTGTTGACCACCTTGCTCAAGCTGGCACAACTGGGACAGGTGGAGCTGGGACCTAGCGTGGGCCTGATTCCAAACCCCAGCAGTTTGTGCAAACCCTACAGTCCCACCAGGTCCAAATCTACCACTAACCCCTAATTTTGCCTCTGAAGAGTGAGAGACTTTGCAACTGTTACATTCCAACTTTGCTTTCCACGCCAAGCTCCTGTATAAATTTAATAAAGTTTATTAAAAATGAAGAATAATTCCCAGAGAATTTTCCAGTCTGATTGGCCTCTGATGCCCAGCAGAGGGCAGTGTGGTTTTAGGCTGGTGCGCTTCCATCCCCTGGGTGAGGAACTGCTGTATCTGACAGTAGCTTCTAACAAAAACCAGTCTCAGCTGGAAAGGGTGAATCTACCTAGAGAGGATATTGAAGAGTGCATAGCAATAGATTCAGATGAAATGCTATCTCATTAAGGGGCACAATCTGAACATTTTTCTTTACAAGCCTTTAGGAAGCTTTTTTTTTTTTTTTTAATAGAGAGTTCTCATTGTATCCAATGCATGAAAAAAGTTATAAAGGTTTTGTGCTTTCTCTCACCTCTATTTATGGAAGTTATTAGCATGTCTATTATAGAAGCCATTTCACCTTTGCTGGAACTGATGGTGACACTAAATGACAGAGCACAGTGCAGCCCTGTAGCCCAGCATTAATTAGCTATGGTAAAATGCCTCGAAAATGACCAATTTGAAGAATTTGTGCATGTCACAAGTTGCTTTTAAGACTTCATTTTTTTTCCAGGTTATTTTCTTTTATATCTAAAAGCTTCTAGGATCCAGAACTGAATGTCACATTATCGTAGTAAACTAGCCGGGGCTCTTCAGGATAGACAAAGCTATTCTGCAAGTGACCTCTATCTCCAGTTCATTGGCCAGTCGCCTTTCGGTTCTCTGAAGACCAGCTCACGATAGGTTGGATGTCTTGTTTTTATTTCACAGCAATGCCTCCATCAATTCTTGGTTCATTATAGTAAATGAGTTATTGTTAAAACCTTTGAGCACTCACTCTGTTGGAGCATTTATAAACAAAAGCAGTTCACAAAAGTTATAGAATAAAAAATGTTTGGGCACTTATGGCTGGATACTTTTTAAGTGCTTTATCTATATGAACACCAAATCCTCACAACAATCTTACCAGGGAACTATTACTATCATCCCCATTCTACAAAGGGGAAAAGTGAGGTACAGAGACAATAAACAGCTTGCTCAAGATCACAGAGCTAGTAGGTGGCAGAGCAGAGGCTCAGCCCCAGACAGTCTGCCTACAGAGCCGGTGCTCCTCCTTCCTTCTCTTGCCCTCGGTGTCGGCAGCAGCAAGGCTGGTGAGGTTGGCATGTCCATGTCACCTTTGCAGAAGAATGATCTTCACCTGGTTCTGTCTATGGTGGGTTCCAGGATCTTCTCGCCAAACATAAATATTGCAGAACCTGTTGATGGGTGGCCAACATACCTGACTGGCCTTTGGGCTCTGCCCCAATTCCATCTGCGGTCTCCTCTCTGCCTAACAGCAGGCTCCAAAGCCTCAGGCAGCCCCTGTCCGCATCCCCACAGCCTGAGGGCTGGGGATGAACAGCCCTGCCGTGCTTCCGCCACGACTAATGGACTGGTGTATGAAGACACAGCTCCCTTGCTCCCCAGGGATAACCCTGAGGTGTGCGTTCCACAGATCCTGGTGGGGTGGAGCTCCAGGGGCCTGCAGTGGTGCTGGCATGGTCATGCGCCCAACTGCTGCCTTCTCATCCCTGCCCTTCCCTGCCCCTGCTTCCTTCTGAGGTGGCCTGCACCTGCCAGATAAACTCCTCCTAGGGTCTTGTCTCTGCTTTGCTTCTGAGGGAAGGAGGACAGCAAAGGGTGTCGTGTCCACACCTAACAGTAACTTGGGACTTTCTCAAGATACCAGAGGATTTGTTGGGAATGACTGAGTTCACATTCTGGAATGAGAGCTGGCATCATTTTAATGAACATACTAATAAAAATAACAATCCAAAGAAGATAAACAGTGTCTCCAGATCATCTCCGCAGGGAGCTGGTTCTTCCACCTTCCTGGGCCGGGGCACCGTTTACAGACATCTCTGGAGGGAGAGCCTCTTCTGCTTGGATTCAGCACTGACCAGCGTTCTCCCTGGTTAACCACTTTTCTGCCTGCAGAGGGCACATTATAAATGATAAGAGTTATTTCATGGAGTGTCTGAACTGGTCAGTCCAATAACACAGATCGATTGCTCACTATGTGGCAGGCATTATTATGAGCCCTTTGTTTAAATTAATGACAATGCATGAGTGGTGTCAACTGGGCTTCAAACCCAGGCTGTTTCATGCCAGATCCTGGATTTGTAACTACTTTTCCACTGCCTTTTGTTTCACAGTTTCAAATGACAGGAACATAACAAAAGTCCGAAGAGGTACCAGAGTTCCTCTTTTTCTGATTCACGCTTGACCCCTTTGCAGTAACACACCCAGTCTTTTACATAGTTCTGTCTCCAGTGAAACATCTGTGCCTCAGCTTTTAAAAATCAAATCGATGCATACAAAGATTTGCTATTTTTTTTTAAGTACAGCCTCAGGGGCTTTCTTTAGCTGGTGCTGCAGTGTACCCCAGAGTATAAGGCATGACGGTGTCAGGAGCAGTGATTCACACCCCGCTGTTTGCAAGGTTCACACTCTTGGTTTCAGGAAAGCATCATAAGCCTGCTCACATACACCTCCAGAATTTCTGGTTCAGTGCAGTTGGCTGAGCACATGTGCTTAACTCTCCCCACCTGCAAGACCCCACCAATCAGGATTGAAGAGAGGAAGCAAAACATCATAGCACAGACCACTGGAAGAGTATCGTCAGCAGACTAGAGCTTCTTGATTTCCAGAAAATGTAATCTTGCTCTGTGAGAGACAAGCAAAGGGAATTTTCCATAAGCAGGGCCTCAAAAAGGTGCTTTCTACATCTGGACATTTTACTGCAGCAAAACCAAAGTGCAAACACGCTAACTAAAAATGAGAGAGAGAGAGAGAGAGAGAGAGAGAGAGAGAGAGAG
>NW_017732350.1:224103-235696 GCF_001890085.2 Hipposideros armiger | reverse complement strand
CAAGTTGCTGTCCTTTTGTTCTTCAGTCTAGTTGTGGAGGACGTTGCTTCACTGGCCCAAGTTGGCACCATCATTGCACTCTTCCCGTGTGAGGCAGATCAGTCTCTGGCTTCTGGACGGCCGCTCACTGCGGCTGCTGGCTGCTCATGCTGGCTGCTGGCTACATACGGTAGCCCATGACAACCCACTGCCACAGAGGCTGCAGCCTACGCCGTCGCCGGTGACTCACGGCAACCCAGCTCCAGGTTGAGCTGTTGTTCAGCATGTTAGCTGTGGAGGGCAGTGTCACTGGCCCTCATATGTGGAATCCAAACTGGGGCCCTCTGGCATCCCAAGCCAGTTCTTAACCATCACGCCACTCGGCCGGCCCTAAACATTCTTAATGATGGCATTTTAGCTCACTTTAAATTTTTTACCCTGCTATTTTACTTGTCCTTGCCTACTTCTAATTTTTGACATGAGTTGGTTCAATTTCTCCACTGATTATCTGGTAACTTTGAGTAGCATTCGGACTCTATTTCTTGTTTGGTCCGTGTAGACATATCTCCAGACACCCTTCACCCTCCTCCCATGTAGGACAAGCGGCTTGTGCTCCTATAATTCCCCCTTAATTCTTTCCAATCGTGTCTTTGCTTTCACTTTTTCTAGACTTTCATCATGTGGTAGACAGAATAATGGCTGCAGCAATGTCCACATCAATTCCCAGAACCTGTGAATATGTCACTTATATGGCAAAGGGCCTTTGCAGATGGGATTAAAGTAAAGGGATCTCAAGTTGGAGAGACTACCCTGGACTATCCGAGTAGGCTCAATGTCAGCACAAACGGCTGTTTAAGGGAAGGAGGAAGGCAGGAGAGTGAGAGTCAGAGAAGATGTGATGATGGAAGCAGAGGCTGGAGTGAGTCTGACCT
Source organism: Hipposideros armiger (assembly GCF_001890085.2). Classification (NCBI taxonomy): domain Eukaryota; kingdom Metazoa; phylum Chordata; class Mammalia; order Chiroptera; family Hipposideridae; genus Hipposideros; species Hipposideros armiger. The sequence continues at coordinate 234,785 of NW_017732350.1, read as the reverse complement.
GGGGCCAGGAGCCAGGGAATGGAGGTAACCTCGAGAAGCCAGAAGGCGAGGAAAGACATTCTCCCCGAGAGGCGGCAGAAGGGGCAGAGCCCTACCAACACCTTGATTTCAGCCCAGTGAGATACATGTCAGACTTCTGGCCTTCAGAGCTATAAGATGATAAGTTCCATGTTATTTTAAACCACTAAGTTTGTGGTAGTTTGTTACAGCAGCAACAGGAGACTCATACTAAGCCATCTGGGGTTTTATCTGTAGGTTATGCTATTACTTCTGGGGTAGTTGACATATGTTCTCCCATGTTGTCTTCTTAACCACCATGACTCCCCGTTTTACACCAGAAGAACCTGAAATTCAAGGTTTTAGTACCTCCGTAAATGTCACACAAACAAATAGTTGTCCTGGGACTTACCCATGCTTATTGGAGGCCAAGTCCTGATGCTTTACATCCCACTGGCTCCCCGGTGGAAGAGGTAAAAGCTACCTTAATGGCTTACAATTCACAAGAAGGCAGATTTAGGGGTTGGAGAAGAGAAGAAAAAGGCAACATTGCTAGTCCTGTCAAGGGAAAAGTGCAGCTTGGTTGGTCCTGTGTGGTCCCACTGTCCTGTCTGATGAGCGCAGATCTGGGACTTTTGAAAGCACACAAGTGCTGGCTTCTCCACCTCAGCTTCTCTACGCATACAAAGGTTGTTACCAGAGAGGGGAGCCCTTCTTGGCGTGATGCCCACACTGGGGATTGAACCTGGTGGTGTCCAGGCTTGGCTCTCATACTGGGGTTGAAGCCGGTGGAGTCTGGGCAAGGTTTCCACCCTGGGGGTCAAACCCAGGCCTTGGAGAGGAAAACTGGGAATTCTAGCCGTTACATTGCTGGGGGTTGGGCCCTCCGTGGTGTGGTGTTCAGGTTCTTGGCATCTCAAGCAAAGAATTGAACAAGACACAGAGGTAAAGTGGTGAAAGAGAAGTTTATTAGAAGAGATAGTACACTTGAAAGAATCAAAGAATTAGGAGCGGGCTGAGCACTAAAGAAAAGTGGCTCAAGACTGCAGCTCAAAGGCTCAAAGGCTCAAGGGCTTAAGGCAACAGCTCCCAGGAGCCTGGGGTTTTTATCTTTTTTCTTTAGGATGGGCTGTTCATCTCCAGATGCAGGACCACTTGACTGATACCTGTCATTGATAAGGGGCCATTACCTCATCCTCTTAGACTGATGTATGTCCCTTCTTAGAGTGCAGTCCGTTATAATATTAATGAACTACTGGGCATATGTATGATATTATAATGATGGTATAATGAGGCTAGGGTGAGATGGAGGTCATTGTAGCCTCTACTGTGCAGGACAGGTCTAATTTATTGTCTTTTAGTGTCCTCACAGCTGTTAATGGTTAGGGCAGGTAAGCGAAGAATTCGGGAGGTCTCCAGGTGGTGCTCCCCATAGATTGAGTTGGATGTGCAGGAATGCAGAGACCCATTTACCTGTCTCTAACTGCCTGCCTTGTTTCCCCTGAGAGAAGTGATCCCCATAAATCTCTGTGGGGCGTTTAGGAACTGGAGGTCTCTTTTTCTGTATCTGCTTCAAGCTGAGAAGGGGAGTAGAGCTGTCCCTACCTATCGGAGATTCATGAAACTCTCATCCTATCTGATCTTCAATAAAAAGAGAGGGTCTCATATCTGCCTTGGTCGGGGTGCACTAGAAGCCTTGCTGAGACATAATTCATATCCCGATGGCACCTAGATGAGGGGAGACAGATGTTAGTTAATAAATTAGAGGCACTGGCTCCAAGAACAGGTCTTTGAAGTCTATTTATCTTATTCCACCCAAGGTTTAGGACTGGAATGGCCTGGGGAATGTTAAAGTCCCTTTAGCTTTATTTCACCCAGGGGTTAGGCCTGGGCTGGCCTGGAGGAGTGTTGGGCTACAATGATTACAGTTAACAAGTTTAAGTCACTGGCTTTTAAGTATTATAGTTATCTGAAGCAGAGGTGAGAGACATTCTGTGACTTAGGCTAGGAGCAATATTTAGTTTAGGATTAAGAAACTAATTTGAAGAGTGATTAAGACCAGAGGCTAAGGAGATAAGAAACTATGAAAAAGGAGACTTTAAATTTCTATATTGAGGGAATTTAAAACTTATATAGTGAGGAAGCTCTCCTGTATCAAGGTGAACTGAGAATGGGGTGTGCAGGACACTTTTTCTCAGTGGCCAGAGAAGTGTGACTGCAATGTCTCATCTCTCTGGAAAGTTTACTAGTTTGCAGAGCCCAGGACCTCCCCCTAAAGAGAGGGCTCATATCCCTACCCTCACCACATCAGGGCTTCTGTAGCATCTTTCAGACCCTTCAATCTGGGCAACGAGATAATAGGACAGCAAGCAGTGATGGACAGTCGTTATAGCCTTGCTGGGCAGAAGACCAGGCTGGGAGAGAGACTCACATCCTGAGTGGGGTCAGCAAGTTGGAGCTGAGAGGGGTGCTGGTGTCTTCCTTACTTTCTACACTCATCTCCTTTCCTTTTCTATTCCTTCCTCCTTCGTGCTGACTCATTTGCCTTTTTTCGTCTCCTTAACAATTCTCTCTGAAATAAAATCCCTCTGGAGATTTCTCTGTGAAATACTCTCACATCTGCTTCCTTCTCTAAATTTTCCTCCCTCTAGGTCATCCGCTGATATAATTGGGTATAACATACACATATAAAGAAGCACTGATAGTCTCTGGACCTTACATCAGAACACTCTTTACTCAGCTAATGCTCATTTACAAGTAGCTCAAAATTATTCCAGTAAATTAAAACACAAAACAAAACTGAGAACTTCTAGTGATGCCTATAGCCCCCAGTTACTTCTGAATATTTCTCATATTTTACATTCTAACCCAGATAGGAGATCATTGCTGTCAATTATGTCTTTGTATTCAAAACTTTTGGAAAAAGTCCCTTAATTTTTCCAGTAAACTACATTTCTCGTAAGAAGCAGCTTTTCATTTTCTTTTCCTCAGCTGTCTGATGAATCCCTATATTAATTGAGTGTATGAAATGACCCTTTCAGACTGAGACTACTGCTTGCTATATTCATCACTTCACTTATATTTGCAGAACAATTCTATATTATTATGGTAATAGCAAGGCTGCCTTCCTCTTACTATGCAAATTGTTTTTCCATTTTAGCTGAGTAAATACTTCCTCTCTGCCTATTGGAATGATTTGAATAACAAAGATGCAGGCTGATAAGAGCAGGCTGCCACGGTTGATTCAGCTTGAAGACTTCATACAAAGAAACTTCTTGAATCAAATGATAACCCCTCCCAAGTGATTTAGCAGCTGTGATAGTGAAAATAGGTTCAATAAAAGCATGAGATCCCTTGAAGCAAAATTCAGTTTTGGTATTTGGCAAGAAGATGAAACTTGTGAACTCTGGACTTCAACTTTGAAGTTTTTCTTTTCTTTTTTCCAAGACTTAGTGAAAAAAAAAAAAAAAAGAAGAGGCTGAAACTGTTGCCAGAAAAGTTCTTGGTGTCATTACAGGAAAAAATTTAAGGACTCATTGAATAAGCCAAACATGCAAAGCCAAGAGAGTACTGGATTTACTTAATTAAAGAAAAAAAAAGGAGATAGTGTTGCAGGGAACCCAGACAAAGAGACAGGACACCAAGGCTCGGGAAACAAGTTTTACTAATGCCGGCGGATTCACATCCAGAGGCTGAGCCCTGACCCGGGCGGGACTCGGGGTTATATACCCTGAGGTTTCCGGGTTAGCAGCTAAGGTTCCTTATTAGGACATGCAGCCTTGTGCCAGTTCCTGACTGGCTCCCAGGTGAGGTAGGAATTCGGAAATGTTAAACGCGGAAGTCCTGCTGACCATACAGTCCAGGAATGTCTTTGTCTGAAGCCTGCGCAAAATCCTTAGTGACCACATGGTCTGGGAAGGCCTTTGTCTAGGGCCTACTGCCACAATAGTACACTCTCAAAATGGTGTGAAAGTGGGCAGGTCCAGAGAAGAGCAACTATAGGGAAGAACAAAGAGGGTTAGGAATTTATTACTTCTAAAATGAGGGCATGCAATATTCAGGCTTTAGGGGTGCAATTATAGGCATTCCAATTGGGTCTTCGCTGACTACCCCTGCCTGTTGGGAGGGATTCCCTAGTTCTCATTTGGGGTCAGAACCATCATGGTGACACAGGGGGTGGAGATGTTTTCCTGCCGGCAATGCTAATAGTATTGATAAAGTGAAATGGCATCTTAAGATGCTTAACCATAGAGTTGGGAGGACTATGGGTGGAGCTGGGCCCCTTGTTAACTCTGTAATCCTGACTTCCTGTTTATACTTATGCCAATTTCTGGGAGAGGGATCATAATAAAGAGATTAGCCATCTTGGAACGGGGGTGTTTTGCTGCACGTGGGCTGCCAGTAGGAGCTCCGTGTAGGAGGTGTACTTTCTCGCAATGTGGTGGTGGTCTTGTTTCTTTTTTTTCTGAATAAATCTTTTCTTTTGTGGATTACTTGGAGACTTATTTTTTGCCAGTCAACAGTATTATCTGTTACAATTAGCTAAAGTTCACCTTGAGGGACAAGATAGCGTCCGGGATCAGTTCTCGGCCACTGAAATCTAGTTCTGGCCCATCTGGTAGCTGTGTTGGGTTCACGGTTCCTTAACAAAACTTAGACAAAAGGTTTTCATTCCAGAGACTTTATTGACCAGGACTGGGACTGTCTCTCAAGAGAAGAGATCAGCCCCTAAGTCTTGGCGGGTGAGGAATTTATACCTGAACCTGGATACAGAAGCAAAAAAAACAAACAAACAAACAAAAAACGGTTAGTGTGTAAAAAGGAAAAATGGTTAGTTTATTTTATTTTAAACTATAAAACACAGCTAGGTTATTATTTTTAACAAGCTAATACATAATTGCTTATCTTCTTGATGGGCTATAAAACATGACTTGTTTATCTTTTCCTAACAAGCCATATACTTTGTTTATCTTCTTCTACTTTCTTGACAAGACAATTTGTTATGGTTTTTGCTGAAGCAGGAGCTTTTTAAATTCCTCTGGGTGGGGGTACTCTCCGAAATGAGCTTGCTTAGCCTAGGGTCTGGGCCTGGGTCCCTACAGCTGCAGCTTTTCATAAAAAGGATCTCATCCCCTCCTTCCTTTGTCTCCCCTCTCATCCTCCTTCATTTCCTCCCCCCTCTCTCTCCATGGCCCTATTTCTTCTGCCTATGGTAACATAACCACCACAATATAAGCATGTATGCACATGTATGGAAACCAGAAACTATGCTCACTGGTAAAAATGGGCATTTCACCTATAAAGAAGAAGGAAATAGTACCCTTTGCAATAATATGGATGGAACTAGAGAACATTATGCTAAGTGAAATAAGTCAGTCAGAGAAAGACAAATATCATATGATCTCACTTATACGTGGATTCTAAGGAGCTGAATGGATGGGAGAAGTGGATGGAGATAGTCTCAGAGACACAGAGGAAGAACTGAGGGTTGCTAGTAGGGAGGGGGTGGGGATGAAGGAGAAGGGGAAGGGATGAGACAATACAATTGGGTAATTGTAATTTGGCCGCAGGGATAGAAAAAGACAGTTCGAGGAATACAATCAATAATGTTGTAAGCATTTCTTAGGGGGCCAGATGGACCCATGTCCTTTTGGAGAGTCCACTTCATAGTTGATGTAGAGGCCTGACGACCGCATTGTATTTCTGAAACTGATGTTGAATAATACTGTATGTCAACGATAATTATATATACATATATAACCTCGGGACATGGAGTAGAGTGCGGGAACGGATTCAGTGGAATTGTAATAGATAAGCATGATATGGGGGTGGGAGGGCAGTGGATGGGGGGAGGGGGGTTGTTACTTTGTGAGGGTGAAAAGGGTAACTATTGCATTGTTCTGTACACCTGAAACTAACAATAAAAAAATTAAAAAAAAAAGGAAACAATTCAATTTTTTTCATTAAAAAAATGTTTAAAAAAAAACGGGCATTTCACTTCCAAATCTGCTGCTTTACACCTATCTTGAAATATACCATTGTCTCTTTGAAATGCAACTGTCTTGGAAGTGCAAACTTTTTGCAAAATCTTGTGTTTGAAATGCTGTTTCTTTAAATGCGCAGGTAATATAGGGAAGGGATATGAGGACAATTTTCAAAAGAAGGAACTAGGAGGTTGCATTCCAAGCCTGTTACCTATGTGCTACCAGAAACAGAACTCAGGCAGACGCTAATCAATCAGAGTTAACAGACCATCCGAAGCCTATTGAGCAAAGAGATTCCATTGTAATGGCCATTCCAGTAATTAAACCTGCAAACAAGCTGCAGGCTGTACCTTACAAAACTTAAAGGTAAACCTGCCCCTATTCTTCTTATAACTTATAGAAGTTAAAGATAAACACCACCGCTTTTCTCCTTTCCTTTTCCTCAAACTAAGAAATTTTCCATAGAAACAAGAAAATATATATAAACCTTAGCCTGGTGGATGGAGCGGGGCGGGGAAGGGGGGAGTGTCTCTATTCCACTAGTGATTAGAGAATGCCACTCTGTCTGTAGGATGGCCTTTCCTTACTTACTGTCTGCTAAATAAACTTACCTTAAACTCCATATCGGCTTATAGTTGAATCCTTTCCTTCATGACGCCAAGGACCTTCCTAGCCTAGGGCTCAAGTCCCCACCTGGGGGATTCACTTCACTGGCATCACAAGTGTAAGAACTTCAAGTGACACTGATATGCAAATATCCTTTAAAAGTGCATTTAGTTGTGAAATACTGTTGTGTAATACAATGAGCCCCTTTTATTTTAAGTCCTCACCCAAGACATCTCATGTTAAAACTGTAAAATGACTACTTGTGATCTTCTTGTCTTTCTTCACTCCTTATAATAAATTTTATATACTTGAATCATATTTATTCTCTCAATCCTCATGTTCATGATGTTGCTCCATTTTGCAAAAACTCATCAGTGATTCTCCATACCTGTATCTGCTATGTATTGTTCAAATTTCTTCACCAGGTATTGAAATGTTTCTATCACTTGGATATCTGTTGATCTCTTGAATCCTGCTTCCTTTTAATTGCATGCAATTACAATTGGGCCAGCCCTCCTGGTTTTCTTTACTCCTTTCATGCCCTGGCCTTCATTGAGTCCTTACTCCATTGAGATCTATCAGTATTCTTTCATAAAGATGTCTAACTTAAGTTTACTTCTGTGTTTTCAATGAAAGAGTAATGACTTTCTTCTCACATTCAGCTTTAAAATATCACTTTTTGAGTTATATTCCAACATTATTTTGCATGCACTTCAATGGCCTCAGTATTTCCTTAGCCAGAGAGAAGATATATTACACCACTTAAGAATAAACTATACTAAGTGGTATATTGATTTTCTTGACAGATCATTTATAATGAGCTTTGGAGTCATTTTGGTTTTTTAAGAACTTTTCTTACAAATAGTAGAAACCAACTTTAACTTCTTTAAGTAAAGAAAAATAAGTTGTTTATAAAGGCAGAGAACCTTGTAAAAATTCTGAAAGCTCTGAGATTTTACTCTACTTGCAAGCTAACAGGTTAGATTGCTGTAATTTCATGGATGGTAGCAAAAAACATAAGATTCTTGGATTAGAGATAAAAGATAGTTTATTACTTCATCAATAGCCCATTTACTGAGCTACAAATCCCACAGGGTGACATGAAGACTGTCAGATGACATGTGCACATATAGTGGGCTACATTATAGGTGAGAGACTCTGAGGTTAGGGAGCTCACATTTTTTTATAGTAGCCAATAAGTATGCATGCCCATTGCTCTGGAAGGAGACATATTCTTTATTTTCCAAGGCTGTTTGCTATGCAAGCATCCTTGCAAAGATATTCTGGAACAAAAGACAATTATTACCTTATCTGCAGGATTTGCAGTAAGGTGAGAGACACATGGAAAATTATTCCTCAAGAATATCCACCTCATATTTCTATACCATATTGGCTTCTGGAAAAATTTCCCATTAGTACTTCAGTCCTTTAACCAATCTTATTTTCCTGTCTGATAAACGCTGGAACTCAATCTATTTTTTTTCTCGTACAGCATTTAATCAAGGCTATTGTTAATAAGACTCTAAGTAGAAGGGTGATGTCAAACTGCAATATTGACATTATTCGTGACCACAGGGACTCAGACCCAACCAACTGAATAAAACTTAGACACCACTGGGGTCTACCTTACAAACATAGGTGTTGTTCCCTAATTTCTGCATTGATCTTTTCATTTGTCATGAGGTCTCTTTACCTTTCTCCACTTATAATGATTTCAAATATTTTCTCTCTATATATGGAGAATCTTATCAGACAGTGTTTTAATTTTTGCTTGAACTGTAAAACATGATTTAGAAAATTATAAAGGAGGAAAGTCTATTGCATTCAATCATATTTTCACTCTTTCTTTTGAAGTTTTCCTTCCTTCCTGATGTTCCAAGTTTCCTAATTCTATCAGTTCCTTTTTATTTAAAAAAACTTCCTTTATCCATTTTTAAAGTGTAGGTCTGCTGGAGACAAAATTTCCCGTTCTGTTTCATCATCTAATAATGTTTTGTTTTCTATTCACTTTGTAGGACATTTCTGCTGGATATAAAATTGTGGGTAACAGTTCTTTTCTTTCAACACTTGAAAAATATTGTGACACTTTATTCAGACCTACTTTCTTTTCGATAAAAAAAATGCTTTTATTGGAATTGATTTACCTATAGGTAAGGTGCTTTTTAAAATCTTTTATTTTTCTTCAGTATTCAGAAGTTTGTGATGTGTTTTGGTATGGATTTCTTTGGGTTTATCATGCATGGGACTTGATAAGCTTTTTGAATCTGTAGGTTTGTGTCTTTTATCAAATTTGGAAAATTTTCAGCTATTATTTCTTTGAATACCTTTTCAGTCTACCCTCCTTCTCCTCTCCTTCTAGAACTCTTTCTTTAGAGTCCCAGAGGTCCCTGAGTCTCTGTCCCTTTTCATTTTTTTCAGTTTATTTCTTATTTTGTTCACATTGTGTAATTTTATCATTCTATCTTCCAGTTCATTCATTCTTTCCTTTGTCTTTTCCAATCTGTTGTTCAGTCCATCCATTGAGTTCTTCATTTAGAATTCTGAATTTCTAAAATTTCCACATGGTTCATCTTTGTATCTTTTATCTATTTTGGGGGGCTTTCCTTTTTAAAATTTATTTCACTTATTATTTTTGTTTGTTTGTTTATTTCATTTATTTGTTCCCTCTGACCTCAACTGATACCCTAAAGGGGGTAGAGTGCCTCATTCAGCTGGATGGGGATGAAAGTTTAGGCTCTGTACTAAGCCTCTGATGATGCCACTTTTCCTGAGAGAGCAGGGCTGCCTTGTTGCTGCTCCCAATGTACTCTCTCCTGATACTGCAGAGAGGTGTGCCTCATTGTCACAAGGTAGGGATGGAAACCTAGACTCTGTACTTTGCCTCTTTTGATACCACCCCAGCAGAAAGAATGAAGGGAATAGGACATTTTAAATAGCAAGTGAGAATGTGCATCTAGGCTTCACACTAGACTTTGCTGATGAGTTTGTACTTGGGACTGCAGGTTTTTCTGTGGTATTTGGCTGGAGTGGAGTGGTTATATCTGAAAGTTTTCTGTTTTGCTAGACTGCCACTTTTCTGGTGATTTAGCTAGAAACAGCAAGCTTTTTTGTGGGTTACTGTTTGTACTGTTTGTGTTTTTGGTGTTTCTGATTGTTAGTTTCTTCAGTGTATGAGGGACATATAAGGCCAAAGAGAAAGCTCATGGAACTCACTGTTGTGTTGTTATTTAGGTTCTAATGTCCCTAGCCAGCCTCTAACTTCCAAGGCTATTTTCTATAAAAATGTCCTTGGAAAGATAGTTCAAGATAAAGGGCAGTCTGTGCCTTGCTTACAAGATAAGCACTAATGTGAGAGTAGCATACAGAATTGTCTCCCAACACTCATTTCCATAAAAAACTAAGAGTGTGGAGAATATGCTTTAAAAAAAAGTGTGTTAAATATTTTGACAGCATAAGTAAAAGCCAGGAAGTGGGGAAGGAAGATAACATGTTTTATCAATACATTATTTTACTCACCTATGCTAACAGAGAGTGAAAGAGGAAGAAAAGTATCTTTATTATAGTGTTATAGAAGTATTTACCAGAGCTAAAAATGATATTTATAATTAAATTGCAAAATACAGGAGAAAAGAAAAGGTAAAATTGTGTTATTTTTCATCTTTTCTAGATAGTCAATAGCCTTTAATCTTACTAAATACACAGAAGTTTATGTATAATATTTAAAGTTGTAAGGATAATTGGTAGGAAACAAAAGAAACGAGGATATAAGCCTTCAATTTCACAAAAAACACACACACCATATTTATATATGGGTGTACACACATGCACACATTCATAATCACACTAAAAGGAGACAAATATTGATTAAAAATAAAGATGTAGTTTCAGTATTAAGCAAATTAGGGTGACTGAATTAGGTCATATCAAAATATTTCAAAATAATCAAAATAATATCAAAATAATATAATTGGGGCAAACCAATATTAAAGAAACTGCCTCAGTACCGGCAGAGTGGCTCAGTTGGTTAAGAGTTGACTCGGGAGCGTGAGCTCTGAGCAGCAAGGCCGCTGGTTTGGTTCCCAAATGGGCCAGTGA
>NW_017732350.1:206626-223901 GCF_001890085.2 Hipposideros armiger | reverse complement strand
AATGATCATAATACCAATATGGGCCAGTGAAGCAGTGTCCTCCACAACTAGACTGAAGAACAAAAAGACAGCAACTTGTCTGTTCCCCTTCCCCAATTGCGCAATGCTGTTCCCCTCCCCAAATTCTCCAATAAAATCTTAAAAAAAATAAAAGAAAAGAAACTGCCTCAGTTTGGGCTAAAAAATAAGCTCTACTATTTCCTTATATATAAATGTAATGGAGGTATATCAAAATGTTAACCATTAAGAAGATAAACATCATTCCAGGTAAATGCTGAAAAAGAAGAGAAAAATAAAAAAAATAAAAAGATGCTCATCATCATGATCATGGAGGAGGACGAGGAGGAAGAGGAGGAGAAGGTGATGATGACAGTGGCCTAAGTTCTTGATTATCCTATTTGACAAGTTTGAATTCAAGTAAAAAATGTTAAAGAAGACAAAAAAGTAGCGTTTGAGGATAACAAACTTTTATATTTCTGGTACTATAAATTATTATGCACCAAACGATGTGGCATCAAAATCAGTAAAGCAAAAAATAGCAGGGAATACAAGGGGAAATCCTTTAAAACATAATATTAACAAATGGGATCAAGTCTTTATTGTCAGTTGATACTTGATTTACTCAAGTAAAGAAAGGTACCACAATACAAATAATATAATTAACAAGGAAGATGAAATAATAAGTATATATTGAACTCTATACTTGATAAAAGAGAACACACTTTATTTTCAAGTGTCCATTGATCTTTAATGAAAGTTACCCTATGATTGGACAAAAAAAAAGCTTAGTTGATTACAAAAACACATAAAAATCTAGAGACCATACTATCTGAACTATTAATCCAATTAACTAAAATTAAAAATTTAAGTAAAATGACTACATTTGGTATTGTCAGTTTTCCAGATTTTAGCCATTCTCATAGATGTGTAGTGGTACTTTATTGTCATTTTAATTTGCATTTTCCTAATGATATATAATGTGGAGTATCTTTTCATGTGCTATTTGCCATGTGTATACTTTCTTTGGTGAGGTGTCTGTTAAGATCTTTTGACCCTTTGTTCATTCAATTGTTCATTTTCTTGTTGTTGAGCTTTAAGTGTTCTTTGTCTATTTTGGATAGTAGTTCTTTGTCAGATATATCTTTTCTAAATATTTCCCCCCAATCTGTGGCATGCCTTTTCATTCTCCTGACAGGATACACTGCAGAAAATAAAAATTTAATTTTAATTATTCCAGCATATCCATTGTTCCTTTCATGGATTATGCCTTTGGTGTTGTTTTTAAAAGTCATCACCATATCTAAAGTCATCTAAACTTTCTCCTATGTTATCTTTTAAGAGATTTACAGTTTTGCATTTTACATTTAGATTTATAATTCATTTTGAATTAATTTTTGTGAAGTTCTATGTCTAGATTCATTTTTTTTTTTGGTATATGGATGTCCAGTTGTTCCCACACCATTTGTTGAAGAGATATCTTTGCTCCACTGTAATGCCTTTGTTCTTTTGTCAAAGATGAGTTGACTATATTTATGTGGGTCTATTTTGGGGGGTTTCTATTGTTCCATTTTTTCTATTTGTCTATTCTCTGGTCAATACTACACTATCTTCATAGCTTTCTAGTAAGATTTGATTGATGTCAAGCAGTATTTATCCTCCAACTTTGTTTGCCTTCAATATCGTGTTGGCTATTCTGGTCTTTATCTCTTCATATACACTTTAGTGTCAGTTGTTAATATCCACAAAATAACTTGATTGGAATTTTGTTTAAATTGCATCAAATCTATAGATCAAGTTGGGAAAAACTGACATCAATAGAAACATTGTTTCTATTAATGAACATGAAATATCTCTCCATTTATTTAGTACTATTTCAATTTATTCATCAAATTTAGGTAGTTTTTCATATATATATATATATATATAGTACATATTTTATTAGATTTGTACCTAAGTATTTAATTTTTAGTGCTAAAGTAAATGGTAATATGTTTTATATATTTATTTAGTTAGTTATATTTTTGTTAATAATTTTTATGTTTTGTCATGATTAGACAGTGATTATTAAGTATATGTTGTTTCCACTATGAGTGCTCATATAATAGCACTTAATTAAGAATGATAATTCTTGCCATTTAGTCTGTCAATTTTTTTTAAACTAATAATATAGGAAATTTTATTTAGGGATATAAATAATGTCTGAACAAATTGAAAGGTATATTTTTACTGTGATAATAGTCTTATTGTGATCACTTAATATCATTAAAATGTCTACTATCCTGCAAAGAGTAATTTTTATTGATTTTTTTTGAGGTATACTTGACATATAACATTATAATTAGTTTCAGGTGTATACCACATAGTAGTAGTTCAATATTTGTATACTTGTATATTGTGAAATAATTATCACAAAAAGTCTAGCTAATAGCCATCACCATACATAATTACAATTTTCTTTTCTTGTGATGAGAATATTTAACATCAATCTCAGCAAATTTAAAATGTGCAATACAACAATAACAACTGTAATCACCATGCTGTACATTATATTCCCATAATTTATCTATTTTATAACCAGAAGTTTATTTTTTTAACCCTCTTCACCCATTATGCTCATCCCATCCATCATCCCCTGGCAACCACCAATCTGTTCTCTGTATCTTTAAACTTGGCTTTTTCAATTTTAATTTTTAGTTTCCACATATAATTGATATCATATAGTATTTTTCTCTCTCTGTCTGGCTTATTTCATTTAGCATAATGCCCTGAAGTTCCATTCATATTGTTGCACATGGCAAGATTTTATTTTATTTTTGTGGCTGAATAATGTTCCATTATATATATTGCAACTTCTTTATCCATTCATACATCGATGGATACTTAAGTTGTTTCCTTGTCTTGGCTATTGTAAATAATGCTGCAGTGAACATAGGGGGGCATATAACTTTTCAAATTAGTGTTTTTGTTTTCTTCAGATAAATACCAAAAAGTGGAATTAGTAGTAGTTCCGGTCAAGATGGCAGAGTAAGTCAATGCTGTGCTAGACTCTACTCATGACCACATCAAAATTGCAACTAAACTACAGAACAATCGTTAAGAATTGCCTGAAGTCTAGCTAAACAGAAGTCCTATAGCTAAAGATATACGAGTACAGAAGAAGCCACGTTGAAACTGGTAAGAGGGACAGAGACATAAAATAGGCTGGTCTCACATCCATGTGTACCTGTTAAAAATCGGGGGAATATCTCTGCTGTGGAGGTCTCTCCTGAGGAGTTAGGGGTCCCAGCCCCACACAAGGCTCCCCAGCTCAGAGTTCCAGTGCTAGCAATAAAAGTCTCCACAAGTTCTGGCTGTGAAAACCAGCAGAGAATGTGGTGAAGTGAGACTGACCGGGGCTGGATTTCTGAGTATTTTTCTTAAAGGGCCTGTGCATGGGCTTACTCACTTGTTGACAGACTCTCTTGCTCTGAGCTCCAGTGCTGGGGAAGCAGCTCTAAGGTGCCAGGGACATGCAAGGAGGGATTGAGTTGTCTGGTTTCAGGGCAAGGAATGGAGTGGCAGTGTTAAGTTTAAGGCTCCTAAACAAAACTTGTATAAGAGAATTTTCGTTCCAAAGAGTTTATGACCAGACCTGGGGCTGTCTCTCAAAGGGGAGACCAGCAGCTAAGTCTTAGTGGGTAAGGGTTTTATAGCTAAAGTTGGATACAGAAGTAAAAAAAACAGTTAGTGTGTAAAAAAGGAAAAAAATGGTTAGTTTATCTTATTTTAACAAACTATAAAACACAGTTAGGTTATTATTTTTAACGAGCTAATATATAACTTGCTTATCTTCTTGACGGGCTATAAAACATGTCTTGTTTATTCTTTCCTAACAAGCTACCTAACTTATCTTTTCCCAGTCTCTTGTCAAGAAGCTTTGTAAACTTTTGCTGAAGCAGGAGCTTTTTAAATTCCTTTGGGGGTGGTGGGGGGGGGGAAGGGTGCCCCAGCCTAGGGCCTGGGTCCTCAACAGCAGCTTTCTCTCATACAGAAGTGCTGGCATAGACCATTGTTCCTTTGTTGAGCCCACCTCCCACCTGTATGCAGACAAACGTGGGCTCTATATCAGCCTCCATCAACCTAGCTAACACTGTCTGCCCTGCCCTGGTGATTTCCTAAGACACTGCCCCACACAACTTTTGGGACCATCCAAGCCACTCCCAGTGGCCTTTCCATACAAACACCCCATCTTGGTTCATGCTGTGGATTTACCTAAAATCCCTCAAAGGTTCACAAACCCCAAACAAGCAGCATCTGGCCTTGGTGTGCCCCATACCTCTTGCTAAATAGTTCCAAGCCTGTCATTACCAGCAGCCAGCCTGTTTCCTAGTCTCTATCAGCCACCTCCAAGCCCAGCACAAGTGGCAACCATCTGCAGATCACTTAGTAGCTCATATCAAGTGGCCTTAGGCAAGGCACAGTCAGTGACTGATAATGGCCTGTGACAGAGTCCCTCCCAATAGGCCCTGGAACAAACACACCTGGTGGCCAGCTTCAGACCACACCAGAGCACCACCCAACCACCTCTACAAATGACACACACAAAGGGCAGACTGGGCAGGCACCAGAGCCCCACTAAAGTGAATCCTGCTCCATAAGGTCAGCCCCTGCACAACAGCACTTTCACAGTAGTCACTGCCAGTCTTCACAACAAATCAGCCTGAGGGTCAGTCCCTCCCACTGATACGCAACCAGCAACCAAAGCTCATCTACAACAGGAGGGAACACATAGTCCACACAAGGGACACCTGGAACAACTGGCTCAGGTGCCCAGGGAGACTTCACCACTGGGCCCCACAGGATACCTACTACATAAGGCAACTCTACTAAGAACAAGAAGTATAACAGCTTTACCTAATACTCAGAAACAAACACAGGGAGACAGCCAGAATGGGGAGACAAAGAAACATGTCTCAAATGAAGAAACAGAACAAAGCTCCAGAAAAATAAACTAAACAAAATGGAGACAAGTAATCTACCAGATGCAGAGTTCAAAACACAGGTATAAGGATGCTCATTGATCTCACGGACACCAACAAAGAGATAGGAAACATAAAAAAGAACCACACAGAAATCAATACTATAGTAACTGAAATGAAAAATACATTAGAGGGACTCAACAGTAGATTACTTAAAGCAGAGGATCAAATCAGTGGTTTGAAAGATAAGGTAGTAAAAGCACTCAATCAGAATAGCAAAAATAGTCCCCCCAAAATGAAGGTTTAAGAGGCCCATGGGACAGCTTCAAGTGTACCAACATTTGCAACATAGGGATACCAGAAAAAGTAGAGAGAGAGCAAGGAATTGAAAACCTATTTGAAGAAATAATGACAGAAAACTTTCCCAATGTGGTGAAGGACATGAACATAGAAGCTCAGGAAGCACAGAGAGCCCCAAACACAATGAGCCCAGAGGCCCACACCAAGACACATCATAATTAAAATGGCAGGGACCGGCCGAGTGGCTCAGTTGGTTTAGAGTGAGAGCTCTGAGCAACAGGGTCACCAGTTCGATTCCCACATGGGCCAGTGAGCTGTGCCCAAGCTGAGCTGCTGCTGAGCTGCCAATAGGTCGCAAGATGGCTCAGCTGGTTGCCGGTTGGACTCCCACAAGGGATGGTGGGCTACACCCACCTGCAACTGAAAGTGAACACAGCACCTTGAGCTGAGCAGCCGCAAGATGCCAATGGGCGGCCGGGTGGCGACTGTACTCGGAGCTGAGCTAGCTGCGCCCTCCACAACTAAGACTGAATGACAACAACTTGGCTGTTCCTCTGCCCAAATTTCCCAACACTCTTCCCCTTCCCCAATTCCCCAATAAAATCTTTAAAATAATAATAATAATAATAAAAATGGCAAAGATTAAAGATAAAGTGAGAATCTTAAAAGCAGCAATAGAAAAACAGTTAGTTACTTACAAGGGAGCTCCCATAAGTTTGTCAGCTGATTTATCAACAGAAACTTTGCAGGCCAGGAAAGATTGGCACGAAATATTCAAAGTGATGAAAAACAAAGACCTACAACCAAGATTACTCTATTCAGAAAAGCTATCATTTAGAATTGAAGGACAGTTAAAGAGCTTCCCAGGCAAGAAAAAACTAAAGGAGTCATCACCACCAAACCAGTATTACAAGAAATGTTAAAGGGGCTTCTTTAAGAAGAAGAAGAGAAAAATAAAAAATTAGAATAATAAAATGGCAATAGCTACATATTTATCAATAATTACTTTAAATGTAAATGTATTAAATACTCCAATCAAAAGACAGAGGGTGGCTGAATGGATAAGAAAAGCAGACCCATACATATGCTGTCTAAAACAGACTCACTCCAGATCCAAGAACACACACAGACTGAAAGTAAAGAGATGGAAAAAGATATTTTATGAAAATGGAAATAGAAAGAAACAGTTGAGGTAGCAATACTTATACCAGACAAAATAGACTTTAAAACAAAAGCTATAACAAGGGGCAAAAAGAACCTAGTAATCTCACTTCTGGGCATTTATCCAAGGAAACCCAAAACACTACTTTGAAGGGACATGTGCATCCATATGTTAATTGCAGCGTTATTTACAATAGCCAAGAAATGGAGGCAACCTTGGTGTCCATCAATGGATGAATGGATAAAGAAGGGGTGGTCCATATATACAATGGAATAATACTCAGCCATAAAAAAGAATGAAATCTTGTCATCCACAAAAACATAGATGGACTAGAGGGTATCATGCTGAGTGGATAAGCCAGACAGAGAAAGACAGATGCTAAATGATTTCACTTATATACAGAATCTAAAGGACAAAATAAATGAGCAAACAGAACAGAAACAAACTCATAGATACAGAGAACAAATTGATGGTTGCCAGACAGAAGGCAGCTGGGGGGATGGGTGTAAAAGAGGAAGGGATTGAGAAATACAAATTGATAGTTACAAAATAGTCATTGTGATGTAAAGTATAGCATGAGGAACATAGTAATTAATATTGTAATAACCATGTATGGTGTCAGGTAGGTACTAGACTTAGTGGCATGATCACTTCATAACTATATGTCTAATCACTATATTGTACAACCAAAACAAGTATAATATTAAATGTCAACTGACATTGAAAAATAAAAAAATTATTTTAAAAAGTGGAATTACTGGATTATATGGTGTTCTATTTTTAATTTTTTAAGGAACCTCCATATTGTTTTCCATAGCAGCTGCACAAGTATAGATTCTCACTGAGAGTGCCAAGGGTTCCCTTTTCTCACATCCCCACCAACACTTGTTATTTCTTGTCTTTTTTATAGTAGCCATTCTAATAGGTGTGAGGTGATATTTCATTGTGGTTTTTATTTGCATCTCCCTGATGATTAGTGACGTTGAGCACCTTTTCATGTAGTTGGCCATCTGTATGCCTCCTTTGGAAAATATATTTTCAGATCCTTTGCCCATTTTTTAATTGGATTTTTTTGTTATTGAGTATGAGTTCTTAATATATTTTGAATAGTAATCCCTTATCAGATATATGATTTTCAAATATTTTCTCCTGTTCTGTTTGTTGCCTTTACATTTTGTTGATTTTTTTTTTGCTATGCAGAAGTTTTTAGTTTGATGTAGCCCCACTTATTTATTTTTGCTTTTTTTTTTTTTTGCCTCTGCATTTGGTATTAAATCTAAAAATTCATCACCAATACTGATGTGAAGGAGCTGACCACCTATGTACTTTTCTAGGATTTTTATGGTTTCAGGTCAGATATTCAAGTTTTTAATCCATTTTGAGTTAATTTTTGTGTATGGTGTAAAATAGTGGTCCACTTTTATTCTTTTACAGTGGGTATCCTGTTTTTCTGATGCCATTTATTAAAGAGGCTGTCCTTTCACCACTGTATGTTTTTGGATCTTTTGTTATAAATTAATGAACCCATACATGCATGGATTTATTTCTCGGCTCTCTATTTTGTCCCATTGATTTATGTGTCTGTTTTTATATCAATCCCATACTGTTTTGATTTCTATAGCTTTGTAATATAGTTTGAAATCAGGGAGCCTTATGTGACTCCAGCTTTGTCCTTCTCTCTCAGGTTTTATTTTTAAATTCTTAATTCCAATTATTTGTTGCTGGTATATAGGAAAGCAATAGATTTTTTGTGTGTATTAACCTAGTATTTTGTGCCTTGCTATATCACTTATTAGTTCTAGGCATTTCTCTTTCAATTTTTTTCAGATTTTCTAAATTGATGATTGTGTCAACCACAAACAAAGACAGTTTCATTTCTTCCTTCCCAATCAGTATACTTTTTATTTGCTTTTCTTTATTGCATTAGCTAAGACTTTTAGGACAGTGTTGAAAAGAGTGGTGACAAAGAATTTCCTTGCCTTGCACCTGATCTTCGTGGGAAAGTTTTAAGCTCTTCATGATTAAATATGATGTTAGCTGTAGGTTTTTGTAGATTCTTTAAAAATTAAGTTATGGAAGTTCTCTTAACTTTTTAACATTAAGGACTTTTTAAAAACCTAATTAAGCAGATAAGTTATTATAAAAGCAAGTAAGCAGAATAAAAAATGTACAGGAAGCTAGAGGTCAAGATACCAATTCTGGTACTTTGAGAACTGAAGGGCTCTCCCTGGCAACATCTGTTCTCCAAGAGGACAGCACCTGTGAGGTTGGATGGCACCAGTGTGAGAGCAAAATTGAATATAAGTAGTTACTTACTTAAGACTACTTGAGATCAAGATTAGCTTTCCCTACAAAATTCTCTGAATATATTTTTCTTGAATAACATTCTAGAGATAGTGACTGGAAACCTCAGCTATTGTGATAGCGTTAAAAGATATAATGTATTACATTTAGCATCAACTTTGAAATAAAGTCTAAAAATCAAGTGCTACTTTCATGACTGTGCTTAGAAAGCTGGGAAGGTCAACCTAATGTACCAGATTTATGTGGCTTGTCTCCAGGGCTAAAATCT
This sequence comes from Hipposideros armiger, assembly GCF_001890085.2. Classification (NCBI taxonomy): domain Eukaryota; kingdom Metazoa; phylum Chordata; class Mammalia; order Chiroptera; family Hipposideridae; genus Hipposideros; species Hipposideros armiger. Next base: position 214,909 of record NW_017732350.1, on the reverse strand, counting down.
ACATTCAGGGTTTATCCAAGCATCCAGAGATACAGGTTTTATTGAGCATTTGGTTGGGCAGTGCTGCCAAAGTCTATTATTAGGTTGGAAAGGCCCTCAGTCCAACCTGTCAATATGTACCTGAGCAATAGCCATAAAAATTTAATGTATTTTATATAATGTATATAACATTATTACTGTATATAACAAAAATATTACAATAAAGGATGCTCATGAAGCTAAGTGGTAATACATTCAGAGTTCTGATATAGGATTCCACAAAAAGCATGCTTTGAAAATCACAAGTGATTAAATTATTTGAGTTTTGGGTAATGTTGGAATCATCTTCCCCAACTTTGGGAAGAGAAAGCCTTAAGACTAGAATGTGGGGCTCTCCGTTCCATTCTGTCCTCAGTTTACAGTGAGTGGAGGACCAGGTGGGCTGTGCTGGGGTACACTTGGGGGAAGGTGAAGAAGGACGTCTGCCTCTGCAGATCAGTCCTCTCTCCACCTGTGCCCTTCCCCTTCTAGATGTGGCTTCTCCAGCCACATGCAGAGGCAGGTAGAAAGGGCATGATGGGGTCTCAGCGGCCACTGGCCCTGCTACTACGGGAGGAAAGGAGAAAGAGGAGAGCAGACACACTGCTGAATGCAATTTGGAAGAAGGATCCATGTAACTAGGCAACCATGTGTATTATCATACTCACTTTTTGTCGGTTTTATTTTTCTTGCCACTGAAAGCATGCCCACTAGTATAGAGAAAAAAGTATAAATATGAAAGATAGGCAAAGGAACACTGAAATAGATATAACAGGTATTCGTAGAAAAATTGAACACAAAAGAACTATTAAAGACTATTAATAACTATTTATACTTATTAAACAACTATAAAAGAACAACTATTAAATTAAAAAAGTCTTCTCTAAAATAAATAATCTAAATCTATATAGTGAAGGACGCAGCATATCCTAGGAAAGGTAAACACAGAATGATTAATCTGGAACATGAACTGTTAATAGTAAATGCCTTATAAATATATAGAAAGAGCCTAGTGATCTCATTAGTATCCAGTCCTCTATCCTTCAAAACCAAAGTCATGTAGAATAGAGAGACTCAGGCTGGCTGCAGACTATCCCCACTTCAATTTCAGTGAAGGAAATGGACACAAATAGGGACATTTTAGGAAAAGAAAACTTTGACCCAGAATATTACCCCCAGATTACCTGTCATTAACTCACACACACAAAAATGACACAAACTGAATTTTTACACAGAAGGAAATTCAAATACTAGCTAGCATGAAACCTTCAGAGGAGGAGGATGAGGGGCTCCAGAAAACCAAGAAATAAAACAGAAAAGCTGTGGTAAGAAGACCAGGGTAATAGAACTCATGCTATACTGTGTGGAAACTATGGCTGAAAGGTAAATATGATAAAATAACAGAGTGTAAAAACCATCATATAATTAACAAAAGGCAGAAGTGATAGGAGAGAACATGTCAGATTTCTTGGAAATTTTCCTTATTTTTTATAGTGTCAGGAAACATTTCAGACATATCCTGAGTTAGAACTCAAACTGAGGCTTACATTGTTTTTATAAAGATAGTCAATTAACCAAAAAAAGAACTGATAGTCGATAGATAACTTTCCAATAATCAGAAAATTGGACACAGGCAAGCCTCTATACATGAAATAAACATAGATCAAATAGCAAAAACATAAAAATGGAAGCTTTAAGACCAAAAAAAATGATATAAAATGGTGGAACTAAGACTAAGCATCCTTGTCAAGTCAATAAAATTATGCAGATGAATTAAATATGAAGCTAAAAAATGAACCCATTCCATTTTAAAAATGGCTCAAACAGAATAAAGAAAGCATACCAGCTGTGTGCTGTCTACAGCCCAGGAGGCTAAGGGCACAAGGGTGAGCCAAGGTATACAAGGTAGAGATGCTGGAGCAGCAGGTGGGCACTGAGGATCCAGGCAAGATGGCCGTGGAGGAGGGCCTTAAAGAAGAAGCAGGAGGGTGTACCGCTCAGCGAAGATTTGTGCACAAACACAGAGTATCAGACTTGAGCCAGTGCATGCAGGGCAAAATAACTACTGGTGCGGAGACTGGAATTCTTCCCTCTGGGCCATGGGCGGGCTGGGCTTGAGCCTCTGGTCAGGATGGAGGGAGTTAAGGAGGTGGCCGGACAGAATCAGGTGTGGTGTGGAGGGCCCGGGGGGAAATGTCCCTTCCAGGGCTCATGTTTCCTTTTGAAGTGCCCCTGCCCACACTCTGCTAGCCTCTCCTGGTGGACGCAGGAGCTATCAGGTAGGTGGTCTTTTGTTAGAGAGGCAAGACGTTTACTGACATGCGTGGCCCCCAAGCCACATCCTGGTTCAGAGCAGAGGTGTCCAGGTGACTGGCTGATGTCTACATCTATCGTTTCTGGGGGAGAAAACTGATGCTAAGTGCAGGGTGCCATGCCCTCCCTTAAAAACTGCCATTTATTGATCTGAGTCATTGAATGCCTCGTTCCTTAGCCAGGCTCTAGCCTCTGTCACCTTCGCTTTTCACTTTCTGTCCTTATTGAAACCTGATGAACAAAAATTATTTCTTAAATTTTATATACACTGATTTCTATTTTGAGTGTGATGCTTTGGCTGAGAGGAAATGTGTTAAAACTTCGATTTTGGTACAGAAGCCCTTATGATTGCAGACAAGCGTGGGACTGGGTGGCGCTGCCGCTGTGACTGGGGAGTGAGTCTGGGCTGAGTGAGACAGGGCTCTGGGGCTCAGAGGGACCCTAATCCCTCTGGTTCTTACTTCACAAATGAGAAAACTGAGCCTAGAGGAAGAGATATGTTTTGCCTGAGCCATGCACCATTATGCTAAAGCAGGTGCTATGATCGGGGTTTGCAAAGAGCCACATGCAGAAATCTCTGGTAGAGAAGCACAATTACAAGGACACACACACACACACACACACACACACACACACACACACACACACGGGCCGGAAGGCCATGTAAATGATTGTGTGCAAAGCCGGTTGCTTTTCCCTCATTTATTATTAATGGTCTGTGACACACCAACCCATTTCCAGCGTGAGTTTCTTTATAGAGAACAAACCCAGCAAATGCATTGCTATCTGAACCAATAATGCCACTTTGGAGTCACATGGCAATTTCCACTGAACAGCTAAAAGAATGTCAGTAATATCTCTTCTTTGTCACAAGAAGTCTCCCCTTGGTGGATGAAGAGCCCTTGTGGTAGTCTTTGCTACGGCTTAAGATCAAAGATCTGAAGCCAAGGACTGTCACTTGGTGGGGCAAGCTGGGACACAGCAACTTGCCCGGGTGTGGCAGGGCTTGGAGGCGGCCGGTATTTCCAGCATTTGAGCCAGACTCCCCTTGCCAGCCTCCAGCCCCAGCCACCAACAGAGCCACCCTGCAACCCCTCCTCTGCAAGTCCCTCACTGCTTTATATTTCTTTTAAAATTTTGTCAGTGGTTTTGCAAAAAGGAGTGCTTCATCCCCATCCTAAAAATAGCTCACATGTAACAATTTTTTAAAAAAAACTGCTTTGAAAAACAGGAATTTTTAAAAAGCTGATTAGCATTCAAAATGTGCTTTAATGGAAATGACTTGAATTAGAGAACCCAGCAGCCATCTGCATACTGTTCATGACAAGTGTGTTGGTTGGTCGTTTAGCAGAAAGAATGTAGTTGGTTAGTAACAGCAGTGAGCAGGCCTAGGACCTGGAAAGAGGGCAAAAAATGGAGTTTCATATTTTCATTTTTATGTGGTTCCTTTATGAATACGAGCATTTTGCATTTCCTTGCAGTTCAACATTTTATGTTCTGAAGCTTTTTATACTTCAATATATTTCCTTTTTATAGGTGGCTTTGAGAACCTTCACTGCCATAATAAGTGAGTGCAAAAATCATTGTGTGGTATTGATGCCTTCAGCAAGTGTTCAGCTGTGAGAGAAGACAAGCATTGAGGAGTGGGGGCTGGCACCCCCATAGGCTCCCTCCTCTCCTGCCCCTCAGTGTCATCTGGTTGCCTTGTTTTTTTGTGTGCTTTATTGTTTGTTTGTTCTTTTGACCTGTGTACTGACATTGCACCCTGGTCCGGAAATGAGAAGCCTATAGGGAGGGCTCACTCCAATTGTTCCTGCTTCAGAAAATCCTTCTAGGCTTCCACTGAACAGAATGAAAAGAGAAATAACTATTCTTATGAGCTCCTCCTCTGCTCAGGTATTGTTCTAAGCATTTGTGTTAAGTCATTTAAATTGCACTAGGGCTCTTTGAGGAAACTACCACTATCATCTCATTTTACTGTTGAGGAAACCAGATACAGAGAGGTTAAGTAACTTGTCCAAAGCCACCAGCTTGCAAGATGTAGATGGAATTGAACCACTGTGATCAAAAGTCCTTGAAGCACATTTAATCTTACTTTGGCACAACTGGCATTCAAAAACATCATTTTCTCTAACCCCCTCTGTCACCCATGAGCTTCAAGGCAGTTGAGTAAACCTGGAAAATGCAGTTAAAAGGATCCTGTTGCAGAATCAAGAATCTTAGGGAGGCTTGAGAAGATTAATGAGAGGATCTAAGAATGTGTAGAAGACTCCAGAAATATAGGGATATAGAACCTATCTCTCCGTTTTCATGACTACCTTATCAGAACCACTTCTGCCTTAGAAGGAGAGAAACTTATTACAGAACATTCACCTGTGTAAAGCTTAAGCTCTTTTTGTTTATTAATTGGTCTCACTCTTTTCTCTTTAGACGGAACAGTCTCCTAGACGAACCATAAATAAAGTTAAAAGTTTCTAATGTTGCAAAGCTCAGGTTCCAATTCTCTATTTCTGTTTGCTTACCTTTGCAGAGCAATTAGATCAGCTAGGAAATAGGACAGTTTTTATTTTTGAAAATGAAAATGTTACTTAATGTTAAAAGCCACAATGTGCCTTAAACGTAAGGTGGAGGCAGCGTCTTCTTTTCCACGGCTGCATCGCATTTCTGGGAAGCCCAGTGTAACACGGGACTGGGGACAGAGGCAATCTTTTATACTAATTAGAACTGCAAACCCATAGGAATACAGAGCACCTCCTGGTTTTCCTATTCTCTTAACAATTAGGAAAACGCAAAGTGCAATATGCTTTTTTTTAAAAAAGATATCATAAAAGCTTTTGACTAAGAAAGTAGGGAGACCAATCTCAGGAGTAAAACTATTGTCGGAATGAAAAGCAGTTAGCCAATTTTGTTTAGCTATGCATCAAGTTTAAGTTTAACTAACAAAGGTATCTTTTTCTGAGTTAAAAAGAAACGTTTGGGGGGGGGTGACCGGTTAGCTCAGTTGATTAGAGCGTGGTGCTGATAACACCAAGGTTGCCGGTTCAATCCCTGCATGGGCCACTGTGAGCTGCACCCTCCTTAAAAGAGTCAGCTATGCCATTGTAGCATGAAAGCAATGTGTAACCAATGACCATCGCTGTTCCCCAATAAAAATGAAAAAAAAAAGAAGCGTTTGGTTTCCTTCACAAAATCAAAATTGAGCTGTGATTTCACCAGTTTCTAACCTACCAGTAAAATTAATCATTCTCATACTGAAACAACCTCATTTGGTGAGAGTAAGAATTAAATCAAATCAAATAATTTATATAACTAGTTTATATAATAATTATGAATATTTATAATTAATTATAATTAAATATATTTATAAATATATACATAAAATTAATTTACATAATAGAGTAGATGCAAACTAGATACACAAAATTATGTGTGTGTCTATGTGTGATGTGTGTGTGGTATGTATCTGTGTGTATGTGTGTGTATGGTGTATGTGTTCGGTATGTGGTATGTGGTGTGTGTGTGTGTGTGTGTGTGTGTGTGTGTGTGTGTGTGGTGCCTTTGTTTCCTTCTGTAGATACAGACAAATGTGGGTGGAGGATGGCAGACAACATATATTTTCTCTCAAGAGAAGCAAAATAACAAAAACAGAATTCCTGAAACTGGACAAGTTGTAGGGTTTCCTAAAGATAGTTAACATGCATTGAGTTGTAGGTGTTGTTCTGACCCACTTAACTCTCACGGAAAGCCTGTGAGGGAGGCCCCTTTGTATCCTCTCATTTTTATGGATGAGGAAACTGCAGGAAAGGAAGGGGAAGAGAGTGGTCCCTGGTTGCACATGAATATGGGCAGAGTTGGGCTCTCACTTGGGAGCAATCTACCCAGGATGAAACTCATGTGACCTTAACCACATGACGGACCACTCCCTGCCTCAGTTTTCTCATCTATAAAATGGGAATAATATTACCAAACAAGCAGGGTTGTTATGCAATTGAATGAATAAAAGTGAATTAATATTTGCAAAACACTTAGACCCATGCTTGGCACATAGGAAGTACCTTTTCCAGGAAAGAAAATGGACCAGTGACTAGAGGCTGCCCTCTGTATCTCACGTGCAGTGCTGCCTCTTGAAAACCAGAATATGTATAAGGCAGGATGACGATGGCTGGTGAGAAAGGGAAATTAGTGTTACTCCTTCCACTTTCTAATCAGATATTCACCCCTAGACTTTGCCCGGCTGAGAGTGCAGGGAGGCCCCGTGATTTTCACGACAAATTGTATATTGGCCAAGCAGCCCAGGGATAGCACCAAATGTACTTTGGTTTCCCCTGTGGGCATTTTCCTCTGTAAGACTTGGCTTCCTTAGGGCATTTAAGGTTGGCTGTTACCTGGTCGCTCTCCTATTCTTTCTCTCCCCCTTCCCTGTGGTCCCCACCTCTTTATGTTATCACCCCGCACAGTGGCTCTCAGCCTTGTACATGCATGAATATCACTTGGGGGACTGGCTGAAACCCTGGGCTGCACCCCTGAGTTTCTGGTTCTGTGGGTGTGGGTAGGCCTGAGGACTTGCATTCCTACCAAGTTCCCAGGTGAGGCTGGTACTGCTGTGGGAGTGTTGCGGGGACCCAGACAAAGAGACAGGACACCAAGGCGTGGGAAGCAACCTTTATTAGTGCCGGCACTGGCTCAGTGGATTCACATCCAGAGGCTGAGCGCCCACTCAGGTGGGATTTGGGGTTATATACCCCTGAGGTTTCCATGTTGGCAGTTAAGATTTATTAGGACATGTGGCCACGGTGCCAGCTCCCGACTGGTCCACGGGTGAGGTAGGAACTTGGAAACACTACACGGGGAAGTCTTGATGACCACACAGTCCAGGAATGTCTTTGTCCGAAGCCCGCGCAAAATCCTTGGTGACCACATGGTCTGGGAGGGCCTTTGTCTAGGGCCCACTGCCACAGGAGCAGGCCACATCCAAGACCAGAGGTCCCTGCTGTGGAGGTGCCCATGGAAGCTCTCTGTCTAGACAAGAGTGGGCTCCTCTTTCAGGCCCCGCAGATAAAAGGCTGCAAACAGACACCTCCTTATAAGGACATATGGCTATATGGACAACCTCCCGCAGCAGAGCCAGGGCCTGTGACTGTGCCTGAAGTCCCCTTCCAGCAGGGGTGAGGGGACAACCTCCGGAAGCTGGGCAGAGAAACTTTGTCCTATGTAGTTGGACCCCCAGCAATTCAGGTAACTGGGAGATTTCTCAAGCATCTGGCTAAAGGCTGATAACTCTTTTTGAAAAATTCTCCCAGGGAGACAGAAGGAGGCTTGAGGCCACGAGAGCATCTGGACTCCATGGATGCTGTCCCAGCCCACAGTCCTGAGAACCAGAACTTGAAACATCAAATCACGGCTGTAGGTGCATTTCACGCCTTGTCACCTCTGTGGAGAAGCAAAAATGCACACAAACCACAGATTTACCGCAGGCCAGCAGAACTTCTGTACCCTGGAACCTTCATGGCATGGGGAGACCAGAAGTGTCCCTGAGGAAGGTGCCCTGATCCCCACTAGGGCCCAGCAGGCATCTGGGAGTCCTCCTACCAAAATAACCTGCACATGACCTTGCGCATGTTATTTCACTCTTGATGCCTCGATTTCCCCATCTGTGAAATGGTAACAATACTAGTACTCTCTGTGAGGATTACATGGATTAATGCCCGCAGAGCTCCATGCCAATCCACGGACACAAAGGAGGGGGCTGTGCAGCATGGGGAAGTGCTGGTAGGCACCCCCTTGCCCTTGGAGTTCTCTGGGTCCCAGGTGCGGGGGTCCAGGGGTCCCTTCAGGTGGAGGCGGCGTCGGTGAAGGAAAAAACGCACAGAGACACAGGAGCGCTTTTTCAAGGAGTGTCTCACTTTATTTTGTAGCATGCCCCTTTTTATACCGGGCAGTTTAACCATTGTT
>NW_017732350.1:199836-206371 GCF_001890085.2 Hipposideros armiger | reverse complement strand
TAAGAGACTAGTAGTGTGACTAAAATTACCTTTAGTGTATAAAATATAATTATTGTGATATTTCTATTAGAAGGGGTGTAAGATCTTCGTCCTACTGGGGGGCATCCAAAGGGGAATTTAAATTCTTTAAGGTATAAAGCAGTATCTGTTTCTCAGTCAGAGCTTCAGAATTTGTCACAATTGCAGGGTTTGGCCATGTCAGATACTGAGGCGCAGAAGGCTCCTGGCACCCAGGCAAGTGGACAAACAGGTGCAGGTTCTAGTGCTGGCCCCATGTGGTCCTGCCTGGGGTCACCTGCTTCTTGCCCGAAGTCCAGCATCTGATAATTCTCCCTGTTCTGGGTCACATTCTCATTTGCGGTGCTCCATCGCCAGGTGTCCGTCCTTATTCCAGGTAACTGGGGGGTCCTCTTCTATCTCTACATTTTCCTACAAGATCTCATCTGCTCCTAACTCTTTGCCAATGCTTACCACATGCACAACTCAGTCCAAACCTATCCATGGCTGCCATGTACCCATAGTTCTGGGGCCACCTCTGTGAGGACGTCGCCCAGCCATCTCAGCCTCACGCTCAGCCCTGAACATCTCTTCTTTCCTCCAGAGCCCTCCGCTCTCCGCCTCACTCCTCTGCTCTCCCTCATGCCGCCTTCATTCCCCCCAGGAACTCCATGCAGAGAGTTGGGATTCATCATGAAGTTTCTCGTGTCACTGGGTCCTATCAGCACAGTCTGCAGACTGTACCCTGAACACATCCACTTGCCCTTCTCCATGGCCCCCCTTGTCCTGTCACCACCACCTCTAGTTTGGCCCTGCAGGACTCCCCAGCTGGCTGCCCCTCTCTAATCTCTTCTTTACTGGGATAGCAGAGTAATCTTTAAAAATACACACGGAAACACTTTGCGGTCTCCTCATCACCCTACCTTTAGGCTCTGCACTTTCCCTGTTTCCTCCTGGTTAATCTCCTGAACTGTGGTGTCTAAGGATAAATCCCAGCTCCACCACTAACCAGCTGTGTGCCCTTGGGCTTAGCCTCTCTGAGCCTCAGTTTTATCGTCTGTAGAATGGGGATAATGATCTCACTGACTTCCTAGGCATTTTGTGAAGATTATATGACATGAGCCAAGAAAACCATTAGTAAGAGCTGGCTAACTGAGAGCAAGCACTGTTCCTCCACAGGCCTCGCCCCTCAGCACAGCCCACAGAATGCTGCTGCCCAGGCCCTGGTGCACGCCCAGCGCTTGCCTGCCTCGTGCCTTCGCACAAGGTGTTCTGACCCCTGAGCTCCTACACTATTTAGGTTGTAGCAAATCCACTGTTGTTGTGGATTTCAGCCCTGCAAGGATGCTCAACAACCCCTTGATGGAAATCCACACTTGCCCCGCCAACCCTCAGGCTTCAGTTACTGCCTCTCATGGTCAGAGAGCTCAGAGCCACTAGTCTCTAAGGAGTTTTCAAATAGAAAGAGCGGAACATCAAAGGATATCAAAATAACACCTTTTTTATTTTCAGCCTTGGAATAGCTCCCAACTTCGCCTTCTATAAAGGTCAGGCTGTGACCTCTTCACAGGGGTCACGGCTCTCTCTGGGAAACCCTCACATTATGCTTGTCATGAGAAGGGAAATGTGGGCAGAAGCTGCCAGTGTTTAGGGCCATGGCCCCTGGCTGAGACCACCAAGCCTGAACTGGCATCTTCTATACAGATACCTTCCGGACCCACTGGGCAACCACCTAGCACTGACACAGAACCTCAGTGCCCTTGTTCTTACTTAACAGTTGCATTTTGAGCCAAGAATTGCTAAATTCACTACTGTCATGAACTAATGAAATATACACAGATCTCCCAATCATACCCAGTAAAAGCCATTCTATGTTCAAGCAACACTCTACAGAAGACTTCTTGGGGGTTTAAAGAGAGGAGAGAGAGAGAGAGAGAGAAAACTAAGTTATCTGGCACACATTGCTATGAAGTTGCCAAATCCTAAGGGACCTGGGATAAGGGAGTGGGGCCATATTCACACTGAAAGCATTGGTTGGGTCTTCAGCTCCTGGACGGAGCATGGCCCAGAGTGAAGAGAGAGAAAGGGCAGAGGGGAACCCTGCATAGGAAGTGACAGCCTGGGCATCAGGGTGGCAGGCTCTGTGAAGGTCGCTGGGAATCACTGTCATCACAGCATCCTTTCCTTCCTCCTTGTAATCCCCCTCCATGCCTGAAGCCATGCCGACACAGTAGCTTATGGTGGGCGATAGCTCCAATTGTATCAATTGCTTGCTATCTTGTTCTAATTGCCTGGACACAGAGCAGCATGCATGTCCTTAAGACACTGTCCTATTCACTTGTTAATTCACAAACATATATTAAAGATTTTTATGAGCAAAGCACAGTGATTGACCCTGGAGCAGTAGAAAGTTAAGTAAGATGTGGCCACCCTCCCGTGGGGCCTGCAACCCTTGTAATTAGCTTCACAGGACGGCAGTCCTCACATTTGTCCTGGGGTCCTCAGCCTCAGGAGTTCCTGGTTCGCAGACTATGGCAAGACTGCTCATAATTTTGTAAAAAGAGCAGAGAACTTTGCCAAACACCCCCTCTGTCACAGAAATACGAGTCCCAAGTGTCAAGGATTCTCTCTGTGGAATCGGTGGCTGGTTTTCATCCATAAATGTGGCATTTACGCTTTGTAGTTCCCCAAGTCAGATCAGTGCAATTAAAAGAAATATACTCCATATTTAGGTCAAGAAAATATTTAAGCTGAGTCACATAAATATATACCATGTGATAAGACAACATAAAAGTAAGGGAATGAGGAAGATAAGAAAAGAGAAAATGAGGGTACCCAGTAAAAATAAAGCCAGAGTCTGTTTTTTAAATTGTGATAAGATTTACATAGCATAAATTTTACCATCTTGACTGTTTTTCAGTGCACAGTTTGGTGGCATTAAGTACATTCACACTCATGTGCGGCCATCACCCCCATCTACCTCCACAACTCTTCATCAAACACTAACTCCCATCATCCCCCGCCCCCAGTCCACCAACTGCCACTCTGCTTTCTGTCCCTGTGATTTTGCCTAGAGCCCATACCTCATGTAAGCGGAACCATACAATGTTTGTCAGTTGGGGTTCGGCTTTTTTCATTAACATAATGTCCTCAAGCTTCCTCCATTTTCTAGCATGTGTCAGAATTTCCTTCCTTTCTAAGGCTAATAGTCCATGCTATGAATATACCATCCAGAGACTGTTTTAATGTTTTTTACATTAATATAATTTTAATAATTATGAAACATATTTTAGGTGCTTGTGGAAAGTTATAAATCATGGCCAGTGTAGGAGGTATGATAGTTCCGAAGAGAATTATCCCAAATCTCTCACAAGTAAATGAACTCAACTTACCGATTGCGTGGCTGTTATTTTTTTTTTTCTTCCTTTCCAACCTTAAACTATGCTCATTATTTCTAACAGTCTAAAAGTCTGGTGCCCTTTCATGTCAGGGAGAGCTATTATAATTGCTGCAGGTGTGTCTTAAAATACTAAATAAAAGTATTTCTGACCATTTCTAAAATGCAAAACTAAGTATGGAGCTTTGATTTGGCTCCTGACGGTGAAGTGCTTGAGAAACATCATTTACTAGACTAATACTGAGTGAGTGACTTGTTTGTGTCAGACACTGTTCTGGGAGCTGGGGACATAGGACAGAAGCTCCATTTCAGCCCTTCGGACCTGACCTCGCAGGTGAAGGCTGGCAATACAAAACCAAGATGCAGGTAAAATAATTGCAGGTTATAATGTGAGTGATAAAAGGAAGAAACAATGTGGGCTGATGTAGAAAGCCCCCACGGGGGTGGTGTGCTGGGGTGGTTCGGAAGGGCTCTCTGAAGAGAGGGCATTTACTGAGGAGGCAACCCTGCACCTAGAGCAGGATGAGGTTTGGACGGAAGTGACAGTGCAAGATCCCTGAGCTGGCAAAGCTGGGATGGTCAGGAAATGAAAGGAAAGCACTAGATGTGCAGAGCAAGGAGCAAGGGGAAAGTAGCACCAAGGCTCTGTAGAGAGAGGAAGGGGAAAGGCCTTAGACGAAGGGTGGATTTTATTCTGCGCTTCCTGGGGAGCTCTCCACAGTGTTTTAAGTGCAAGAATGATATATCATCTGAATTGTAGTTTTCAAGGAGCTCTCTTGCTGCTGGGTGAAGCTTGGATTAGAGAAAGATAAGGGTGGAAGGGATACTAATGAGAGGATCCTGGGAGAGTTGCAGAGCACATGGAAACTGAGCAGGTTCAAGCATCTATTGGAAATATAGTAGAGGGTTTAGCTTTGGAACTGAGAAGATGGTGGTACTATTTACTGACATGAAGAAGGAGGGGACAGCACATGAGGTAACAAAGCTCAAGGGTTTGTGTTAGGTACTTAGAAACTGAGCTGTCTGTAAGAACCCCCTTGGGGAGGTGGGTCATGTTGTTGGAAACGCTAGCATGGACCCAACAGACAGAAGGCTCAGACCTACTGATAACTGCTCTAGAGTCACGAGCATAAAGATGTAATTTAATCTTGGATATTACCAAGGAATAAAGTGCAGAGAAGAGATTAGAAGACTCAGAATCGCTCTCTGAGGAGCCTCAACATGGAGAGGCTGGTAGAAGATAAAACAACTCAGAAAATGGAGAAAGGCGGTCAGTGAGCCAGCAGGGGAAGCCCGGAGAGCATGGCCTTATGGAAACCAAGAGGAGAGAACCTTCCAGGGACAGAGTGCTGGGACCGGGAGACTGGAGAAGTGAGAAATATCCATTAGATATGGCCCCATGGAAGCCCGGGTTCAGTCGACTGTGGTGGACAAAGCCATTCTAAAACTTCTGACTAGTGAATGGAGGGGAGGGAGTGGAGACAGTGGGACTATACAGAGAATTAATTCTGGTTTATAAAGAATACTGGAGAAATAAGATGGTGGCTGGAAGGAGATAGTAGATGAAGGATTTTTTTTTTAAGTTGAGAGATAATATAGCATATTTGTATGCTGATGAGAATGTTTACCCAAAGTGGTCATTTATACTTCAAAATGTTTGCAATATGCCGGGGGTGCCAAAAAATGTTTACAAGTGGACACTGGTCAACGTTGCTCAAGCAGTAGTTTGGTGTAATCAGAATTATCTGGATGCTGATGGTAACCACTTTGAGCACCTCTTGCAGAAGTCAAACGAGACTTGTATTCATCTTTTGTTATCAGTATGTATTGAGTATTACAATTTTAATAGTTTTTTCCTTTCTTAAAATGTGTATACATTTTTTTGGCACCTTCTGTATTTACTTTCACTGCAAGAATCTACCAGCACAGGCAGGCAGCTGTCTATTAAGGCCACGACTAGATCCTGAACATATGCCATCTGCACAGTAATAAAACCTGAAAGATTAGTTTGTGATACTTAATAAGCACCTACTATGCACTATGCACTCATTTAGACCCTTGGCTTACCTTGTAAAATTATACTGACTAGGCGCTTATATTATTGTGGGGGAAGACATAGCAAGCAATTAATTGATAAACAGGCAAATTATATAATATTTTGGAGAGTGATTATTGCCATGGGACAAAGTGCAGTAGGAATCTATAAAACAGCTCATGGGGGGAGAGGTTGCACTTTTAACAGGATCCAGGATGAGTCTCATTGAAGTGATGTTTGAGCAAAGACTTGAAGGAGGTAAAGGCTTAGCTATGCATATCTAGGCAAGAATATGTGCTAAGGAGGGGAATGAGAGATGGATAGAATGAACAGATAGATGGACAGAGGTGGAACCTCCAAGTCTAAGTTAATTGTCTATTTCAAATAACTCCAAAGACATAGAATGCCTACATAACTGTTATAAAATTATTGAAAAATCCAATGATCAACATGAACTACTCTTCTAGATGCTTTAGTATCATTTTAGCACATGGGATGTGCAGTTTATGCAAAAGCATATCACCAGATTAGTACTTTTAAGTGCCAAGTTTGTTCCTATATAAATATTAATCACCTAGCCATGGAGTTACCTACAAATGGGAGCAGATATGAAAACGAGCCAGCAAAACAACTGGACAGTCGGGAACCTCCTCTAACGCCTGGACAAAAGAACTGCCATACAAAATCAATCTCAAGGAGTGTCTTTCTCATACCCAACCTGACCACTGTTATCTGAAAGTAAAGATGAGAGGGGCCTGACTCCACCTTCCTGGGCTGTATCTGACAGCTAGTGCTATACCAGCACTGGGACTGGCGGAGCTAAGCGCATGCGTGATGGTGTGTCCCCGTTCCCCCTGCCTGCTCCCGCACCCATGGATGGTCTTCCCAGATCCCCAGCCAGGACAGTTGTTTTAAGAGCATTTCATCCACACCTTGGTTAAAGAGCATTTCACGGCCCATCCTGCCTCACAGGTGAGTGCCATTTCTGTCTACTTCTCTAAAGCATGAACTCTTTGAGGACAGGGGCTATTTATTTGAGGGAGGGGGAGGGGTAAGGGAGGGTCATTTTTTTGTGTGAGGTAAAATTTACATAACTTAAAGTTTAC
>NW_017732350.1:197575-199521 GCF_001890085.2 Hipposideros armiger | reverse complement strand
GCAGCAGACACTGATATCTTCAAAGCCCCAGCCTTGAGATAACATGTTCCTCTCAGAGCAGAGACATTGATTAATCTGATTAAGCTCTAAGGAAATTAGACAGTTTCGAGAAAACGCCTCCCCCAGGGCTAAGTTCCTCCCCAGGTATACAAAAAATATGGATTAAAGGAGTAGTTCCTCACCTAACTCAGGCAACCCAGTAGGGACCCCCTCTCGTTTTGAGAGCGATTACTTTCTACCCTAATAAACTATCCTCTGCTGTAAACTTTACCTCTCTGGTCCGTGTCTCCATTCTTCGGCTTCATGAGACTACAATCCTGGCACAAGAAATATCCTACATCACCATCACCACCATCCATCTGATGTAGGATATTTCTTGTGCCGGGGTCGTAGTCTTGTGAAACCGAAGAATGGAGACACAGACCAGAGAGGTAGAGTTTGTAGCAGATGATAATTTTATTAAAGCAAGAGAAAGGTTACAGCTCCCGAGCAGGAGGGGGTACCCAGAAAATGGGATGTCCACTAGCTAAGGTAAAAGGCTTAAGTTTTATACTTTGTTTTTCTGCCTGGAAGGGGGGAATGCTGAAATGCTGGTGCCTATTATTAAGGTGTTTATCAGATTTGTTCTGTTGCACAGTCTTGGGAAGGCCTTTCATAATGTCCTTCAAAATGGCTTTGTTGCTCTGGGGCATGACTGATGTCTCTGTTTCAGTATGAGGGAGTTACCCTATAATTTTGAAAGGAATGGCTAGTTTAAGGAATGGCTTTTTCTTATCTTTGCTCAGTCTACCAGGGAATTCCTGACTGCCTGATATTATACTAACTAACCTGTCTTACATCTGTAGATCTTTCTTTAACTTCCCAAATGGAAAGTCCATATCCATTAAAGAACAACTCCCCATCCCCTCCCAGCTGATAAGGACTATTTCTTATTCAAATATCAAGTGCTCAACACAGCGGAACACACTGCAGCAATTAAGGAAGATGGGGCTTTGCCAAATGTGCTGCTATGGACCTCTCTCCAAGACCCACTTTCACATGCACTTAATGTGGGCAGAAAAGGCAATATGCAATGTTTTGTGTGGAAAAGGCCCACATCCGTGGTGTGACCCCAAACTACCAAATGCCTAAGCTGGAGGGAACTCTGGGGTCATGTGACCCAAGCTCTTCACTTTACACATGAAAAATCTGAACTTGGAGACTTAGCCTTTTTAAAAGTAAACTTATTAAAGTTTTCTTTAATCCCCTAAAGTGAATCCAATATCCAGCAGCAGATGAACTAGGCCTATGAGTCATCGCCCCAGGGTTTCAGAGCTGTGCTTCTGTTTTCTTTCTGTAGAAATTGCAGTTTGGTTTCCTGAGATAAGCCTTAAAATGCAGCATATTTTACCTGAGGAGTAGTGAATGCCAACCACCAGAACATTAAAAGTCAGTACTAATTATTTTCTTTTCATTCTGCTTAAAAATGGCATGAGATAAATTCTCCAAGTTTCCTGGAAGGGGAGAACAGGCGGCATTGGTTTAGCACAGGTCTCTGCCATAAAAGTTGACTTTTAAGCTAATACTCAAATGTGTTCCCAAATCCTTGAGCTTTTGCATCCACATGCCTCTGCTGCCTAGCCAAGCACACACCAAGAACTGACTTAAAAACTGAAATGACATTTTGCCCAGCTATCATGTGAGTGTGGACTGTGTCCTAGAAGGCTGACGAGTCCTTGGAGACTCGTATTTATGTCTCTCGTGCCGTTTTGCCTGCAGTTTGCACATACCTAACTGAGGGCAGTTTAACACAGAGCGACTGTGGGTTCACGGCTACAGAGTCCTGGGGCACTTTGGTTTTAGGAAAGGACCTGATGCGGTTGGGACTTGGTCTCTCTCCTTCACCCTCTCACTCACTCCTGCTCTTCTTCTTTTCTCTTTCTTCTGTGACAGTGGGCCCTAGACAA
>NW_017732350.1:193134-194305 GCF_001890085.2 Hipposideros armiger | reverse complement strand
ATAAATATATTTTTACATAATCACCATTATGTAAATAATATCCTTTAAAAATTTTATAAATGAAACTATGATAGTTTTATTTTCATTTTCAATTTTATTTCAGAGCCACACGCTCACAAGCCACAGTTTGCTGACCCCTGGCAGCTCTTCCATCTCAAAAGTTTGCTGACCCCTGAAATCTATACAAATTAATTAACATGTATGATCACAGAGCCTACCAGGATCTACTGAGCCCAGTAGGTTCACAGCAGGCAAACAAATGGGGTAAAGTGACATTAGTCTGAAAGGGCCCAAGTGCCAGCTACATGGGTATGGATGGAAGTTGTCAAGATGGCAGTTGGTGTAGAGAGTTAAGGAGATCAGAGGAAGCAGAAACACTTCCTTCCAGTTGGCTACTCCCCCCACTTGCAGCAAGTTCCTTCGCTTACCCACTGGCCCTCCGTGCCCGGCCGTGGGCCTGGGCAGAGGATCCCCAAACACAGAGGGTGCCCACAGCTCTCATCCTTAAGCCTCCTTGCCCGGGCTCCCCCAGGTCACACCTGAGACCCTGTGCTGACCTTGTACTCCAGAAATGGGGAGTCTCCCTCCCTCTTGCTTCCCCCTGCTGCATCCCCTAGCCCTCCTGTCACTCTCAGCAAGTGGCTATGGCCACACCAGGACCTGGATAGCTCAAGACCCTCCCTCCACAGCCCAAGGACTTACCTTCTGAAAAGAAGACCCACTTGCTTTTCCTCTCAGGCTCAAAACCCAACCCAAACATGGTTGCAGTAGAAAGTGTTTCAGGAAAAAATATTTTTTGAAAACAGAAGTCTGGGCGCTGTGGGCTTACATAGCATCCTGTGCTACAACCCGTCAGCCTCAGTTCAACCTTGAGAGTCACATTCATTCAAAAGATGAGCTAAACTTAGAATGAAAACACACTTTTATTCTGTCTTTGTGGCCTTAAATAGGCTTTTCAAGTAATTTAGTGCCTCTGTTCTCCATTCCTATTTGCTTGGGGTGGAGACTTGAAGCAGAATCACTCTCATTGACTTCTTCAAATGTGATTTGTCTTTAGAAGAAGAGTTTTCTCTGAAGAAGCTCTTCCCACATACATATACAAGCCTACAGCTTATTTTATATATATATATATATATATATATATATATATATATATATATATATATATATA
>NW_017732350.1:128640-190440 GCF_001890085.2 Hipposideros armiger | reverse complement strand
ACTGTTTTAAATATATAATTAAATTATGAATACATATATACATTCACATCCTTTGTAGAAATATGAACTATGTTAACATTGATTAAAAGAAAGAGCAGCTATACAAGGTGTTGCCACAATGTTGCTAACCTTTTTGGTAACCGAAAGATTATTCATTATGGATTTGTACCAACCAGACAAACAGTTAACCAAGTTTACTATTTGGAAGTGCTGAAAAGGCTGCATGAAAAAGTTAGACAACCTGAACTTTTTGCCAACAATTTATGGCTCTTATATCATGACAATGCACCAGCTCACAAGGCACTGTCTGTGAGGGAGTTTTTAGCCAGTGAACAAATAAATGTATTGGAACACCCTCCCTACTCATCGGATATGGCCCCAGTGACTTCTTTCTTTACCCGAAGATAAAGGAAATATTGAAAGGAAGACATTTTGATGACATTCAGGACATCAAGTGTAATACAATGACAGCTCTGATGGCCATTCCAGAAAAAGAGCTCCAAAATTGCTTTGAAGGGAGGGCTAGGCACTGGCATTGGTGCATAGATTCCCAAGGGGAGTACTTCGAAGGTGGCCATAGTGATATTCAGTAATGAGGTATGTAACACTTTTTCTAGGATGAGTTTGTGAACTTAATTATCCATCCTCATTAATATAAAAATAGATTTGAGATGAAAAATATTGCCATAAATGAAGAGGGTCATTTCATAATGATAAAGGTGTCAACTTTTCAAAGGGGCATAACAACCTTAAACATTTATGCATCTAAAATGAGAACTTCAAAATATATAAACAATAATTAATAAACTACAATGAGAATAGACAAATCTACAGTTATAGTCAGAATTTAAAACACATTTATCAATATTTGACAGAACAATTGGACACAAAAATCAATAAGCATATGAAAGACTGCAACAACACTATCAACCAACTTGATGTAATTGGATTTCTAGACTATTCCATTCAAACAACACATTTTAATCAAGTAGACACAAAATGTTTAGCAAGATAAGCTATAGTTTGGATCATTAGAAAGTCTCAGTAAATTTAAAATAATTGAAGACATACATAGTTATGGTATCTAAACATAAGGAATTAAAATAATATAACCACAATTAATGTTAATAGACTAAACTCTTCAATTTATTTGGGATCCTAGCCCAAAAAGAAAGGTAACTAAAATAATTGGAGAAGAGTAAAGAAAATTGTATTTAGTTATGGATATGAAAGCTGTCTATACATGAAAACCAAAAGAACCTGTGGACATGATATCAGAATTAAAGGACAGTTTAAGAAATTGGCTAAATACAAAATTCAGTAAATATAGATTGAATGTACTTTTATATATAAGCAACTGTCTAAACTTTAAAAGAAGTTGCCATTTATGATAGCAATTAAAACTATAAAGTACTGAGAAACCTCTGCAAAGGAAAATTAAAACTTTATTGAAAGACATTTCAGAAAATCTAAATCATTTGAGCAATACATATACAATATCCAAAGGTAGAAAGATTTACTATCAGAAGTTGATTTTCCCCAAAATTCAACCATAAATTCAATCCAAGTTCACAAAGTCCTGACAACTTTCATGGGCAGCAAAGACAGATTCCGAGACTGATAAGGAAAAGCAAAGAGCTAAGAAGTCCCCAGACAATTTGGGGGAAAAAAAATCAAGGTTGTCTTTGCCCTGCTAGATATTAGGATTAACTATAATATTATATTAATTAGTACAGTGAGGTTTTAGTTTAGGAAATAATTTTACTTGAAACAAAATAAAGTATCTAGAAATAGACCCACAGACCTATATGGAAACTTGATAAATGAAAGTGGTGGCCCTACAAATAAACAAATTGTACCAGAACAATTGTTTACTTGGGTAGAAAAAAAGTGCATTTGGATTCTAACTGACAGTTCCATAAAAAAATATAAAAATAAGTTCCACAGCTCTTCCCGAAAGCGGCCTGAGGTGACCTCTCAAAATGGTTCGCTATTCTCTTGACCCGGAGAACCCCACAAAATCATGTAAATGGAGAGGTTCGAATCTACAGGTTCATTTTAAGAACACTCGTGAAACTGCCCAGGCCATCAAGGGTATGCATATCCGAAAAGCCATCAAGAATCTAAAGGATGTCACATTACAAAAACAATGTGTGCCCTTCCGTCGTTACAATGGTGGCGTTGGGAGGTGTGCCCAGGCCAAACAGTGGGGTTGGACGCAGGGTGGGTGGCCCAAAAAGAGTGCAGAATTTTTACTGCACATGCTTAAAAATGCAGAGAGTAATGCTGAACTTAAGAGTTTAGATGTAGACTCTCTAGTCATAGAGCACATCCAAGTAAATAAAGCTCCCAAGATGCGGCACAGAACTTACAGAGCTCACGGACGGATCAACCCCTACATGAGTTCTCCCTGCCACATTGAGATGATCCTAACTGAAAAGGAACAAATTGTTCCTAAACCAGAAGAGGAGGTTGCACAGAAGAAAAAGATCTCCCAGAAGAAACTAAAGAAACAAAAACTTATGGCCTCGGAATAAATTCAACATCAAATAAATGCTAATAAAAGTAAAAAACAAAAGTTCCACAGAGATTATCAACTAAAATATGCAATGCAAAATTTTCAGTTACACACACACACACACACACACCAACCAGGAGAATGACAGAAGAATGTAGAATTTCATTAAAAAGGCAAAGAAAGAAAAAAACATAAAGGAAAAAATCAGTTCAACTACATTAAAATTTCAAATTTCTGTTTGTTAAAAAATAACACAAAAATAAAAAGACAGCCTGGAAGAAAATATTTTTAAGGCACTAAACAAAACTTTAGCATTGAATTCATCAAATAATTTCAAAATGAATAAGATTTTTAAAAAGAAGCAAAATATGCAAATAATCTAGAGTCAATTCCCAAGCAAAGCAAATGACCAATAAGCATATTTTTGAAACATTCAGTCTCACTGGTAATCAACAAAATGAGAATTTAAATAACTAGATACTATTTCTCACTCATCAGACTGAAAAAAAATGAAAGTCTGAGAATCCCAAGTGTCAGAGAGGGTGTGGAGGATTCCCTGAGCAGACCCCTGAATCGGTGCCACAATTTTGGAGCACACATTGGCACTCTAAAGTGAAGTTGAAGAAATTTCACTCCTGGGATGTGCCTAGATTCCCATACTCAGTTACAAGGTTGCATGTATAAAAATGTTCACATAGTCATTGTTTGAAGTAGCAAAAAGCAATAATAAATAGAAACGCTCTAAATATTAAGAGGAATATTATTCAGAAGTTAAAATGAATTATCTACAGATCACTGCAGAGGAATCTCACAAATACAGTGGTGAGAAAAGAATTCAGGAGAGTGGTTACCTCTGAGCCAGCAGACATATAAGAACAGAAAATCACATGTGGGGCATTTCATTCCATGTACAGGGACAGGTCTTTCCACGATCTGGCCATGACAGTGAACTGGCCATAACATAAAGTGTGTTCTGTGCCCTGGGCTGGTACGCCATCTTGATTGCTGAAGTAGACAGAGTGGGAAGGACACAAGATATTCTGAGACATCTCCCTTTCCCTGAGGATCAGGTTGTCCAGGCAGCACGGGAGACTTATGTGTCCTAAGTAATGACACCTGGGAGGCAGTAGAGGTGGCAAGGACTGCTGGGCATACAAGAGCTGGCATGGTCAGAAATGGCATCCTGGAAAAAGTGCTCTAAAGAATGAGAATGATGTGGATTGATGGAAAAGGTAAAATGCAGCCAAAAGCCTTAGGGGCAGAAAACAAAATGACCTCTGGGATAAAGGGGAGGATGGAAAGGAGATTCAACTGAAGTAAAAACAAAAGGAGATAGCTGTACTTGTGCCAGGATAGTCAGCTCTCACCTCACAGTAGATGAAAAAATAAGCAGAATCTCATTAAAATGTGATGTCATTGGGTTACTTTTTTTCTATGGATGCCTGAAGCCCCCAGATCTAACTTGTTCTTACAGCTCTTACTCCTTCAGGTAACAGAAGTGTCCAGAGTTAATGTTGCCTTGGACAGAGGTCAACAGGGTTACACCTCACACAGGTGATTGTTTCACCTCTTTGGAGGATAAACAGCACAGTAGCACATCCTCCAGTGTCTAGTGCTCCTGGGTTGGCCACTAGGTTGTTTTTTTGGGTGTTTTTTTTTTTTAATGAAGATGCCATTTTTATTAATGGAAGCCTAGACCCAATTGATACAGTACTTCCTGTGGTTTTCTTCTGTGGACAATGGAACTGGCCACGACTCTGACTGTGGGCAGGGTGGGTTAACCACCAGACTTTACTTTACGGGGCATGGAGAGGACCACAGGAGCAGGGGGCTTCTCCCGAGGTGCCCAGACCAGGAGCAGCCTTCTCTGGGCACCAACTGTGACCTCAACCCCTTGCCAGGAAAACCATTCCATTTATTTAGTGATTACTTCTTTGCTTTCATTCTGGGGTTTGGCTCACTGCTCCACCTCAATGCAAAGAAAGCTGATCCTTTCAACCTTTATGCAAAGATTTATTTTTTCATTAATGTTTTGGTGTAGGCCTCTCCTCTCCACAGTCATTCTTCATACCGCTTAACTCTGGGAATCACCACAGAGAGAAACTTCTCCCTCTATTCCAGGCTCTCTTGAGTCATCAACCTGCCAAGTGCATATCTTGGGACTTGTCAGCTTCCATAATCACATGAGCCAATTCCTTGTACAGTCACACATTGCTTACCAATGGGGATATGTTCTTAGAAGTGCATTGTTAGGCAATTTCATCGTTGTGTGAACATCACAGAATGCACACACACAAACCTAGACGGCATAGCCTACTACATACCAAGCTGTATGATATAGCCTATTGCTCCTGGGCTACAAACCTGTACAGCATGTTCCTGTACTGAATATGGTAGGCAATTGTAACACAATGGTAAGTAGTCATGTGTCTAAACATATCCAAACATAGAAAAGGTAGAGTAAAAACATGGTATAAAAGATAAAAAATGGTCCACCTGTATAGTATAGGGCACTTGCCATGAATGGAGTTGGCAGGACTGGGTTGCTCTGGGTGAGTCAGTGAGTAGGTGGGGAGTGAGTGGGAAGGCCTAGACATTACTGTCCACTACTGCAGACTTTATAAACACTGGACACTTAGGCTACACTAAATTTATTTAAAATGTTTTATTCTTTAATAATCAATTAACCTTAACTTACTGTAACTTTTTAAGGTTTTTAACTTTTGACACTTGTAATAACACAGCTTAAAACACAACACATTGTACAACTGTACAAAAATAATTTCTTTATTCTGATTTGATAAGTTTTTTCTATTAAAATTATTTTGTTTTATTTACTTTTCAAACTTTTTTGTTAAAAATTAAGACACAACACACACATCAGCCTAGACCTACACAGGGTCAGGACCACCAATACCACTGGCTCCACCTCCACACTTTGTCCTACTGGGAGGTCTTCAGGGGCAGTAACACACATGGAGCTGTCATCTCCTGTGACAACAGTGCCTTCTCCTGGGATGTGTACCGAGGCTCTCCTTGAGGAGGTGTCACTCTTTTCAGAAACATGTCCATGGTGGCTTGCTTGGTTTGTTTCTATTTTTCATCACAGATTTGCTTATAATATGATAAGGCACCATGAACATTCCTCTCTATTAATGAAAACCTTTCGGTGTTGGGGATCCATGTTTTCAAACCTTTTGAAGAGCTTGTTGAGGTCTGCAGAAGCTTCTGCTAAACCCTTCACTGTGAATTTTCTTGGGGGTTCTTCTGCAGTTTCCTTTTTGCCTCCTCTTCATCAGCTACATGTTCCTGTTCAAGTTCCAACAACTCCTCATTACTCAGTTCCCTAGAAAACCCCTCTGGGAACTCCCTAATGTCATGTTTCTGGTGCCTAATGTGGGGCACAAGAGGGAAGGTCAACTATGAGTCAGACTGAAAGGGGTTTCACGGCACCGGGCCCAGGATTGCATCTGGACAACAAGGTAGGGAAGATCCCAGGAATTTTCACCAGGGTAATGGGGAATACGGCTAGCCAAGACCGGCCTCACATTTACTTGCTCAAGCAGCTTCTTAAGTCTGGGGGAGCTTGAGTTTCAGATAAAAAAATTGGAGGAACTTTTAAAGGTAATTGAAACTCATTGCTCCTGGTTCCCCATTTGCGTACTCTAGATTTGACGACATGGGAGAAAGTAGGCGAGGAACTCCGTGGTTTATATCATAAAGGAGTTCCTCTCCCAGTAACAATTTGGACTACTTGGCAATTGGTTTGGTCAGTCCTAGAACCTATACAGACTGATACAGAAGATGAGGGGGAAGAGGACGATCCAAAATCGGGAGATGAAGAGGAGAGAGCTGAAAAAAGGGAGGAAAGATCTTTAGAAGCCCCCACAGTCATTCCTAAATCGCTGTATCCACCCTTGGGAGGCTGTTTGGAGGATTGCTGCTCACCTTCCGCTCCTTTGCCTCACCTACCATCACCACCGCTGTCCTTTATGGCACAGGAATGGGGTCCCCCTCGGGCTCTGGCAAAGAGTGCCAATCCTTTTCTCTCTGCCGCACATTCTCCTCCTCCTCCAGGAGGTTCTCATGTTCTGCTTTCGGCAGTTGAGAGGGTCATTTGACAAGCCCGTCTAGAAGGGGATTTAGACGCCTTAACATTCCCTGTCACCATCCATGAGAGAGTTGCCCCAGGCTCTGACAACAACTGGGGCATACGTGACCCAGGCTGTGCCTCCTCCCAACTCTCTGTCCAGCTACTGAGGGAAGTGCTGCAGTAGATATTTGCTCAACTTAAGATATTTTATTGCTTCCTGGAGAATCTCCCCTTCCTGTAGCCACAGGAATTTTTGGACTGATCCCCAAAATACTGTTGGACTTCTCCTTGGTCGTTCTAGCCTAACATCCAAGGAAGTCACTGTTCATATGGGAGTCATTGATTCTGATTATGAAGGAGAACTTCAAATCATCATGTCCTCCTCAGTTCCTTGCTCAGCTAAAAAGGGAGAGCAGGTAATGCAATTACTCCTGCTCCTGTATTCCCTTCCCGGGAAGAAGGGGACACAAAAAAGAGGAATGGGGGGGATTCGGAAGTACTGGACAGGCAGGCATTCTTCTAGCAAAGAAGATATCAGAAATTCGTCCTGTTTGCTAAGTTGAGATACAAGGTAAAAGACTTGAGGGTCTTTTGGATACAGGAGCTGATGTTTCTATAATTAGTTCTCAAGAATGGCCAAACAATTGGAAGATACAGGAACCAAAGATTAACACAGTGGGGGTTGTCTGAGCTTTAGGCTTGCACCAAAGTGTCTGCATTCTTCCTTGCCTTGAACCTGAAGGTCAAAAGGGATTTCTACAACCCTACATTGCTGACATTCCAGTTAATCTATGGGGAAGGGATTTACTTACACAATGAGAGGCAGAGATTTGGATCCCCCCAGGAAAATATAGTTCTCAAAGTCAAAAGATGATGAGCCAGATAGGATATCAGCCTGGGAGAGGCTTAGGAAAATTTAACCAGGGGATTACTCCACTTATTCAGCCCTTTCCCCAAGGAGGACGAGAGGGACTAGGTTTTAGGTCAGAAATTCAGGAGCCTTTTTTGTAGGGGCTACTGTTGCAGAGCTACGGACTCCTCCTTAAATGGACTAACAACAAGCCTCTTTGGATAGAACAGTGGCCCCTCTCCAAAGAAAAATTAGAGGCAATTAACAGAATTGGTACAAACCCAATTAGACCAAAACTATATTGAACCCTCTACTAATCCCTGGAACTCTCCAGTATTTGTAATTAAGAAAAAATCAGGAAAATGGCGAATGCTCACAGATCTCAGCACTGTTAATACCATTATTGAGCCCATGGTTGCTCCACAGCCTGGGCTTCCACAACCGTCTATGATTCCAAAGAACTGGCCTTTAATAGTAATTGATTTACAGGATTGCTTCTACACAATCCCTTTACACCCCCAAGATTGCCCTTGATTTGCATTTTCCATTCCTTCAATTAACAAGTAACCTATGAAAAGATATCAGTGGAAAATCCTCCCCCAAGGAATGCTCAGCTTTTTGTAACCCGAGCTCTTCAACATGTTAGAGCAAGTTTTCCAGATTGTTATGTTATTCATTATATGGATGATATTCTATGTGCTGCTTCCTCTATGGAACATTTAACAACATGTTTTGAATTACTTCAAAAACAGCTTGACTCGGCAGGACTTGGTATTGCTCCGAATAAGATTCAAACCACCATGCCGGTACAATACTTAGGAGCGATCGTGGACCGACAGTCTATCAAACCTCAAAAGGTTCAGATTAGGAGAGATCAAATTTCTACTTTAAATGACTTACAGAAATTATTGGGAGACATTAATTGGCTATGCCCTACCCCACATTCTCCTACTGCAGTAATTGTTCAGCAGGATGACCTGGTAGTGGCCTTTCTTGCCTAACAATTTTGTCAAGTCACTCCCAACCTATTTAAAATTAATCTCAGAACTTATATCAGGAGCTCTCATCAGAGTTCTCCACCTTAATGGACAAGAACCCAATCAAATAGTAATCCCTTTTAAAAGACAATAAGTAACTCATTTAAACATTTATTCTGAGCCTTGGCAAATCGCTATCAGTAATTTTTATGGGATTATTGATAATTGTTATCCAAAAAACAAGTTATTTCAGTTTCTTTTAAAAATGAATTGGATTTTACCTAAAAAACTCAGGCAGGAGCCTATTCCTCAGGGTCTTACAGTTTTTACTTATGGATCTAGTAACAGAAAAGCAGCAATAGTCAGTGAAAAAGGCCATCAGCTCATGCAAACTCATTGCACGTCTGCACAAAGAGCTGAACTAGTGCTGTCCTGACCACCTTACAAAGTTTTTCTGTCCTTTAAATATCATTTCTGATTCTGCTTATGTTGTACATACTCTGCAGAATGTTGAGACAGTGTCTCTATCGTATAATTCAAATCCATCTCTTCAGATTTTATTTAGTCAACTCCAACAGGTTGTGAGAAACCATCAGCACCCTTCTTTATCACGCATATTCACGCCCACACTACCCTACTGGGTCCGATGATGTGCAGTAATGCTCTTGCAGATTCTTTAGTAGGGAGTGCTCAGGTTACCAAGGCAATGCATTTTCATGCGTTGATTCTTACTAATGCTGCCAGACTTCTGCTCCCGCCTCTCTATCACTAACAAACAGGCTTGGCAGATAGTTCAAACCTGCTAGACTTGTCAAATACTTAATGCTCCACAGGAATGTCCTGAGGGAATTAATCCTTGGGGTTTAGTCCCCAATGGTATCTGGCAAATGGATGTCACTCACATCCCCTCCTTTAGCTGCTTATTGTTTGTGCATGTGCTCATTCCTGTCACCATTTGCTGGTCTGTTTTTCCATCATGGGACTCCCTCAGGCTCTCAAAACAGACAATGGCTCTGCATACATCAGTACCAAGTTTTCTCAATTTTGTGCTGTATGGAAAATACTCATACTACCAATATTACTTACAATCTGCAAGGTCAGGCCATTGTTAAATGTGCTAATTCTACTTTAAAGAAACAGTTACAAAAATAAAAAGGGGAGACCCACGAGAACTCCCAGAGATACAATTAACAAGAGCTATGCTTACCTTGAATTTTTTTAATTCCTCAGGCTCGAGCACCAAGCCACATCTCGGGCGAACTGCTGCAGAGAGACATTTTAACAGTCTCCAAAGCCCAAAACCATTGGAGAATGTTCTCATCTGGTGGAAAGATATCCAGACTAATCCGTGGTATTTAGGAACTTTATTGACTTGGGGTCAAGGCTTTGCTTGTATCTCTCCAGGTCCAGAAGAACAGCCTTTGTGGGTGCCTGGCAGGGGTGTCAAACCGTACCAGGAGTGATGGCTCGTGGAAGAGGAAATTTGCGGGGATCATGGACATGAAGACCCCCATGTTCCAGATGTCTAGCCTGTCGCTGACAACCACACTAAAAACTACCTGAATCGGCCCAGCTCCCGGAGGATGCACTCCCAAGACAGAGAGTGCCCAACCTCCCACTTGGGGACAGCTGAAAAAGCTGTCACAAATGGCAGAAAAGAATCTGATTGAGAAAGATATACCCGGAACTAGTCCCAGTATGCTGATGTCCATGATGGCGGTGCTTGCTGTTGTAAGTTGTCTTCCACCAGGCATTGCCACAGATAATTTTACTTATTGGGCTTATCTACCCAATCCTCCTTTACTGACCCCATTAACTTGGAATAATGATCCTCCCATAATATATATTAATGATAGTGCTTGGTTTCCTGGACCAGAGGATCAGAGAGGTCCGGAATTTCTGGAGGAAGAGGGTCGGAATTTTACTTTAGCCAACCATACTTCCCTAGGCAATTTGCACACCCCTATTTGTATTGGCCCCCTCCTGTTCCCCCCGCCCATGTTTCTTGCTTTCCCTTCAAGCCTGGGCAGTTTCAAGAGGGGAAGGGAATGATACCTTTAAGGACATGCTTATGATTTCTGGCAAAGGATTTAAAATACAGGAAATTAGGACTCAAAGATTTCCTCCTCCCATTCCCCCGTGTACCCATCAGAATAAATGGATTGATGGACAATCCCATATCCACTGGGAAAAGTGTTGAGAGCATGGATCTGGTGTTGTTTAATGATTCCTATGGAATTGTAATGGACTGGGGCCCCCAAGGGGCTGTAGTCTGTAATTGCACCCAATTTAATTGCTCCTATTACCAACTTCTTAGATGGAGGGTACACAATCATAATTCCTCCCGATTTCTAACTCCCCTATAATCTGGATGGATGGAGCTATTGCTCCCCCCGCTCCAATAAAAATAATTAGTCCTTTTTGAGGCCCAGTTCAGAAGACCTTAGGGAAAGTGGCACTTAGCCTAGACCCAAAAAAGTTGGGAAAAGAGGCACTCTCCATGGCAGCGGAAGAGCTATCTGCTTTGAATCCCCTCACTTGGGTGAAAACCCTTGGAGGTGGATTTCTGGGTGCTTTTATACTCTTATTAATTTTGTTTTTCTTGTCTTGCTTAGTCCTCCTCTGTGGACAGCAAACCCTCAAATGAATCATAAAATCAAGAAACCACCAAGTCCGTGTTCCTCTTGTTTCAAAAAAAAAAAGGGGGAGGTGTAGCCTTATAGCTGCCAAACCGACTGTTCCCGCGTGCTGATCCCATGAAGTCATAGGGAAGTGTCTCGGAATGCTGAGACCTGAGAAAATGATCTTGGTAAAGCTTCCTTATCTGAAGGTCTCGGAATGCTGATTCCATCCCTGGGGTCTACATGTGTGTGAAGGCACAGTACGTGCTGGAGCCCAATGGAGCCTCGGGGAAAACAGTTACTAGGCACAGAGGCTCAGCGGACTGGAAAGTGATAAGCAAATTTACTTCCTGATAGTGGATAATAAAAGCTATGCGAACGCCAAGTTCAGGGCTTAGTCCAAGAGACTGAAGTCCCCTGGCCCGCTTACACCAAATACTTGGCTCATGTCTTTCTTAATCCTTTGCTGCCCCTCTTGCACTCCACAGCCCTTGCTGAGTGGGACGTGACAATGTTCATCCATGTCCAGGTTGCAGTTGTTTGCCATCTCAGCCACAGCCTTGGTGATTTTTTTTTTAATAAAGATTTTGTTGGGGAATTGAAGAAGGGAAGGGGAACAGTGTTGGGGAATTGGGGAAGGGGAACAGCCAAGTTGCTGTCCTTCAATCTTAGTTGTGGAGGGCGCGACCAGCCCAGCTCCAAGTCCAGTGGCTATCTGGCCACCCATCGGCAGCTCGCGGCTGCTCAGCTCAAGGTGCCGTGTTCAGCCTTGGTGATTTTTGCAACCTCCTCATCCTTGGCAAATCATTTAAAGTCATGGATGAAACTCTTGACTGTTTTCTTCCAAATGTCATTCATACACTCCTTGGTGACATCACCCCAGGCCAGGCAAGGTCACAGATGCAGTCATAGATGGTGTAATCCTTCCAGAATTGCATCAGTGTCTTCCTCAGTTGCAGCAATAGCCTGGGCAAAGGTTCCCTCAGGTAATATGCCTTAAAAGCTGCTATAAGTCCTTGATCCATTGGTTGGATCAAAGGGATTGTGTTTGGAGAGAGAAACACCACTTTGAGATTGGTATGAAGATCACCAACAAAAGGAGGGTGTTCAGGAGCATTGTGAACAATAAGCAAAATCTTCAAAGGAATGTTATTCTCCAAACAGTACTTCCCCATTTCACTGGCATAGCAATTCAGGAGGGCATCTTGGGAGCAGAGATGGGTCATCCATGACTTCCAATTGCTTATTGATATGCTTAAGGCCCCGGGTTTGCAGTGTGCCAATCACAAGGGGTTTCCATTTGTAGCCTGTGACACTGCCCCAAGCAAGACTGTTATTCTGCCCTTAACAACTTGAAACCTGGCACTGAGTTGGCCTCCTTATGGATGAAAGTCCTTTCAGGCATCCATTTCCAAAATATGGAGATTTCATCCATATTGAACATTTGCTCTGGCAAGTAATTTCCCTCCACAATCAGCTTATCTAGTGTTTCCTAAAATTCTTCAGTGGGCTTCATATTAGCACTTGCAGACTCACCACTCACTTTTACATTATGTAATGAATAATGATTCTTGAATCATTTAAACCATCCAGAGCTAGCAGTATATTCAACATCATAGTCAAGTTCAGCCTTTTCTTTCAACATTGCAGGCAAACTTTTTGCTTTGGTGGTGGTCATCATGGTGCTGAAAGGAATATGTTTCTGTGTCTGGTCTTTAGTCCAGGTCATTAGAAGTTTTTCCCCATGTCTGATACACGTAGCCCCTTCTCCAATTTTTATTAGTCTCATTGTCTTCAAAGAAGCAGATCCTTTAACAGCTTCCATCACTTCGTTCTTGTTCAAGATCAGAGCTATGGTGGAATGGGACAGGCCTGACTGCTGAGCATGAATCACCACCTGTTTTCCACTTTCATAGTTGTTTATCACTTTTAATTTTATTTCCAGGTGAATCACTTGACATGACCTCTTATTGGCAACATTAGCAGTGGGTTTTGTAGGCTTAGGGGCCATGATGAGAAAAACAACATGAGAATAAATCAAGCACAAGAGAAAAATGATGAATTCAAGAGGTATAGTAAACACGAGATGTATGAGGAGTAACAAGGCATAATATTTCACAGCAAACTTTTTTTCATATAAGTAGAAAGAGTACACACTAAAATAAGGATAAAAAGTATAGTATTGTAAATATATAAACCAGTAACACAGTCATTTATTATCATTATCAAGTATTATGTAGTGCACATAATTGTATTGCTGTACTTTTATATGACTGGCAGTGCAGTGCAGGTTTGTTTACACCACCTTCACCACAAACACGTGAGTAATGCATTGAGTTATGATGGCTACAATATCACTAGGCCATAGGAATTTGTGAATTCCATTATAATCTTATGGGACCACTGTCATATATGCATTATGTCATTGATTGAAATGTCGTTATGCAGCACATGACTGTAATACACACACACACACACACACACACACACACACACACACCTTATTGGTTCTAGCTCTAAAGAACCCTAATACAGTGAGATATCTGAAAAAAATATATATGTATGCAGATGCATCGTATTCTGTCATGTTGAACTGAAAGGAAGCCTTATATTTTATTTACATCATTAAAAAACCCTAAAACCTTTTGGAACTAAAAGAGAACATAGAAGTAATCTAGTATAACTCTTCAGGAAATTAAGCCCTGGAGAAGGTAAATGGCAGGTCCAATTGCCAAAGTAGAATATGCTTGATGTCATTTGCCTCTGAAAGTTAGGCAGTATTTTTACTGTACCACCGGGCTTCTCCAAATACTTATGACTCTCTTTGCCCAGATCCCAGCAGACCTGAAAGGATGCTGAAAGAATGAAGGTGAATTATTACCAAGTTTAATTCCAACAATTCTCCTTCCAGCAAGGCTTTCCTAAGGGAAATAGTTGAAAGCAAGCCTGTGATCACTCTGGTGGGAGGCTTCCCTTTGCTGAACCTGAGGGGTACACCTCTGCTTGTTGTGTGTCACCCAGCCAGACCTTGCTGGAACCACAGTCTGTCTGTGCAGCTACCAATATCTAATAGTGAGAGAAGTGAGGCTCTCCTTTGCTCAGATGCAGTCCTTGTGCCTAGAAAACCTGTTGAGAATACCTCACCCTCAAATTCAGAGTTCCTGAGTTGAACTACAGCTGGTTTCTTATTTAAGAAGGTACTTGTGAATGTAGTGTGCAGCCTGTTTCTCATTTATACAGCCAAGGGTACATGTGGTCTGTGAAAATGAAGTTGAGGAAGTCATTGCCCTTGAATAATTAATTACTTCATGTTCTCTCGCAAAAATTGGTTTATTATCTCAAATGGAACTCCTTCAATTCTCATTACCCAGTGTATAAGTGACATTTAAATAAATGTCTTCTGACATCCTGCATCGCTTCTTTGTTCTTTAGGAACCTCTCCTGCATGCAAGATTGAGAGGCTTGTGGAGACGTCCCTTTGAAAGAGCACAACTCTGCAGTCACAGCCATTTATCATTCCTTTGTTCTGGCATTCCTGTTCTGGAACATAGTTATTGCAGCAAAAATGATTGGTGAACTGAAGATTTCTTTTCTTATTTTTTGTTATATCAAGTCAAGTTAGAATTTTCCACGGTTAGATGAGAGTAAAAACACCCAAAACGAAGACAGAGCATCAATTCTGCATGTGTCTCCCCTGATAGTTTCTTGATGCTCAGGATTTTTAATTACAGCTGCTTATTATAAGCCGTATATTATATGGCATTAAATCTCATGTGAGGTTAATTATCATCATAGATATTATTAAAGTTATATAGAATGTTAGAATTGGAAATATACCTCCCTTAAGAACAGATGATGGGGTTAAGCTAAAAAACCAAAATGCTTCTG
Source organism: Hipposideros armiger (assembly GCF_001890085.2). Taxonomy (NCBI): domain Eukaryota; kingdom Metazoa; phylum Chordata; class Mammalia; order Chiroptera; family Hipposideridae; genus Hipposideros; species Hipposideros armiger. Next base: position 175,493 of record NW_017732350.1, on the reverse strand, counting down.
AGAAAAAAAGAAAGAAAATCAATTTACAGACAGGTCTATTTTTCAAAAAAAATCAAAAAGAAGAAAATAATTTTATATCTGACAGTCTCACTTGAGGAAAATAGATGACAGCAGTCCAGGTGTGCAGATGTAAACATATAGAGAACCTAACAACCCATCTCCAGGATTCATGTGTTTTCTGGCAGTTCTTTGTCTGCCCTGTCTCCCAGAAATCTCTGTGGACTGCCATTTAGAATGGCTGTCTGTCAAGTGCTCTTTCAAAATGATTTGCATAAGCTTGCAAGAGTGAGGTTTAAATATAAAACTGTCTGAGCTAAAAGATGATAATTCAAGACAAATGGATGGGTGCCCCACACACGTGATGACCAAAACACACATCCAGCTATGCATGCTGCTGACTCCTCAGAGCCTGTACCCACAAAATGGGATCCTCCTTCCGTGGGTCCACCTGATGATGCACAGCAGGGGTTTCAAAACTGGGATCCAAGGTCCTTCAAGGGATTGAGTTTCCACAAATGAGAAAACAATGAAAGGGAGAAATTTTCACAAAAAAAATCCATGAAAACTATACGACTAACAAACAGAAAATGGAGACTAACTGTGGTCTAGAGTCTAGACCAGCGGTTCTCAACCTTCCTAATGCCGTGACCCCTTAATACAGTTCCTCATGTTGTGGTGACCCCCAACCATAAAATTATTTTCGTTGCTACTCTATAACTGTAATTTTGCTACTGTTATGAATCGTAATGTAAATATCTTTTTGTTTTCCGATGGTCTTAGGTGACCCCTGTGAAAGGGTCGTTCGACCCCCAAAAGGGTTGCGACCCACAGGTTGAGAACCGCTGTTCTAGACTATAAAGAAAGCAGACCCTGGGGCCGGGGTGATGGGAGGTGCATTAGTTTGCTGGGGCTGTCATAACCAAACACCTCGGGCTGGGAGGCTTACAGAAATCGGAATTTGTCTCACGGCTCTGCATCTGCAATTCTGGAGACTAGAATTGACAGCTGTGGAGGCTTCAAGCTGTTGTCAGGCCAGGCCTCCTCTGGAAGCTTGGGGAGAATCCTTTCTTGCCTCTTGTAGCTTCTGGTGTTTGCTGGTAATCCCGAGCATTCCTTGACTTGTAGATGTGTCACTCCAACCTCCTCCTCCATTTAGCTGTCCTCTCCCATGCATCTCTCCTTCTCTTCTGAGAAGGACACCAGTCGTATTAAAGTAAGGGCCCACTCTACTTCAGTATGACCTCATCTTAACCAGTTATTTCTGCAACAACCATATTTTCAAATAAGGTCACATTTTTTAGTTATGGGGGTTCATACTTCCCATATCTTTTTGGGGGACACAATTCAACCCATAGCAAGAGGTGATACACCTTTAGACAGGCTGGTCAAGGAAGGCCTCTCTGAGGATAGTACACTTAGGAGTAGATTTGAGGCAAAGAATGTAGCGGAATGCTATGGCCATATGAGCTCACAGAGCTAAGGCCAGCATGTGCAGCAGCCTTGATGGGAGGAAGACCTTGGTGCATTTAGGGAACTGAAAGAAGGCCAGGTTGGCTGGCACCTGTGAGCAGAGAGAAGAGGGCATGAGGTGAAGATGGAGACGTAGCAAGCTGCCCGGTCATGAGAGCCTGTGAGCCAACATAAAGGTTGGGCTGGATTTTGAAAGCTCTGGGATGCCACTCTCAGGTGTCCCTGCTCCATTCCTTCTGGCTGCTTGGGGGAACAGACTGGAGATAAAGGCATAGATGAAAGGAAACTGCTTAGAAGCTCAACCTCATCTGATGATACCTTCAAGCTTTTTGGTTCTTCAGAGAGTTGGAGGAACAGAAAACCTGTTTCTGCTCCATGTTGTGCAGATAGAAAAGGGAGAAGCACCATGGAAGAGACAGATGCTTAGAAGGAAGGTGATTCTGAGCACAGGGGAGAAACTGGCTTGCTAAGAAGGAGGCATGGCTGTGTGGATGGCTGGGAAAGGGTTGCTTGAAACAGATACCCTCTTGTCCTGCAAATTGTCATGATGGCAGGGCCCAGGATGTGGTCATTGGTGGGGATGGATGGAATGTCGTAGAGGAAGAAAGTCACTGGGGTCAAGGAAACCATGGAAATAAGGGTGACTATTTCAGGTGGCACTGTATCCAGGTGGAGAGGAAGACCCCCAGACCCGAAGGATGGCAGATAGCAGATGACCCAAAGGATGGCAAGACTATGAGAAGAAGGTGGTACAATCCAAAAGGAGGCAGAATTTTGCAGCCAGAGAGGAAGTTATGGCTTAGAAGAGGTAATACATTGAGCGCAAGGAGATAATGGGGTGTGAGAAGAAAACCAGTCTATGCTTGAGATGCTACAGGAGAAGCAAGGAGTGCAGGGAAGTCAGCTTTAATTAGGACAAAAGGGTGGCAGAGACTTCCACAACGTAGTTTAGGGTTTAGAGGAATCCGATAAATAAGGCACAAGTGTTGCATGGGATACAGTGGCAGGTTTGGGAAGGAGTGAAGGCGGGCTCTGATGGGCTGCATCCAGGGATGTTCAGAGCAGTAAGAGTGCATGGAGTTGCATTTTCTGGATAAAAACATCTGTCTGTGTTCATTAATATTTTAGTAGAGCAAGGGAACTAGGTCAACCTCAGATAAGGCAGGGATGAGAAATTCTCTGAGATTACAGAAAACAGATGTCAGCTTTAGCATCAGTGGAAGCTGGGTAAGCTGAAAAGATTAAGAACAGATAGCAAGCATGATGCCCACCCTTAGTGGGTGCACATGATATCGAGGGAGGGGAGGAAGAAGAGAGGCACAGCCTCCTCAGACTTAAAAGCAAGTAGCACTGTTGGACAGGCCTGAAGGGATGATTAAAAATACAGAATCAGGATCAAAACCAACTTGGAATAACACATAACGTTTATTCTCTGCAAAAAGATCTGCTTCTGAGATTCTTCATTCATGAAACATCGATGCCATTCTCTACAAGTCATCCTTGGCTACTGAAGTGGGTGCCGCGGGGCACCAGCACACCAATGGCTCACTGGGGACTGAAGCCTTGTGGTCCCAGTGGCTGCAGTGTTGCTGCCGAAGGTTTTCAGCTGACTCCCTTCCTGGGATTGCTGTCAGGAGGGCTGGGGAGATGGCACCTGTACAGTGGCTAATCCTGGGGTGGCTCTCCACGTGGGACATTTCTGGAGGGCCAACCCAACTGCAGAGCTCTCATTTTGGGGCCATTGAACTTGTGGACAACAACCAAAGAAAAACTGCATTTTCTTCTTCTCCTTTGTAGGAAGCTTTTTTTTCTCTAAGTAGATGTGAAATGCTTGCATTTCAGGTTGGAGATCTCAGTTTGGAAGGTCTGACCCACCTGGGGATTTGGCTGGAGTGACTCCATGTGGCGGTGTGGAGTGACAAACATAGAGGCAGGAAGAAGAGTGTCATGGCCAGCCCTGGAGGTGGACATCCTGACTGCTGACAATATTGCTGGGAAATGGGGTGTCCTCTGGGTACCAAAGTCCTACACCCTGCCCTTATGTGGTAAAATCTTAGAAGGAACGGCTGCATAGAAAAGTAGTAAGGTGCAGAACCAGAAACATCTGGGGGTGGTGTTCCCTGCTCCCTTGGGCACATTCTATCAAGCTTGCACCCTTTCACCAATTTTTAAGGACATATGTTGACATATAATTTGTTAAAAATATATTATAAAATAAACTCTAGTATAATGGATTTCAAGCTCTACTATGTATCATTAGCATCACCTAGATTATTTGCTAAAACAAACTGCTGGGTCCCACCCTGAGTTTCTGATTCAGCAAGTCCAGTGTGGGACTGAAATTTGCATTTCTAACAACATTCCAGGTGATGCCGAACGACAGGTGCCCAAAACCACTATCTTAGAGAAAAGAGCATGAAAAGGAGATGAGACGTAAGTAACACAGTACAAAGTATGTCTTTTCATTATAACTGCTTGCTCAGCAGCCAATAGGACACATTCTACCTTATTCCTCAGTTCCTGCCCCTGAGGTTAGAAGCTGGCTCTACCTTTCCTTTGATAGTATCTGACCGTCTGTGGACCTGTGGACCCAGGTCCCTGGTGGAGCTGCCAGCTCTCACATGGACCATGCTCACCTAGGGGAGGGGCGGCCTTGATGTGTTTGGTTGTGCAGTTGAATAATGTACAAAGGTGACCAGCAGAGGGCGAGAGTGGGGCTGGTGTTCAGCAGATGCCCCCTCACCCAGCTAGGAACCTAGAGTGGGCTGCACCTGGCTCCGGGAAAGTTCTTTGCACAGAGGGTCCTCTGCCCCTCAAGCCATGCACTGTCTTGAGGGGGAGAGGGAAGCGATTGTGTCAACCATAAAGAGGGGTCCTTTTTCTAATTTGCATAGAGGCCAAATGTAAGCTTTCAGAATCCTAGGTCATGAGAGCAAAGTGGGAACGCCAAGAGGCTCCTTTTATGGCTCCCCTTGAGGCACATGTTTGAGTCTATGAGAAGCACAAGTTTTCCTCAAAATGAGGGACACTGGATTGGCTGAGCCAGTTTCAGTTCGCTTTAGAAAACGGGGGAATGCTGTGTTTTTCTTCCCTGAGCACATTACCAGCTGTTGTCAGTCTCTGCACTATCTGGGCGGCTGAGCTCAGCAGGTCCCTGCTCCAAGCAGCCTCAGCATGACCAGGGAATTTGGTAGAATTACACATTTTGGGACCCAGCTCCAGCCCTGCTGAATCAGAAAATCTGGGGTGTGGCCCTGCTGGCTGTTTAACAAGCCCTCCCAAGTGACTCTGAGGCAGCTAGAGTTTGAGAGACACTGACCTACAGCTTGTGACCTCCCACAGGCCTAGAGCGCTCCTGGGGAGCTCATTCAACCCGGTTCTGAGGCTGAATTTCCAGGAGCAATCTGCAGCTTCTGGCCAGTGAAAAGTCAGGGCTCATGAGGGAGTGACAGAGAAGCCAAGGATATCATTTCAAGGGTGTTGCTTCTGTTTAACGGGGCCTCCAGAGCCCGTTCCTCACTTTCTCAGAACACATAGTAATTGTAACTGGCAAAATGCAGATTCTTCTGCAATGGGGAATTTGCAGAATCAAACTGGTGCCTTTCACCAGCTCCAGAATCTTACTCCCTGCTAGATCTGGGGTTTTTGCCTCCAATATTTTTAGCTCTTTAAATCTTTTCACCCTTCTTTGTTTAGGCTTTAGCCTCCATTTTATCTTTTAACCTGATAACCTACATTTTGGGTTGTCATGGAAAACAACATCCTGATTTGTTAGTCTGGATGGTCCTTTCAGATTCCAGAAATGGTGGCAGGCAGTGGCCAGAACCTTCTCTAGTGTATCTGCACGCTCCTGGCACAGCTTTTTGAATGACCATCCAGTCATTTGAAATGAAGAGGAGACTGGGGAGGGAGTGACTACCTTGCTTTCTGGCATCATTAAAATAGGGGTAGATTTGCCGATGGTAGCCTGAAATAACTCAGAATAATGGTATATTCTTTTCATATTCCAATGACCATAGTTTCAAGGTCAAAATTAGGATAAAAGAGAGAGCAAAATAAATTTTTTTATTCTAATTATAATTCTTAACGAAGATGTTAAAAACACACATTCCCTATGAATAACAAGGGCAGAAATTTACTTTAGAAATGAACATAAAATGATCATGCTGTTTGAAATTATGCAGAAATTCAAAACAGTTTTAAACAGGTAAATGGGATTCCATCAGCTAAATAAAATTTAAAGTCAAAAAAATATTGTGCAATTCTCTTAGAAAATTTGGTAGTATTAAAAAAGGAGTTATAATACAAGTGTGAAACCTTGCTCAAACGTGTCGTTTAAATTTATGGATCAATGTTACAGGCAAGCATTTTTAAAATGTTGGGACTGAATTATTAGCCATAAATCTTATTTCTTGCTGATTTACCTGTTTTTGATCAATACTTCTTTGACAAAATTGTTTATCAATGTCAGAAAGTAAATTCTAGTTATTTCCTTGAAACGCCAATGTGAAATTACTCAGTGAAAAGGCAAATCTAGCCCCAGATTGCCAATGACGCTTTTGTCATAGGCGCCCATCAAGCTAAAATCATTAGTCTGCTGTGTGGTTGGCTATGGGAATGGCCCCATTTCGTCTGCCTTCTAAATTAGTAGGTTTTCAATCCAGTATCTGGACACTGAAAGAAAAGCTTATGTAGTAAGTAATAATTATAGTTGGTAATGTGAATGACCTAAAACAAAAAGAATCTAGTGCGTCTTCCATGAAATTATTTTAATTCATTGAAATATCAGGCATTTCCAATCCTGTCCATCTATTTCAGAAGCATGCAGTAGATGGCACCTAAAAGCTCTTTGGAGGCAAGCAGGCGCCATTTAGGCTGGAGCAGCCGTCGCTGCAGCAGGCATTTGGCACAGATCAGAAGTCAGAGATTGAAGAGGGAGGAGGAGAAGGAAGGCTGAGAAGCGCTGGGCGGCTGTGACCACACCAGGCCCGCTCCCGCAGGGCGGCGCAGGTGCGCGGGGTGGCAGGTGTGCGGGGGGGTAGGGGGTGTGGGGCGCGCGGGGACGCAGGTGCGCGGGCTGCGCGGCGGCTCCGGGGGCGCCAGGAGCACCCTGGCACAGGTGTACCGGGGGAGCAGGGCTCTAGGGAGGGAGCGGGACATACCGGCTGGCGAGCAGGCGCGGGCGGGCGGGCGAGCAGCTGACAGCCTCGTCACGGCGGCGGGAGGGAGCGCGCGCCCCGCCTGCCTCCGGGAGGAGCCCGCATCCGCACAGGCTGCGCTGCCCTGTCCTAAGCGAGGCGAGCTGGGAAGAAGCTCTGAGCACTTGTGTTCTTCCTCAGGTAACAGATTTCCCCTCCTTTGCTGTGGCTTGGCTGCGTCCGCGTTGGGGCACAGATGGCTTTGGCATTCTTGATTGCGAACCCGGGTAAAGGGATCACCGCTATCTGGGAGGGCGAGTCAGTAATAAAAACACTGGAGTTAGCAAGGGAAAAAATAGGTGCATTTCTGTATCTTTGTCAGAGAGGGTGAGCATCTTGATACTCTTGTCTAAAACAAATTCTTAAAAAAAAAATCTGTATCTTAGACATTATTTGGGCTTCCTTCCAAAACAGAAGTTAGTGTTTTAGAAAATTCTATGGTGCAGGTGGTTCTATTAAAGTGGAAGACGATTTCATGGATTTATGAAAGTCCTAAAAAGATGTGGTCCAAAGTGAGAAAAATGCAGAGCACGTTAGAGGCTGCCGTTTTGTTCAGCATGTTTTCCTACCAGACCGCAGCCTTTCATGGGCTTGGCTGAGACTTGGCTAAATATTTTAATTCTCTTTCTAAAGAATGCGTTTCATGATACCTACATGAGTTCCTTTCTGTTTCCTTGTAAGAGCAGAATATAGGAGAGGCACTGCATCCCATCTTTAGCTGTTAGGCTGTGGTTCCCATAAGATGACAGTGACTGCTCTCAGCGCCCAGGCTGGCTTCTCGCCTCTTGGGAACCTGCCTGAGTCTTCTCCTGAGAAATGCTGTCTTTCCCCTTTAAAACTCCAATTGACGTTCTGTGGGTTTGGGAGATTTTAAATGAGAAGCTCTGTGACTCATGGGTTTCATCCACCGAATGATGGCATGCAACGTCGAGGTGGGATTCCGTTTCTTCCCACTGTGCAGTCATACATCTTGCCTTCCTCAGGAATTTATTCTTTCTGTTTGCCCCTGTTACCTTTTGAATGGCCCTCTTCCATATGAGAAGCTGGTGTTAGCACATGATACCTTTCCTGCTTTGAACTAAAAACATTTTTAAATATTCTCTTTTAGGAAGGTTTTCTAGGAAACAATGAAAGACTGGAGCATTTTACATCCCAGATCCATCCAAAATGTGCTGCTTTTCCAGTAGCATTTGGATTTGAAGAGGTGGAGTGGGAGGGAGAGAAAGGGGGAAACTAAAATTAGAAGAAATTTAACAAATTTGTGGGAGAATACTATTTTTTCTTTGGTTGTTGCTTGAAATTGCAAATTGTCAGCAATTCTGTGTGGAAATGCAGGAGGTTGTGTGGGCTGAGGCACAGGAAGACCCACAGTTCATCTTACAGAAATAGGAGATAGAAAGCAGGAAACATTTTCATCCCATTTAACATCCCATTTAATTTGGGAATAGTCACGATGGTCCTGGTGAACCCGGAGATAGGAGGGGAGAGAACGAAGAGGTTGCCATCTGTAGCAAGGCACAGCATTGCTGTCTAGTCCTCGGTTATCTGTTCAGATGGCAATTATACGTGCATGGTTATTGTAGAAGCCTCCAGAATTTTTTCTTGTTGGAGCTTTGATAGAGTTGTTCCTAAGAAGAGATGCAAAAAACACCTAAATTGAATTTCAAGTTGTAGCATTCCTTCCCGCTTATGCCTAGCAATCTAGCTTTCTCAGCACTCTGTGACACCGCTTCTCCAAGAGCACAGCAGAGACTTCTTATTAATTCCATGTTGTGCATATCCTATAACCCACACATGCCTTTACCCACTAGAAATGTATCATTTCCAGGGTGGATACTGTCTCTACTCTAATACCTGCATATCTTACTAAAAAATGAAAACCTTTGAAAAATAATGGGGGTTCTTTTATAAAAATGAGAGTGCATCTGTGATAATAAAACATAGTGTTCATTCTTCTAATTTTTGTGGCCATAGTTGATATATTAGCATATTGGAAATAATCTATTGATTTAGACAAAATCATCATTTTTTCCCCAAGATAAATAAATGAAGTAAATTTTGGCAGCATAAAGACTTTCTTTGTTACAAAGAGGAGCATTTGGTTGTCTGCAGTGAGATAGTGGCTTGCCGGCTGTTTTAAGTTAAAAAGGGCTTGGTGCTGACCTGTAACTTTCATTTCAGATAACCACTGTGCCCCATTCTTACTTACATGGTGGACTGGATCTTCCATCAGTCTGTCTGTCTATCTAGCTATATGGTCTGGGTATTTAAAATGAACAGATATCTCTTTAAAAGCAGAACTGATTTCTGATTTCTAGGACATTACTTGTTTTTAGTTATGGTTTTTCTTGGAAAATAGCTGCTTTTAGTCAAAAGGGAAGATGATGGTTGTCATGTCACAATTGCTACTGTTCTTTAACAAGGCAAATTTACACATGCACACACATAAGGATTAACTTAAAATTATTTGATTTTGAATAATGTTTAGGTTTTATTGTATTATGTGGCTTGCAATTCTCTTCCTTGACCCATTAAGGACTCAGAACAAATGCCCTCTCATTCTCTCCTCCTTTGCTCTTGCCACTGGCAAATTCAGGAAAGAAAGATTTCTTGTAGCTCTCTCCTTAGTGCAGTTAAGTGTTTTCCCATAAATCAGTGCTGTCCAATAGAAATAAAATGTGTGAGCAACATGCATAATTTAAAATATCCTCATAGTCACATTAGAAAGATAAAAATATACAGGTAAAATTAATTTTAATGTTTTCTTTAACCCAATATATCAAAAATGACCATTTAAAGATGTAATCAATACAAAATACTAGTAAGATATTTTATAAGTTTTTATGCTAAATATTACACTTACAGGCTATCTCAATTTGGATTATCTATGTTTCAAGAGCTCAGTAACCCACGTGGCTAGTGGCTGGTGGATTGGTCAGCACAGCTATAGATGGTTAGTCCTTTGACAAAAAATTTAAAAGCTGAAATGTTAGGAGCATTACATTGAACCAATTAAACACTATCAAAAATAAACATACAAAGTATCTCAAATTGCTATAAGACTTCCCTAGTTATATAATCTTGTACCTATTATTTACTTCTTTATCAGTAAAATAAGAGGATTGGGTCAAATACATCCCTCGATTCTACAAAAAATAACCAGTGAATAGACTTGTGGATTCAACCCACATGCAGCCTCAAATTCTGCAGTAGCAGAAACAGAGGGAGATGAGCTAGGGGTGGGCATTGCCATTTTGTACCCATACTCGTTTGCTGCAGTCTAATCCCTGATTACAGACAGCAGCAATTGAGACCCTGTATTCCACTAGAGATCATCCGATTTTCATGTCTACATTCCTTTACTGGGTATGTCACAGCAAACCTATTGCAAAAATCAATAAATAGCTAGTGAGCTAGCGTTCACTGTGTGATTGAATATGCTTTGCAGATCTTTTAGTATTATCCTTCACTGCTATGTGTATTTTCGTATTTTCGATGTTTGTATCTATGTATTTCACACCATTAAAGACAATTTGGTGCAATGTAACACTTTGCAATTGCTTGATCTATGAATACTGACTCCTTAAAACAAGAAATGAATGACCTTAATGGAAAGAAGTCAATTTCTTCACCCAGTCCTTTGATGGCCTCCATGATCAATGAGTGCTGAAGGGGCTGGTACTGTTTCTATCACCTAGTTCTATGTCTTGGAAGTCATGACAAGGGATTTGAAGAGAATAACACTTTGTATGAAAAGAGTTTGTGCGATATTTTTGTAAAGCTAATTAAAGTTTGGAAAGTGATTATTTTTCTGAGAAAATATGAGAACACAGGAACTTTCCATTAAGCCTTCTCACAATAAACTCCCTCCTTCTCTCTCTCTCCCTCTGTCTCTCTTTCCCTCTGTCTCTCTCTCTCTCTCTTCCTCTCTCCTTCTTTCCCTCTCTCCTCCCTCACTCCCTCTCTCCCTCCCCCCCCATTAACTTCCTAATCTGGGGTCCAGATACTCATCAGAGCTAAGACAGAAGAGGCCATGGAGGGGAAGCTTTCCTTCCTATGTCATCTTTACACTCCAATCATTTGATTGGAGCACATCTGTGACTTTTGATTTTGTAGTTTAGCTTCAGATGATACTGAGCAAAGGATCAATAATCAGTGTATGGAGGAAAACCAGGAGTTCTCTGAGCTCTCTGTCCCATTAAAAACCCAGCTGAGTGGCATTTACCTTTTTGTATAAATTTGAACTCACTTTCCCAATTCTACCACCCAGCTAAAGCCCACCTGCCTCCAACTGCACGTACACTCATGAGATCAGTGGGTTATCTCACTGCCTCCTTGCCTATGAAATAGTCCCTGAGATTTAAAGAAAGATGTCTATGGAATAGTCCCTGCCAAAGGATTGTGCTTCTGTTTTGAGCCTCTTTGGACGTCACTGGGTTCTTGACCACAGGATGAATGGGAAGGGAGCACAAAATGTAAAACTGACATTACTGTTTTAGTAAGGTTTATGTAAGTATTTGCAAACATAGAGAAGGGTGGAAAGGTTGAATGATAGAAACAACTGGGTGGCCTAGATTTTGAAAAGAACCTAAATTTCCCAGGATATGACAACCAAGTGTTTATATATTTTTGATTATCTCAGATAGATTTACAGATTACACTCTATGCATTTCTTTTTTGTCCTTCCATTCTTTCAATGTTAGTTTTAATTCCTCTAAATATACCAACATATTCAAGATGCAGAAATAAATCAGGTTGTTATAGCAAATATTTATACATAAAGAGTTAAAATGTAAATATAGGAGAAATGAAATGATCTCACAGTAGGGAAGGATTTTCTAAGGATAATCCAAAATAGGAATACTAAAGAGGAAAAGTTTGTTAAATTTAGCTGCATAGAAAATTTAAATTTCTGTCCAGAAAACAAACAAAAAAACAAACAAAAAACCCCAACAACATTAAAGAACAAATAACAGCTGGGGAGAAATATCTGCAACATATTTCAGATGAGGTCTAATTTCCTTAGTACAATGGGTCTCAAATTTTGTGAGCATCCAAATCACCTGATGGGCTTGTAAACCCTGAGGTTGCTGGGTTCAACCCCAGATGATGTGACCTGCACTCCCGACTCATCAGCCAGGACCTTACCGAAAGGGTACCTGAGAGGACTGGGTGGGAGACTGGAAAAGGAAGAGACTAGAGACGAAAGCTGGGGGCAGGAGGTCCACCCAATGCTGATGGCAGAGAGTGGCCCTGTTTATTGTTTACACACAGCTTTTACAGCAAAAGTAACTTTCCTTAGGTAGGGGGGTTTGGGGAACTTGAGGGAATAGTCCCCTCCTCCCAGGGAACACCTCCCCTGGGGCTTTCCATAGGGTGTGGGGAAACAATCTTTACGGAGTAAAGCAAAACACAGCAAGCAGAAACTGTTAACAGGATGGCATTCCACTCTGTAGCTTTCAAGGCCGTTGGCTGTTTTCTCCTCAGCGGCCAACCTTCCCACGCTGCTCACCCGGGCCTGAGAGCCTGTCAGCCTGCCAGCTTTCAGGCTTAACCCTTACTGCAGACCTCTGGCTCCCTACACCCAGAGACTCTGATCCAATGGGGCCAGAGCATTTCCAGCAAGGTCCTAAGTGAAGGGGATAGAGTGCTGTCTTCTAAGCATAGTTCAAGAACCACTGCCTTAATACAGGATAACCACCATCTTTGTAAACAAATAGAAAACTGAGCAGAGGGCAAGAACACACAGGTCTCAAAGATACAAATTGCTTTTAACATGAAAAGATGCTCAGTGTCATACAGGTGAAGTAAATGCAATTAAGTCAGTAATGAGAAACAGACTTCTTGTTACATTGGCAAGCATCAAAGAGTTTGATGATACACCAGACTATGCAAGGTGTGAGGAGTTAGCACTGTCATACACCATTGGGTGGGGGTGGGGGCAAATTGGTGGTAATTTTGGAGAGCAACTGGCAATCTCTACTAACTTTAGAATGCACAAACCCTTTGATCCTGCAGTTCCACTATGGGAGTTTCTTCTACATGTAGAGTCAAAGACATGATGAGTTATTTATGTTTAAATCTGTTCATTGAGCAAAGAAAGCAGTCAGTGAGAAACGGGTTGATAAGTGATGGACCACCTCTCAGGGAGTCCTATGCAGCTGTTATAAAGCACAATATGGCTCTATGTGAAGTAATATGGACAGATCTGCATGCAACACTGATTCTATACTCCCATATGTTTCCCTGTCTCTCAGTAGCTATCAATGGAGATCTATCCCTGTCCACTAGACACCATTTTGTTAACACCTGACACCACTCAACTGGTAACTCACATGCTAAATGTCTCACTACCAACCCTCCTTTCCCATCTGATTTGTATCCTTGACTACTTTTGGTGATTCAAACAGAAATCATGTTGAGTTAGCTGCTGCTGTGAGTTTATGTGAAAAAAAATGAGCTTAATCAAGTTACTAAATTAGAAAAGTATAGGCTATATTGTTGATTTTTGCATTGGCAATTTTTCAATACTATTTTCAGTCTTACATGGACATTCTGAGAATTGTCTTTCATAAGATTATCCATCTGTATCCTTCAGGACACATCCAGATTCCATTGACGTTGTCCCACTTTCATTACGGAAACACAAGCCATCTTTGGGGCCTTGGATCTTGTCCTACAACCGTGACACAGCCATTGCGACCTAGACCTTCACTGTAGGACTTGTACTCATTAGGAACTGTGCAGATTAGGAATTTGTACTCATTAGGAACTGTGAGTTTTAATTTTAACTCAGCATTGAATGGTTTCTGAATCCTAAACATTTTCATTTCCTCTCATTGGCTTTTAAGATCTGCAAAAACCAGCAAAATCACAGTTCCTACTGATTCCTGCCCCCTGTGGCCTGGCCCTTTATTGTTCAGCCTTATCAGGACACTTTTGCCCCTGGCATTAGGGCTAAGTTAAAGTGCTCATTTAAATATTCCATGACGTAAGTGTAACCTGTTTTCCTACAAACGTTTGCCATGTTAACCACTTGGTGTGGTTGTTCAGAGTTCAGCTTTTAATGTGGACTTTCTAAAAGGCATTTATGACTTTTTTGATGAGTCAGAAAACATACACAGTCATCCTTGATTAGCTGCCTAATATCATTATTACAGTTTTTAAATAAATATGAGACTGCTCTGAAAGTTGCTTGGCAATATTACATGTTAGTGTAAAAAACATCCTCAACATTTTAGAATCCAGAGCTCCTTGTTCAGTTACAAATTTGGATTGGCTTGAATGCGTTACTGGATTTGCTAAACCTGAGTTGAAATGCAGGTTCTGCCCCTTACTAGCTGAGCATACATCAGTTCCCTTATTTGTAGAATGGGGCTACTTCTACCTATATCAAAGGTGTTTTGATGGTTCAGCTTAAATAGAACCTGTCAATACTTGTTGGATGGTTAGGATTCCTGGGCTGTTTTTGTGGTTGCTCTCTGATCAGCATCTAACAGTTCCTCTCTCACTGTCCCAGGTTTCTTCTTCCGCTTTACAGCCTGGCACAAAGCCTGTTGTCTCATAGTTGCACTTGGCTTCTGGATGGAATGCTGGCTTTCAGCGCTAGCCTTTTCTAATTTACCTGGTACAAATACTCTCCAATTAATCTTAAAATATTGATTTTCCCCTCACAGCTTCCTCTCTGAGTCAGCCCTGCAGGATTGCATGTTTCGTATCTGGTTAAATCCTTGTTCCTTCTTTCACCAGCGTTGTCCCCTGTTCCTTGACTGAGCTCATCTTCCCACAAGCAGTCCTGAGGCTGTCACTAAATTCATACTGTCTTAAGGGTGTAACAATATTCTCTTCTTGATGTTTTCATCATTCTAGTCTTGAGTTACCCACCTGTGTAATGACTCTGGGGATCCTGACCTTGCCGGGAAGCCTGCTGAAGACGGGTGATACTAAGGGCTGTCTGATGTATCTGTCATCGGATTCCAGACCCATCAGTAGCTATCACCTTTTAGAGCATGACCCACTTGGTGACCATAGAGCAGACGCAAATAAATATTCATTGGTTACTGTTCACAGCTCCTGAGCTTATTACCTCGCCCGTCCTTCCTCTATCAGCTTCTGACCTCCTGGATATTCTTTGTTCATCAAGGGTGTTGGCCCCTGGTTGTCTTCCTCCTAAACCTATGTTCAAATGTCATCCATTTGAATCTTTTCCCTCCACTCCTCTTAAGCTCCAGCTCCCAGTCCCATGGGGCCTTTTCAGCACTGGAAACCCTCCCACTCCCAGGGGGACAGTAGAGTGTCCCCTCTCTGTCCACAGCAGCATGACGTGCAGCATGCTTGCTCAACTTCTCGGTGAACGGCTCCCAGGACTTACATTTTATCTAAAATTCAGTTGTTATCTTCCCATTAACATATTTATATATGTTCATGTCTCTATTTTAAAATTAATGAAAAAGAACCCCTTTTAAAAAATCAAAACTGAGTACCACTCAGACACTGATTCACAACCAAAGCCAGAAACTATCTCTAAGCTGCCTGTATCAATTTCTGCATCATGCTGACTCCTCAGCTTATGCAATCTAGCTTCCACCTGTGGTGGCTTCAAAATGTCTCTGGCTAGGTTCTCATGCTGGTGACTTTCGCTGCTTCCCAAGCTAGGGTACTTTCCAGTTCTCACTGCACTTACTTCATTTCCTGGCATCAGTTCACACGGGTGAGCCCTTGCTACTGTTTGAAGTCCTCACTTTTTTTGGTTTCTACAACAAACCCCTTCTGTGCAGTGGCTTCTACCCTAGGGTTGCCCCTTCTTTTAATTCTTTGAAGATCTACTGCCTTTCCAAACATTAACATTGGAGTCTCCTGAGGCCATGCCTGAGTCCTCTACGTTTTGTTTTCACAAGCCACCTCATCCACACATTTGGCTTCCACCCTCCTCCACTCTGATGACTCCCACCTGTGCATTCTGATCCCAGATGCCCACTTGATGTGAGGCCTCAACTGTCCAGAGGAACTCAGAACTCTGTATGCTGAAAAGCAAGCTCATGATTTCCCCCTAAAACCTGATCTTTGTTCAGCATTCTCTTAGTAAATGATTTCTTGCCATTTCTCCAGTTCTACCAATTGGAAACCTTTAGAATTTTCCCTAACACTTTACTCTGTCTCTACATCTTAACTCCGTCACCTACCGACCATCACCAATTGATTTTCCACTGTCCTTGCTATCCCTCTAGTCTAAGCTGCCCATTTTGGGCTCAGTTTGTTATGATAGAATTCTTGTCCACTTCCCATGTTGAATTCAGACCCCTCCAATGGCCGCACATGGCCCTCTGAGAGCCCTGTGGTCTTGGCCGTGATCCCCTTTCCAGCCTCACCTCATTGCTTTCTCCCTTGCTGAGTGTGGTGGTCATGCTACCTTGTTTCTGAAACTTGGAAGGCTCTCCCTGCAAGGGGGCTGCACATGATCTTGGTCTGGCTTTGTTGAAAGTCTCTCACAGCAGAGCCGTAGCACTGCCATGTCATTGAAATAGTGACACAGTCGACACTGACCATTACTGTTGCAGCCAGGAAGCCCTGTCTGAGATCCCACTCAGCCTACCAAAGTGGACATAAGGACCACAGGTGCATGGCCAAGTGGAGATGACACCCAGGGTCTCTCACACAAGTCGATTAGCCGGGTCTTCCCAGTCTGTTCATCATGAGTAAGATACAGACTCATCATGCACGGAGGAGATTCTTACTGTGCACTTCCCAGGGGCCAGGCAGTGTTCAAGCACTGGGGCGACACCAGTAAACGAAGCAGATAACAAGCCCTCGTAGAGTGCTTAATATAGTGGAATTAAACACAAATTTTAAAGTAACTTACATAGTATGTCAGAAAAGGATTTGTGCTATGGAAAAACATAAAGCAGGAAGAAGTTACAGATTATCAGGGTTGAGGTTGGGATTGCAAATTCAGATGGGGTGGTCAGGGAAATGCTCATTGAGAAGGTGGTGTTGAAAATAGACCTGTGGAAGGTGGGAGGAAGAATGGAAAGTGGGAGGTAGAGGAAACAGCCGGTGCAAAGACCCCGAGGTGGGAGAGCATGCCAGATGTATCCAAGTGACACTGAGGAGACAAATGTGGCTGGAATGTAGTAAAATAGTAGGAAGTGGGGGGGGCATGCAGGTGCGGATAGGGGCAGAGCCCTTTAGCTGTTACTCTCAGGGAGACAGGGTGGTAGATGAAGGGTTTTGAGCACATGGGTGATGTGATCTGGTGCCTTGGTGGGGAGTTCATTAGAATTGCTCAAGCCTGCAGCAAAATGACCACTTAGGCTGCTGCAGTGATCCTGGTAACAGGTGACAGTCATTTGGAGAACATGGGAACAGCAGGGAAGGTGATTTGCGGTTAGGTCTGGATGTGTTTTGAAGATATCCCTGATATATTTTGCTGATGGGTTGGACATAAGGTGCAAGAGAACAAGAGGGGTTCAGGAGGACTCTGAGGGTTTAGGCCTGGACACCTGGAAAGAAAATGTTGCCATGGACTGAAATGAAGAAGGGGAACAGTTTAGGGTCACACGGGGAGCTCACTTTTGCACATGTTGTCGTCAGGTTGTCTCCAAGGCATGTGAGTGGCGATGTCCAGGAGAGAGCAGGCCATATGAGTCTGCAGTTCAGAAGTGATGTCTGGCCATGGGTATGCATTGGGAGGTGTTGGCATGTGGATGACATCCAAAGTTGTGGAACCAGATGACACCACTGAGAGTGTGAGTTTAACAGAGGGGGAAGCATAACAAGGAAGGAGGTGTGGAGATGTCTTCCTGGTGAGCTAATGAGGAGCAATGGCACTGACCCACCTCTCCTGCCATGACCCTTGTCCTCCTGAATGGTCAACTGCTTCCACTCCTGCCCATCAGAGCCCTCAGGTGGTCCCAGCACAGCCGGAGTCAGATCTGCCAGCTCTCTGCTCAAACACTCAGTGGCCTCTCGTCCTTCTCACAGTAAAAGCTGCCTCTTCACCACTTGCCCATTCCCTGCCCATTCCTTTGCTGGCCTCATCTACTTTTCTCCCTCCCTGCCTTCTGGAATCTTCCATGTCATGCTAGCATCTGTTTGCACCTGTCCTTCTCTCTGCCTGGGAGCTCTTCTCCCAGGTATCCAGGGTTCGCACCGTCACCTCTCTCACATCTTTGTTCAAATGGCAACATGCCAAGGAGCCCTTCTCTGGCCTCCTGTCACCTCTGATGTCCACTATCCATTCTCGAAATGTAACTGAAAGAATTGCATTGATCTGCTTTTGTCAAATGCACCCACACGCATGGAAATCCTACATTTGGTAGACCTTTAAAATGATTTAAAAATGTGATTTTCAGGTTTTTAATTGTGTGGATAGGAAAGTTTCTTAGGGACACATTTGTATTGCTTTTGGCAAAATCGTGTATTGGTGGAAGCATTTGTATACATCTTTTTTCAAAATGCTGTCTCCATAGGACAATCATGTTTCCAAAGCAGGTGCTGTGTCCCCTACTCATATTTAAGTGTCACCTTTATATTACAGGGATGGAAGCTGTGTGCTTATTTTTGAGAAATACCTGCTCTATGGCACACTACTAAAGCCATTTGACACACAGAAAATGGTAATGAATTTAGAACAACTGCTTTTTGTATAAAAGAAAAACACATGACTTGAACCTTTTAGCTCTGCAACACTTATATTTTCTTTGCCACAAATAACTAGTCAACCAACATGTGGTAGAAAATATTTTTGTGGTTGCTCCTTATCTCCATAGAAAGTATTATAAAGAATCTACTATATTTTAAAGGTCTTTTTTATACATTAAAAAATAAATAAAATATCCAAATGCATGATATCCAGTATTTCCTGTCTACTTTAGGCTTCAACTACTTTGCTGTAACAACTGATGAATGATGCAATAGATTCACGCGCCTCTGATTCTGTCTCTGTAATGATAGTTACCACATATCCTTCCATGATTTTTTATTTCAGTTGACCTTGCTAAACCATGAGTAGTTGTGTAGATTTTTGTAGAGTTTGCAAAATTTCATTTTGTTTCTTTAATGAGTTCATTTATCTTCCCTGGTACAATTTTCCAATTTTCCTTGGTTGACTCACAAAAATGTGTTTCGGTAGCAGAGATAATCGGTCAGTGTGTGTTCAGTATTTCTGATGTGTGGGCCTTGGGTTGGCTGCCTTGCTGAGCTGGTGGATGAATCCCACAGGACACTGATATTCAAGTGGAGCAGAAGGAGAAAACACAAATAAATACTGAGAGAAGAGTCTGTGTGTCAAAGCATCTTATCACTGAAAGAGAATCATTCCAGCAAGAAATAGAGGCGCTGAAGTGTGTCTGACACATTGGTGCTTTTGCTTCACTCTTTAACCAATCTCTTCCCTGTGAAACTTCTAATGTGGTTTATTCACACCTTCAGCATTATTTTCTATTTATCTTCTTATGGGGTTCTGAGAAAGGAGTGCATTTTAGGTTGTCACCACACATTTTGGTTTTATATATTTTACCACAGCAGGAAAATAAGTCTTTTTTTCAATGGCTGTGGCTTTTTAACTTTCACTATTAATAAAAAAGAGGATCCTAAGCATTAAAAAAAATCAAGTTTAGTTAAATTTTGTAATATATTGGATCAAGTCTGATGTATTATTAAACTTGCTAAAAAATGGAAGTTTGTTTTCATGTTCTAGAACAATGCAGACAACTCTGTATACAATGTCAGCCACACATGTAATTTTGCATTTTCTAATAAGCACATTTAAAAACGTGAAAAGACACAGGTGAAGTTAATTTAAATATTTTACCCAATGTATATGAAATATTATCTTTTTTAAAAATAGATGTATATACTTTAAAAAAAAAGATTTTGGGGAATTGGGGGAGGGGACCAGCGTTGGGGAATCGGGGGAGGGGAACAGACAAGTTGCTGTCCTTTTGTTCTTCAGTCTAGTTGTGGAAGCCATCGCTTCACTGGCCCAAGTTGGTATTGTGATCATTGCGCTCTTCCCTTCTGAGGCAGATCAGTTTCCGGCCATTGGATGGCCGCTCACGGCAGCTCATGCCAGCTGCCAGCCACTCATTCTGGCTGCCGGCCACTCATGGTAGCTTACTGCAGCCAACTGCAGCCCCACTGCAGCCTACACTTTCGCCGGCGACTCAGGGCAGCCCAGCTCCAGGTTGAGCTGTTGTTCACCATCTTAGCTGTAGAGGGCACAGAGTCACTGGCCCATGTGGGATCCGAACTGGCTGCCCTGCTGCTCAGAGCTTGCGGTCCCAAGCCAACTCTTAACCAATGAGCCACTTGGCCTGCCCTGAAATATTATCTTTTGAACTTGTAATCAGTATCAAAATTAGGAATGAGATAGCTAACGTTCTTTTTTATACTAAGTGTTCAAATCCAGTGCAAGACATCGTAATTCAGTCTGGCTGCATTTCAGGTGGCAAGTGGCTACCACACTGGACAGCTCAGTCCACAGATTTTATTTTAAACGCTATGGCTACTAGTAAAGCTTCACATTACCATAATATAACATAAAGTTAGGGCCAGGAAATAGGTGCATATTTTAATTGGCCTTCTCAGAAAATCAGATGCTTTGGGTCCTGTCAGATCAGATTACACCCTTGCTGCCTTTACTGTATAATGTGGGTAACAGAAGTCAGGGCTCCCCTGCTCTGCCTATGCTGTTTGTTGTGCTCACGCTATGAGTTGGTCTTTAATTCATGGTTTTGCTGTTGCGAAATGTTTTCACTTACAGTCATATATTTTTACTGTGGTAAAATATACACAACTTAAAATTACCCTCCTAACCACTTTTAAGTGTACAGGTGAGCGGTATCCAACACATTGTGCAACCATCTCCACCCTCCATCTCCAGGCCTCTTCATCTTGCAAAACTGAAACTGTCTGCATTAAACACTAACTCCCCATTCCCTCTCCCCAGCCCCCAGCAACCACCATTCTGCTTTCTGTCTCTATGATTTTAAGTACGTACCTCATATAAGTGGAGTCATACCATGTTTGTCCTTTTGTGACTGGCTTGTTTTACTCAGCATAATGTTCTCAAGTTTCAACCATGTCGTAGCATGCACTAGAATTGTCTTCCCTTTTATGGCGGAACAATGTTCCATTGTGTGTATACCACATCTTGTTTATTCAAATTGATGGCACGCCCCCCTTTCGGCTATCGTGAATAGTGCTGCTATGAACATGGGTGTACAAATATCTCAATTATTTCAACTATATATCTATATATCAATTACATACTGTTTAAATTATTTTGGAAATACATATATTTAGAAGTTGATTGCTGTATCATATGGTAATTCTAAATTTAATTTTTTTCATAAAAGCCGCACTATTTTAGATTCCTCCCATCAATGCACAGGCTTCTAATTTCTTCACATCTTCCCCAACACTTGTTATTTTCTATTTGTTCATTTTCTGTCTCTCTTCTTCCCCTCCCCTCCCCCTCCCTCCCTTCTTCCTTCCTCCTTTCTTTCTTTTCTTTTCTTTTTTCTTTTCTTTCTTTCACCATCCTACTGGGTATGAGGTGGCAGATCTATGGTTTTGATCAGTATTTCCTTGATGAATAATGATGGGCATCTTTTCATGTGCTTATTGGTCATTTGTGTATCTTCTTTAGAGAAATGTCTATTCAAGCACTTTGTTCATTTTTTAGTTGCTTTTTATTTTTATTATTCATTTGTAACAGTTCTCTGTATATTCTAGATAGTGGATCCATATATCCACTATCTATATATGTATATATATATATATATATATATATATATATATATATATATACACACTCCCATTAAGTAGGTTGTCATTTAGTTTTCTTGATAATGTCTTTTGTTGCATAAAGTTTTTAATTTTGATGAAGTCTAATTTATTTATTTGCACAAAATTGCAAGGGGCCCCAAGTAGCAATCAATCTTGAAAAGGAAGAACAAAGCTGCAAGCCTCACAGTGTGGTACTGGAATAAGTATTGACATATGGAATAGAATTGAGAGTCCAGAAATAAACTTCCACATTTACATTTAATTGAGTTTTGACAAGGGACCAATACCATCCAATGGAGAAAAGAATTGTCTCTTTAACAAATGGTGCTGGGACAATTATGCATAGATAGCCATATGTAAAAGGATGAAGTTGGACCCCTCCTTACACCATATACAAAAATTAAAATGGATCAGTCATCTAAATATAAAAACTAAAACCATGTAGCTCTTCTAAGAGAAAACGTAGGGGTAAATCTTCATGACCTTGAATTTGGCATTAGATTCTTAGATATTACAGCAAAAGCATGAGTAACAGAATAGTTCATGATTGAAGGAATCACTTTTAGCCACTTTTATAAACTTTTATTTGGCTAAAACTAGAAAACCACCTAAGCAAGTGCACATGCTTAGTGCCATGTTCCAATCAGCTGACAGTGAAGGAAGGACCCTGGGCTGCACAGAGCAGCACACTGCACCACCATTCCTGCCACCAAACACTTTCTCCTTGTATGCAGAGCCTCCATTTGGCAGTTGCCTTCATCTTTTGTGTTTATTTCCCTGCAGGGTCAGCATGCTGCATTGGGCGTGTAGGGTCAAACTTGGTAACTGGTCCTTTGGCTGGGATGGTGGTATTGTTTTTCATTCATATGAATTTTCTTTTTATTTCCCTTATTCCCATGGAAAGAAAATGCATACGCAGAAATGGCCAAATGCAGTCAGGCCCTTGGAAGTCTGAAAATTGTCACCAAGTGCATTGTATTTGGCTCTCTTTGAGATTCTGGTTCATCATGCTTTTTGCAAATGGAGTAGTTGCAGACAAACATCAGTGAATCTTATATCTATGCTTAAGCTGTGGGCTTATTTGCCTCTCGATAATGAAACTCTTAAAGAATAATTTACTCTCCCCCCACTCCATCCCCAGAACTGCCCTATTTGTCTCTATGTATTTCATTCTTGTAGATACTATGTCTGAGTCTTGCACTGAGTCCCTGAGATCCCCTCCTGCCCCTGTATGGTATGGTGGCTCCTTTTCCTGGGTGCAGATATGTCACTTGCTTCAGCAACTGTGCTAACATGCCATGGTGGGTGTCTCCATAACACTGTGAAGCAAAATTCCTGAAAAAGAATTCTGCTTCTTTGGAGAAAGACAAGACGTAAATGCTTAACTGCTCCTTATGATCAGGGAGACATTTCCCACTGAGAAACAAATTTCATTTTTTTAGGTTCAGCTAAGACAGTTCATGAAATGAATTTTGAGTTAAATTGAGATTCTAATACATAAAAGTAGACTTTCTTACCTAGGGAATTTACACCCTGTTGAAAACTTTCTTAATTTCATTTTAGGATACACTTATTTATGTTGTAAAATCAATAATAGTCTTTTTTACTCAAATGGCTCATTTACATTTTATTATTAGTAGTTTTAAATATCGGCTTTCAAATACCAAGCTTAAACATGGAATTTGTTTAAAGTTAATAAAGTTTAAATGTTATAATAAAGACAAATCTATGGAAGAGAAAGCATCGTGGACAACCAAGGCAAACACTGAGCAGAAACAACCTCTATGAACTTCGGGAAATCATGTGCCTTTGAGCTCAGACTGTTGCTGGGGAGTTTTTGGCAGGATGGTGCACCAAATTGTCAGGCTTTGAAGGAGAACAACTACAATGAAGAACCAACCAGAGATTACTCAGATAAGTGTGAACAGCAGCAATAAATTTCAATTGGCATTCTTGTTGAAATTCGGTGTTGTACCACCTCTCCTAAGACACAGTGCTTCTGTAAAAAACAAAAATCAGAGTACAAGAAAGTTGACTTAAAATACAATGGAAAAGATTCCAGAGAAGTCAAAAGTAGGTATACTGGGCCCATCATCTAGTACAAGTTCCAGAAAGAGAGAAAAGATACAGGAGTTGGGATGATGTAATTAAAAAAAAAAAAAAGAAAATTTCTCCAAGCTCCAGAAAGGATAAGGGTTTTAACCCTTAGTCACCCCCACCAAACAAACTAACAAAAAATTAAAAAGGAGTTCTAGATATATCCTGGTGAAATGTTATAACTCCCAGAATAAGAAGAGTATCTTAAACCTGCCAAAGAGAAAGGAACAATCCAACTTTTCTACTAAGGAAAGAGAATCATACTGGCTTTGGATTTCACATCAATACCCTGGATGGTAAAGTTAAAAATTAAATAATCCTTGAAATTTGAAGGAAAAAGAATTTGAACTTAGTTTGGCTTCAGAATTCTATCAATCAAATGAGAGGGCATGAACTCAGAAACTTTAATGCCATCTAAAAGAATTTACAGTAATGTTTATACCAAAATACAAAATGGATCCAAGAAAGGTGATAAATTAAAATACAAAAATCGGCAAATGAGAGTTACCTAGGCAAAAAAGAAACAAAAAGCTGAAAATAATAAATAAATAAATAAATAAATAAATAAATAAATAAATAAATAAATAAATAAAAGACCCAAATGTGGCTGCCACAAAGAATTACACTTTAATCAGCAAAGTTTGATGGAACATGACCTTTTGCTTTCATTGGGCCCGGTACTGCTATCTACATCTATAGAGGAAAATCTCTACAAAATTCTCTTAATGCTGTTTATTGATAGTGTTTTGAAACAACCCATGGAGAAAAGCATAGAAGATTTAATTTAATATTTAGAGCAAAGTGTAAATACTACTGAGTCTTCGGAAAAGTCATGATGCATGTTTGCAACAGATGGCACTAGTTCATTTTTGGAAGTACTAGAGTCATTCACATCTATGTTATTGCTATGTCATTTTACAGCTGACAGTTGTAGCTTCATTCTAAAAAAAAATTGAACGATTTGGTTGAGTTTTGGAGATTTTACAACTAGTTGAAGATGGAAGACCAAACTGTGCATTTTTGCAATATTTTACTCTTTTACTTCCATAAAGGGAAGAACGCGCGTCAAGCTTATGAAAAGTTGCATAAAGTTTATGGTGACAATGCTTTACAAGAATGTCAGTACCAACGATGGTTCACAAAATTCTGTGCTGGTGATTTTGATCTCAACGACACTCCTCGGTCAGGGAGGCCCACCAAGGTTGATGACAACAAAATAAAGGCATTGATCAAGTCAAACCCATGTTACACGACACAAGAGATTGCAGAAACATTGAACATCCATCATTCAAGCATTCACGTCCACCTGAAGCTGGGATATGTAAGCAAGCTTGATATTTGGGTTCCGCATGAACTCAAAGAATTTCATTTGATGGCACGTATAAACATCTGCAATGTGCTCATTAAACATAAGGAAAAGGATTCTTTTTTGAAGCGACCGATAACTGGTGATGAGAAGTGGATTGTTTACAACAATGTGGTGCACAAACCATCTTGGTTCCGATGTGATGATTCACCTCAAGCAACATTGAAAGCAGACATTCATCAGAGGAAGGTTATGCTCTCAGTGTGGTGGGATTTTAAAGGTGTCATGTTTTTCGAGCTCCTACCAAGGAACCAAACAATTCAAATATGTACTGTTGGCAATTGAACAGTTTGAATGAATCCATAATCCAGAAATGTCCAGAGCTTGTTAATTGTAAAGGAGTTGTTTTCCATCATGACAATGTGAAACCACACACATTTGATCACTCATCAAAAATTACTGGAGCTTGGATGGGGTGTGTTGTCACATCCACCATACTCACCTGACCTTGCGCCATCAGACTTCCACTTGTTTTGCCGTCTTTGAAACTTGCATGGTAAAACTTTCAATTCAGATGAGGCTGTAAATCGTCATCTTGTTCAGTTTTTCGCAAATAAAGACAGGTCCTCCTATGTACGAGGAATTATTAAGCTCACTGAAAGATGGCAAAAAGTTATTGAACAAAACGGGCAATATATCATTGATTGAGCTTTGTTCTTTATATAAATAAATGACCTTTGAAAAATAGACAAAATACGTCATGACTTTTCCAAAGACCCAATATGTCCAGAAAACTTAAATACTGATATATGCTTTAAAAATATGGTCTAAGTAACAAAAATTAGGCAATGGAGGGTGGTAACTGTACTAATTTTGTAGATAGATAAGTCAAAACATTAAGTGTTGAGGTAATCACTTCATAAGTTACATTAAATGTCTAATCATTATGTTGTGCACCTAAAACTAATATAATATTGTATGTCAACTGTAATTGAAAAAAATAAAAAAGACATTAAGATCTATGATTCAGACAATGAGTACATCATTTAAAATTATAATGGTGAACACCAGGAAATGACAACTGAGTTTCCGTTCTTTTTAACAGTGGTTATTAATAATTCTGGAAAGAGAGAGTGGGACTGCTGAAGGCAGGGGCCTGGGTGTGAATAAAAGAATATTTTATAATCTCTTTTACTTTTTTAACTAAGTCCATGTGTTGTGGCATTTTTCATTTGTTTGTTTTACAGTTTTTAAGTTAAGACAACAGGAGTGGTTTGGGTTGGTTGGGCAGGTTTCACTGGGGCTTCCTGTGCTTCACCTACCCTTTCTTTGTCCTTTCTTCTCTCCTTGAAGACCAACCTGCTGTGTATGCATCCTGGCTCCCAGTGACTCCTGCTTTCTCCAAGACTTGTTCCACTGGACCCCCATCACCAGACCTCTACAGGTAATCTTTCCCACTTCTTAACCCCTATGTTACCCTATACCAATTGTCCCTTCCCCTTTTCTTAATCCCCAAATTTCTTCACAGAGAAATCCACGTGTCTTGTCTTTAGAGCCATCCTATAAATTCCCATCACTCTCAAACCCATTGCAAAATGACTTCAACTCTCTCACATCCCCCAACATATTACTTTCCTGCAACTTTGCCTTTATTTATCTCCTCTCTCCAAAACCAAAGCCTTACTTGCCATTTCTGTCATATTCATTCTCTAACAACGGTATTTTTTAATACTGAGAATAAATCCTATTGGATTTCCCAATTTTCAATTATTTCTTTAAAATTTGGTATTTAATTTCCATAATTTAAAACCATAAACTCATTCAGGGTAAGCTGGACCACCACCTTTTAGCAGCGTAGTGTTAACATTTTTGTAAACATCACCCACAGGAAGCTGTGCGGTATTCCAGCACCTCGAAGACCTAGTGCCTCGTATGTCTCAGCTGTATCATTCTTTGTATTGTATTTTCTTCTTGTACGAATATATTCATTCGATATGTTGGCTTTATGGTATGAATATTCCATTGTTTGCTTATCATTTCTACTGTGAACATGCAGGTTGTTTCTGTTATCAGGCTTTTAGGAACAAAGCCGAGGCTGTTACCTTTAATACACCTCTCATGCTAGGTGGGTGGACCTACTGCTCTACAGTGGTGACTCGTTTCAGTAGATAATGGCATTATGTACAGTGGATTACTGCCCCTCCCAAAATCTTTCTTTTTTTTAATTTTTTTTATTATCTTTTTATTGTGAAATGAACATTTTAAAAAATTAGTTTCAGCTGTACAACACAGTGCAATAGTTATACTTTTTACCCCTCAAAGTGACAACCCCCTTCCCCAATCTGCTGCCCCACTCTCCCCCTCATATCATACATATCTATTACAATTTCCTTGACTCCACTCCCACACTATACTCTGCGTCCTGTGACTATATATATATTCAATTATAGTTGAAATAAGTCAGTTGGAGAAAGACAAATACCAATGTCTTTTTTTAAAATGACAACTTTATTGAAATATAATTCACCCAATTGAAGTATACAATTCAGTAGTTTCCAGCATATCCACAGGGTTGTGCAGTTGTCCCCACAATCAGTTTTAGAATGTTTTCATCACTCCTAAGGAAACCCTATGCTCCTTATCAGTCACTTCTCATGTCCCCCTGAATACCCACCCAGCCCCCTCCCTAGGCATCCACAGATATACTTTCTGTCTTTGTGGATTTGCAATTCTTCACATTTTGTACAAATGCAACCATAAATATGTGTGGTCTTTTGTTACTGGCATCCAATTACCATAATGTTTTCAAGGCTTATCCATGCTGTAGCATGTATCAGTACTTCCTATCTTTGTATTGCTGAATGCTTTTTATTGTATAGGTGTACCACAATTTACTTTTATTAGTTGGTGAACGTTTGGATTGTTTCCACTTTTTGGCTATTATGAATAATGTTTCTATGAACATTTCTATATAATTTTTTATGACTATGTTTTTATTTCTCAGGGGTATATACTTAGAAGGGAAATTGCTGGGTCATATGGTAGTTCTGTGTTTAACCGTTTGAAGAAGCAATACATTGTTTTTCAAAGCAGCTGTGCCATTTTACTTTTAGACCAGCAAATCACAAGAGTCACAGTTTCTCCACATCCTTGCAAACATTTATTATTTTCTGGATTTTGTTTGTTTGTTTTTATTATAGCCATCTAATGGGTGTGAGATGGTATTTCATTGTGGTTTTCATTTGAATTTACCTAACAACATTTTTCTAGTAATGTTGAGCATCTTTTTATGTGCTTATTGCCATTTGTATAGCTACTTTGGAGAAATGTGTATTCACATCTTTTGCCCATTAAATTTTTTTCTTTTGTTGTTGAATTGTAGGAGTTCTTTATATATCCTAGAATTAATCCCTTATCAGACAGATATGTGATTGGCAAAAATATTCTCCCATTCTGTATGTTGTCTTTTCACTTTCTTAATAGTGCCCTTTGATGCATAGAAGTTTTTAATTTTGATGAAGTCAGATTTACCTATTTTTAATCTTGTTGCTTTATGCTTTTGGTATCACATTTAAGAAATGACTGCCAAATCAAAGATGATAAAAATGTATGCCTTTAATTTCTTCTAGGAGTTTTATAGTTTTTAGTCTTACATTTGGGCTTTTGATCCATTTTGAGTTAATATTTGTATATGGTGTGAGGGAAGGTTTCAACTTCATTCTTTTGCATGTGGGTATTCCCAGAACCATTTGTTGAAAAGATTATTCTCTCTCCATTGAGTTTTCTTGGCACCTTTGTCAAAAATCAATTGACTGTAAATGTGATGGTTTGTTTTTGGATTCTGAATTTTTCCATTCATTTATATATGTCTGTCCTGTGCCAGTACCACATTGTCTTGATTCTTGTAGCTTTGTAGTGAGTTTGAAATAAAAAAAATATGTGTCCTCCAACTTTTTTTTTTTTTTCTAAGTTATTGTTTTGACTGTTCTGGGCCTTTTGAATTTTCAAACAAACTTTGGGTTCAGCTTGTCAATTTCTGAAGGTAGTCAATTGGGATTTTTTTTAAGGGATTATATTGAATCTGTAGGTGATGTGGGGAATACAGGAAGCCCTCGCATAACATCATCAATAGGTTCTTGGAACTGAGGCAAAGGACATGTAACAAAATCAATTTTACCATAGGATAATTGATATAAACAAAGAGTTAAGTTCTTACAACATCTCATCAATGTTATAATGAAAAGACATTGAATGAAATGATGTTAAGGACCAACTGTATTGCCATTTTAGCACTGTTAAGTTTTCTGACACATAAACATAAGTTTCTTTCCATTTTCTTAAGTCTTAAATTTTTTCAACAATATTTAATAATATTTAGAGTGTAAGTTTTGTACGTCTTTGTTAAATTTATTCCTAAGTATCCTATTTTTTGATGATATTGTAAATGGAATTGGTTTCTTAATTTTATATTCAGGTTGTCCAATGGACATATGTAGAAATACAGTTGATTTTTATATGGATGTTGTATTTTAAAACCTTCCTGAAGTAGTTTATTAGTTTTAATATTTTTTATTGGATTCCTTAGGATTTTGTATATAAGATCATGCCGTTCACAACAAAGATAGTTTTATTTATTTCTTTCCTTTTATATAGAAAGATGCCTTTTATTTCATTTTCTTGCCTAATTCTTCTGGCTAAAACCTCCAGTAAAATGTTGAATAGAAGCTATAAGAGTAGATTCTTTGTCTTTTCCTGATCATATGGAGATAATATTCAATCTTTTACTATTAAATGTTATGCTAGCTCTGGGTTTTTCATTATATGTCCTTTACCCGGTTGGAAAAGTTCCCTTTTATTCCTGGCTTAAGGTTTTGTTTTTTCTCCCCAATGATTGGGTTCTGAATTTTGCCTTTTTTTCCCTTTTTGTATCTACTAAAATTATTATGGTTTTTGTATGTTAGTTTATTGATATGATGTGTTATATTAATTTTTGGATGTTAAACCAACTTTGCATTCCTGGTATGTATCCCATTTGCTTATGATGTATAATCCTTTTTATATATTGATGAATTTAATTTGCTAGTATTTTACTGAGAATTTTTGTATCTATATTTATGTAGTTCCTTATGATATCTTTGTCTAGCATTGGTATCGGTAATATTGAACTCAGAAAGAGTGAGAAGCATTTTCTCCTGTTCATTATTTTTAAAGAGTTTGTGAAGAATTAGTATTAATTCTTTGAATGTTTTCTGGAATTTACCAGTGAAGTCATCTGGACCTTGGATTTTCTGTGTGGATAGTTTTTGGATTACTAACTTAGTCTCTTTACTTGTTATAGGTCTATTCATAGTTTTGTTTGTTTGTTTGTTTTTGTTTTTTTCCTTGTCTCAGATTTGGTAGTTTGTGTCTGTCTTATCTAAGTAATATAACTTGTTGGCTTACATTTGGTCATAGGAGTCCCTTATAATTCTTTTTCTTTCTATAAGTTCAATACTAATGTCTCCTCTTTCATTCCCAATTTTGGTAATTTGAGTCGTTTCACCTTTATTTGTTTATCTATTTAGTTTTTGGTCAGTTTAACAAAAAATGTGTTAATTTTGTTGATATTTTCTAAGAACCACTTTTTGGTTTTATTGCTTTTTCCTTATTGTTTTTCTATCCATTATTTCATTAATATTCACTGTGATCTAATTTTCCTTCATTTTCTTTTTCTTTGGGTTTAGTTTGTCCTTTTGCCCTATTAAGATGGAGCAGTACATGACTGATTCTCATTTAATGTAGGTGCTTATAGCTACAATTTCCTTTTACGCACTGATTTAGCCGCACACCCTCAATGTCTTTTTGACATTATTTGCTCCCTTGGCGTTTTGTCACCTTCTCTCCAGATTTTCCTCACTCTCCTTTATTGCTTCTCTGTGACCCCCTTTTCTGTCTGTCCTTACTGAAAATAGCCAGAGACCTTTGCACTGGCAACTGTGCTAAGTGCTTGATCTTGTATTGTCTTGCTATATCCCCATAGCAGCTCTGTGAAGAGTGTGGTATTATTATCTCCATTTTCTAGCTCAGTAAACTCAAGTGCAGAAACTTGAAGTAATAACATGTCAAGTTCTCTTATTAGTATATATCAGATTTGTCATTCGGTCTTCTCCCCTCATGCTCCATGCCTTTTCCCTGGATGATTTTTATTTATTAAAGTGCTATTTATATATGGATAATTCTACCATGTCATGAATATTGCCTGTCTTCCTGCTATTGTTCTTCTCCATGAGGTCCTTTCTTCTGATTAACATGCCTTTCATTGCTTCATCATCTTCACCCAGTCTATGAAATCTTTCCTGAGGGCCCCAGAGAGAGCACGGTGCCCCACTGGGTTCTTCTTCTGCCTTTTTTTATGACTTTACCACAGCATCTACCAAACGGCGTACAATGTATCCTTTCCTATGACTGAGCATCTTCTAATGCTGTGAGCTTCTATTGGGTAACCACCCAGAATATAATTTGCAGTTTGGGGAAAAACTGTTAGAGAGTCGAAGATTGGTATGGAGTTATTGCCCCAGATATCTCTCATAAATTCATAGTGAACTTCATACTCTTTCACCTGCCTGTTTCCTATGCATCTTTCAGGTTCCTGCTCCCATGCCACCTCCTTAGGGAAGTTGTTCCTGTTATCCCAGGTTGAATAGGTCCCTGTAGACTTCTCTTTCACAGTACTGCTGTGATGTAATTTGTTAAATACCTGTGAAGTTATCTTTTTGATGTCTGTCTGCTCCATTTCATCCCAAGTTCCACAAGAACAGAGCCCCTGCCTCAGGTCTGCCCTCTGTAGAGTTGTTTGCTGGCCCAGAACCCAGAGCCTGGCCTTTAGAAGAGATTCAACAGTTATAGGAGAAATGGATTACAGTAGCTATGAATTCTTCTTTTTTATGTTTTTTTTTTTTTTTTTAAGCTGAGCCATCCTGCCACTGGTTGGCAGCTCAGCGGCTGCTCAGCTCGGGCCAGGAATCGAACCGCTGTTGCTCAGAGCTCAAACTATTGAGAGAGCTCTTAACCAACTGAGCCACTCAGCCGGCCCTTTCTTTTTTATGTTTAGTTTTTGTTTTCTATATCTTGGCTACCAGTTTAGTAATGGAGACACCTTATCATGGCTGAGAACATATTTACCAAACACAGAATGAGTGTGAGCTGCAGACCAAGAACTCTTTTGAAAGATATTTTTGGACACAGAGCTTGTTAAGACATGTTCCCTTCCAGTCAAATACTTGTACTCCAGTCTGGAGCTGAAGAACCATAATACAAGGGAGGCTGAGTGAGGATGCTGCTTTCCAGGCACAAAGAGAGCCTCCTTCTAAGGGTGCAGAGAGGTTTCATACCACATTCCATAGACAATTGCATTTTTAAAAATGTAGAACAATTTATCACAATGGTGTACTATTGATTTGATCATAATGATCTCATGAGCATTTAATAGACTGATCAAACTCCTAAGCTGGCTTTCAGCACTCTCACTGTTAATGAACTTCCTTCTTTCTGTGTCTCTTTTAGCATTGATGCTTCAGTTTCTTGGTAGGTTTGGTATTCCAAAGTGCACATAAGAATGGCTGAGTGTTTGAACAGATTTGTAGGCACATGGACGTGGTGAAATCAGAGGGGAAATCAGAAGATGGATGCCGCGGTCCTGGGCTTTGATCTGATGTTCCATTTGCCAGTAGACATTCACCACCCACAGCCATTTCCTTTCACTGCTAATTATATTTTAAAATTTTTTCTGGCCTCTGAAAATGACATTGTGGAGAAGTGGCTTTTATTATTGGTCCTCAGTTACTCTAAGATTTGAAAAGTGAATGTTGGTACAGTAGTTTCCTGGAGAAAATGGGTTTCATGCTTCACATTACCATATAATTTGTAGACCAGCTAAAACAAAATTTGGACGTTGCTTTATTTTCTACTTTGTGTGTGTGTGTGTTATATAACCTTTTTTACCAAAGAAGGGACAGGATGAAAGTTATTTGATAATCGATATGTGAGGAAAGTACATTTATCCTTGGATTTGGGATGATGTTTGTGATGAAGACAAACCCCATCCTACTCCAGTTTTTAACTTAATAGTCGTTTATACTACTGTCTTGGTAATGGTTGGCTCCTTATGATTCTTAAATAAAGCACTTATATTTGTTCTAATTTTGATGAATGAAAGCACTCTCCAAGCTTCTTAGTTTATTGTCAACTCTTTCTGCTTATTGAAACGTCCACTCCATGGCCTGAGTGGTGCCCATTCTACTGTGATCTGTTCTGTCTCTATGCAGCCTGGGGGATGGGCAGGGTCATAGCAATACTTTGGTTTGTATTTCAGCCTCACCTCCCTGGCTGTGCAAAGTTGGGGACATTGGATTCCCCAATTTCTTCTGTGTTTCCAATTTCTTTGTTGTACAAACGGGATGATGACACTGATTCTGCACAGTAGTGAAGAAGACTTCATGAGTTAATGTAGACAGTGAATAAATATTAATATCTTTCTCCTCCCCATTGCCTCCATATATATATATAGCAACAATACACTATCAGTATATCAGTAATATATTGGATGTTTATAGAACTTCAGGTAAAACAGTAAAGATTTGTTGTGAGAGAGAGAGAGAGAGAGACAGAGAGAGNGTGTGTGTGTGTGTGTGTGTGTTGGGATGGTTAACTGCCATCTTTCCATTGGCTTTCCTTGATTCTGATCCCTTGGGCTAGCTCAGCATCTTTCTCCTGGGCCCAGGGTGCCTGTGTGAGCACAGATGCCCAGAGTCATGGTCCAAAGAGGAGAAAGAGACAAGCTTCTGTGACCACTGAGTAGATTGTTGGCCCCTTTGAAAAGTGAGGATAGACTACACATACTGGATTTAGAATGGCAGAATTTTGGAAATGGAATTTAAATGTCGGTAGAATAAAAGCAAACTTTATCACTTTGATTTTTTTTTTCTTTTTTTTAGCTATCAAAAGAGGGTTAAGTGATCCAAGCAATCTCTTTCAAGATATTTTTGTATTAATTCTCTTAAACATCTGGGTCTTTTGCTAGGTGCTTTCTGGTCGACCATTGGAGCCCTCTAGCAACATGCCGGAACAGAGCAACGACTACCGGGTGGCTGTGTTCGGGGCAGGTGGTGTT
The DNA here is from genome assembly GCF_001890085.2 of Hipposideros armiger. Lineage (NCBI taxonomy): Eukaryota > Metazoa > Chordata > Mammalia > Chiroptera > Hipposideridae > Hipposideros > Hipposideros armiger. Next base: position 141,484 of record NW_017732350.1, on the reverse strand, counting down.
GGCAAGAGCTCCCTAGTTTTGAGGTTTGTGAAAGGCACATTCCGGGAGAGCTACATCCCCACGGTGGAAGACACATATCGGCAGGTGATCAGCTGTGACAAGAGCATCTGCACACTGCAGATCACAGACACCACAGGCAGCCACCAGTTCCCCGCCATGCAGCGGCTGTCCATCTCCAAGGGGCACGCCTTCATTCTGGTGTATTCCATCACCAGCCGGCAGTCCTTGGAGGAGCTCAAACCCATCTATGAACAAATCTGCGAGATCAAAGGAGACGTGGAGAGTATCCCCATCATGCTGGTGGGGAACAAGTGTGACGAGAGCCCGAACCGCGAGGTGGAGAGCAGTGAGGCGGAAGCCCTGGCCCGCAAGTGGAAGTGTGCCTTCATGGAGACCTCGGCCAAGCTCAATCACAACGTGAAGGAGCTGTTTCAGGAGCTGCTCAACTTGGAGAAGCGCAGGACCGTGAGCCTACAGATCGACGGGAAAAAGAGCAAGCAGCAGAAGAGAAAAGAAAAGCTCAAGGGCAAATGTGTGATCATGTGAATGCCTTTCCCATGGGAGGAGCAGCTGAGTGTCCCTTGTCACCTCTCCCTCCCCCTTCCACGTGAAACCCACTGTCACGTCGTCAGGGCAGCATGTAAGATGCCCACATGTTAAATATTGCATTTTGACCGAGATGTGCCCTCTTGGCTTTAAGAGGGCATTTCACACCACCAACAATAAGCCCCCTTCTCCAGAGTCAGGGAATCAGCCAGATGGTTAAAATGAAAAGCAACATGCTCGGGACTGTGGGCGACTGAGAGGTACCAGCAGTCCCTGAAAGCATTGTATGCCGTGAGGAGGTGGTGGGGCTGGTACCCACAGAAGCAGTGTGTGCTCAGAGCAGTCACTGTCACGCATGCGTTCCCGAGCATGTGAGCCTGGAGCTTCAGGTACCACCCCACACCAGGCGTTTCCCCCGGCTCAGAAGTCAGTGCCATCCTGGGGGGAGGGGAGAGGCAGGAGGAGGTGAGAAGAACAGGCCAGAGTTGCTCCATTTCATGGTTCTTTAACTGAATTACAGTAAAATAACACGGCCTCCCCCAGAGGATGTTTACTCTCCACTCCCAGCTGACCTGTGAGCCTCGCTTCCCTAAGTGGTCCTATTCACCTCACTAGACCTGGTTAACAGGTATCAGTTTCACCATTTAGAGTATTTATTTTCATGTATGAGGATGAGTTCACTAAGAGCGTGCTGCTCTGTCAGAAATTCTGTAGTTTGTGAGGGAGGATGCTGGGACATTACTAAGCCAGTGCAGCAGTGCTCCTTTGTGTTGTACTTGGAGGGTTTTAGATGTGAAGTTTCCTTCCTTTGACCCACAAGGGCTATCACTTCTTCCAGCCCTCAGATTTTAAATAAAAGCAATTAAAGTATTTATTTTTAGAAAATGCTGTTTTCCTCCAAGATTGTTTTCTTCTTTTAAATAACTCGATCTCTATTCAGCTGGCTAACAGCCGACAAAGGCCATCTGAAGACCAAAAGCACATCCATTTTCTAAATGACATGGACATGTAAATGCCATACTTTGCACCCTAATGAAATATTTTGAAACAGAAGTTGTTCACTGTGTTTTTGATGACCTATCTATAACAGTATATTCCTGGAATATGTGTTCAAGTAATAGTAGACTATATTTGCATGTTATAATGTCCATTATAAATGTCCCCTGAGAGCTGTTCAATGCAGTGTTCACTCTGGAAACAATTATCTTTTTCTCCTAATGATCTTGTGTGTATCCTTAATCCTTCAGGCCAAATAACAGCCACTGTTGTTTCCTAACTGCTGGTGTGGAGATGGGGTGGTGGTGGAGACAGGCAGGGCAGAGTCATTGCTCTGCCAACCTCGAGTCTGGTTTGGCTCTGCTTCCCCAAAATTCCCAGTAACAGAGTCTGTGCATTCTCCTGTTCATTCCAGTCAGCACAGCTCTTGCTGGCCCTGATTCTGGAATCTTCCTTCCAGCAGCTCTTCCTGTTGCCTGCCTGGCAGGCAGAGGAAGCTAAGTGCTGCCTCCCGGGCTTGTGCAGGGAGCTTCCTGGCTGTGGGGCTGCAGTGCCAGCCTAGGTAGAGTGGTCAAGTGTGGGACATTTGCACACACCCCCTTTGGATCGTCTCTTCTGCAATCTGCTGTGTCTTCCCTGCCCCTCCTGAGCAGGGCTGAGGCAGCAGGAACTGGGCAGCTCCCTGCTCTCAACAAATTCTAAATTAACCCTTACTGGTTAAATTTCCTTGCTTTTGTCTCATCCTCTCTGCTTGTCTAGTAAGTCACACTTGGAATGAGGTTTAGTGTGTGGGACGTACTTTGAGAATCATTTGATCCGTGGGCTTGGTAGCACCTTGGCCTCTTAGAACAAAACCTGAGCAGAGAGGGTATGGGGGGTGGCCTGGGTGCCAGCAGGGGAACCAGAACTCCTTACCAGGCCCCATCAAGTCCTAACATGTGCACTCTCTGGCGGGCTCATCCTGTTCCAAGTGGCTGTTCTACCGCCTTCACAGTGAGATCTACTTGGTAGATTTTCTAGAACATTTGTCTTTCAACTTGTCTCTATCTTTTTTCTATTTCTCTTCTCAGATGCTATCAATTTATAATTTTACTATGGGTTAAGTGGAAGAAGAAACAGGACTTCATGACCAAAATGGGATTTAGATATCTTGGATGGGTGCTTTGCTAACAGTACGATGTCATGTATGCCACGTGCTGTAATGCCTACAAGGCTCCTGGAGTGAGCTGTCCCTGCCAAATGTCCATTCCTACTGATACAAATCAGAATTGCTTTTGCCCTCTCAAGTCAGTGTCTACATTTTTAAGTGTTTAAAGCTTCATCAGTATGAGAAACTTGTAATTGTTAAAAATCTGATCTCCTTCAGGACACATGTTCCACTGTAATTTGCCCGTGAGTTTACAGGAGGGCTATTCATGCCTCGATTGAGGGTCTTTGTTCTGAGGTCATTTTCTGTGACCTGAACTGATGGCATTGGTGATTATCTCGAAATAGTATTTCAGGAGTTCCCCCATTGACCCAGGGTTGAGGAGTTAGTTCCACTGAATCAGATGATTTTAGTATTTATGTGGCCCCATCCTGAAAATGTATTGTGGTTCTTGAGGACATGTCCTACATTGCATATGGGCACAGAAGTTTTTGACCTAGCACAGTAAGTTACAAAACTCAAAATATTGCTTTGAAGATGGCACTCTGGGAATAAGTATGGGGCTCCATGAGTTCCCTTCAGTCCCTGCCAGTCCCTCCTCCATCAAGTGACAAGCCATGGGCGTGCCCTGGGCATGCATGCAATACAGCAAGACCAACACAAGAGCAATATTGAATTGTCCATCAGATCAAAATTATATATGTTATATATTTTATCTTCCTGCATTTTTGAAGTATAAAGTAGTACATTTTACATATCTGTAAGCTAGTATATTTGTTTCACCATTTGTAATATTCAAGAAATGCTCATTCTTTGTAGAACAAACAAAAGTATTAAAATATTTTAAAAAGTTGTTCTGTGATCTTTTCCCCCCCAAAATTTGTGTGTTGCTCCTACATAAGCTCTCTGGAAATATCCATAACTAACAGGACATAGGGAAGTCTTCAAAGCTACATCCTGGAATTCATTACCCCACAAAGACAAATATATGGACAGAGTATTTATAAAAGCATGACTTTTCTATGTGGGATATCAATATGAATATTTATATTTAAGGTGTATTGTTACAATTCCATTATCTACTATATTTTATTTACAGTTATACAAATCATTCTTGCATACGAGTTTCTAGTTGCCAGTGATGTTCTGAGAATAATGACACATTAAAATAAATCTTCAGTTCTGACACCCTGGCTGGAAGGTGGTGATGTTTCTTAATCTTCAGGGTGCAGCCAGTCTCTGATGGTCTTGACCTAGTTCTCCTGTAGCTGCTTTATTGAGCTTATCTACCAGAGAGGAGACTGTCAGGCTCCGTTCAGGTCTGGGATTGGCAGCAGTAGCTGCCCGGAGGTGTTCCCAGAAGGTTCTCCCAGCTGGTCTCTGTCACTGTGCTGACAGGATGCCCCAGGTGAGGGAAGCAGTGGGGGCAGGACACTCCTTTGCTCAAAATAGGAATGAAGAAAAGCTTTTAAAATACTGTCTCTTCCCTCTCCCTGCCTCCCCACAAGGGCCAGACTATTAAGAGGGATTGATCTAGAAAAATCCCCAGCATGTTCCTGGGCATAGTTTCTACTTGACACCCTTGGTCCTTACCCCTCCTTCTCAATGCTAATTATAATATAAAGCTAACTTGTGGTAACATGTTATTGAACTGACAAAAAATAACTCTCCAAGTAATCCACAAAAGAAACGGTTTATTCAGAAAAAGAAAAAAGAAGCAAGACCACCACCACAGTGCGGAAAGCACACCTCCTACACGGAGCTCCTACCGGCAGCCCATGTGGAGGCAGACAAGACCCCTGGTTCCAACATGGCTAATCCCTTTATTACGATCCCTCTCCCAGAAATTACCATAAGGGTAAACAGGAAGTCAGGAGTATAGAGTTAACAAGGGGCCCAGCTCCACCCATAGTCCTCCCAGCTCTATAATTAAGCATTTTAAGATGCCAGTTCACTCTATCAATGTCTACATAAGAAACTTCCAAACCTATAGAGAACTTTTATGAGTTCATTTGAGCCAAACTGACTACAATTGCTGGGAAGCAAAATCTCAATAGATTGAGAAAATGCTGTGGAGAATGGCAGTTTTGCAGTTTATTTGTATATTAGAATAAAAGGAGGAGACGTAGGGAGGGCTACATGAAATCCATTGGTGGTAGATTAAGGAGGTGGGAGAAAGCAAAGCAGGGAAATCTCTGGGGTTGGTTAAAAAGTAAAATGGAGAGACACATAGTTCTTTTACACTGGTGGGTGCAAGAGAGTTAATAATTAACATTCTATAGTACATAGAGATGGTATTCGGGGAAACAAGATAATAAGGATGGATTCTGTAGTCTGGTGCTCTGGTGCAGTGTTCTGGAAAAAGGGATGACTGACATTCCAAGAGTGTGTTATCTTAGACTCAAAAAGACAATAGACAGGCTCACTTAAGGTAAAAATTGACCTTTGTCAAGGAAGCTACAGGCCTAGGATGTGACTACCGGCCCACTTTTAGTTAGGAATTTATGTTTAGACCAACCTCTGTAGTTACTTTCAGTCTCTGAGTTTGTATGGTCTGCCATGCTGGCCTCTCTTGAGCTTATCAGATTTAGTGTGTGGCCCCTTTTCCATCCATATGCAGAAAAAACATCTATAAACAAAGTAAAATCCTTCTTGGGCCCCTGAAGGCTAGGTGACTGGGCAGTTTCCTGCTCGCTCTGCTTCTGCACAATGAGAATTATTATATTAATGGCTGCAGCATGGGTAGCCCTGAGGGTTAACTACAAGCACAAAGCAGAGCTGTCTCATCACATATTGAGCTTTCAATGGAAAGAGACCTCTGACTCTGCAGGGCTCTGGAAAGTCTGGCAGCACAGAAATTATTCTAAACACATCCAACAGTCACCAGAAACTTTCAGTTGATTTCAGTTTCTTGAACAGCTTTCCAGGTCTTTCTCTCAGCCTGAGTCCCCACCCCCAGGTCATCACTGTTACATTATTCAGGGGTTTCTTCTTTTATGGAGATAATTACAATCACCAGGCTCCATTAGGCCCCATTAAAGGGCATTGTCCCCTACTCAACAAGCTTTAATGTGCAAATAAAGCACTTGATGACCTTGTGACACAGCAGAGTCTGAGTAAGCAGGGCTGGGTGAGGCCTGGAAATTGGCCTTTCTAGTGGGTTCCCAGGTGATGCTAATGCTACTGGTCCTTGAACCACACTTTGAGTAGCAAGGCTGTACTCTATTTGTACTCCAATTTTGTTGCACATTGGAATCACCCAGAGGAGTTTTAGAAATTACTGATACCCAGGTCCCACCCCAGAAACTATGATTTAGTAGGTCTGGCACGTGGCTTTGGCTTCAGGGTGTTTCAAATTTCCCAGGTAACTGAAATGTAGAATAAAGTTTGAGAACCAGTGCTGTTAACCAAGTTTAATTGGGAATGCCTGCCAGCCCCCTAAATCTTCTGGGGGGTGGGAAGTGCTTATTAAATGGAATTTGCCCTTAATGAGTTTTTTCAGGCACTCCAATTGGTGTGAGGGTCCTGGCCTCCTCCATGGATAATATCTCCCAAGACTGGCATGGAGAGAAAAGTGTAATCCAGGAACAGAGCTCTGCCTGCCACACCACCCAGAGGGGTTCCTCCAGCTCCAAGTGTGGGATGACCTCACTGGTCCTGGGCCTGAGCCCCAACCTGTCTGGAATGTTCCATCCTTACCTGGCCCAATCCCGGCACAGCACACATGTCATCCTTGGCCCTGTGAACTTGCTGTTGCCCGACTCATATGCAGTGCTCAGGGGCTACAGCCAGTGCTGTGCCCACAGCATTTGTGTAACCCGAGGCAATGCTCTGTGCTGCTGCGGTCCTTCTCCAGACTGGGCCATGAGCTCTCATGCCTTCCTATGTTTATGCTGGATTGTTTTCCATCACTGTCCAATTTCATTACTACTTCTTCTAAACTAAATGAGGCCCCTGCCCACTTTAGTATATTACAAGTCATTGGTGGACCCAGAGAGGCAGGCATCTGCCTCAAATATTTTAATATAACTTCTACCATCATAATGATAATAGTTGTGTTTACTGTTGTTATAATTAGTTCACTCTTATAATTCCTCATGTTCCCTTTGCCTCAAACAACATGGAGGGGGTTAGCCTGGGGGAGGAAAACAAGTAAACCACAACTTCCCTCTGAACTTCTGTCAGGGCATAAAATAACTAAGTGGAGATAGGTCCAGTCACAATGAATGCAAGATAAAAGTTCTGCAGTTTCTGTGTTTTAATTAGGGGCAACAAATGCAAATGAAGTAGATATGAAAGGTTCATTGCATCTCCTGTCAAAAGTCCACATTATATTCTTTGCTGCCTAATAACAAGGGCAGTTTCGCTTTCAGGAATTACCTCTTTAAAGTACTGAGTGGTCATTAGTACTCAGCGTACACACACATGTGCACACACACACACACACACACACACACACTCAACCATAGTAATAAAACAGTCCTCAGAATTAGATGCTACGAAGCTATCTCTAACAACCAATATGACAACCATCGGTAAATAACAGGGACTCAGAGTGTTACCGGCCAGGCAAGTAGCCCCTCTCCCCCATTGAAAAACTTTTAAGTTTTCTTTCCTATAGAAATGTTAAATCTCCTCCCAGTTCCTTAGTTTCTTAGCTCCTGGCTTTGATTACTCTTCTAATTAGTTTCTGAATCCTAGACTAAAGATTGTTCCTAGTCTGAATTCTAGAATTCTCCTATCCCCCTGCTTCTTGATTATTTCTTAAACCTAACAATAGATTGTTCATAGAAATCTCCTACCCCTGCCTCAGATAACAATTTAAAAGCCTGTGACTTCCCAACATCCCTCAAGCCATCCTGGATCTAACCCTTGGACAATTCCCTCCCAGAGACTAAATAGGTTTTAACATTTCCCCAGGCCAGTAAGCCTAATGATTCTTTCCAAACTCATTCTGGGCCCATCAATTGATGCCACCTGAGTGACCCATTGCACCTGAATGGCCACAGGCTTTGTAAGAGCTAACAGATTTATTAATGAAAATCTATTTTTCCTCTTTCATGGGCCTTGGGGATACAAATGATACACCAACAAGGTTGCTAGTCACAACCAAAGAAGCCAACACGGTCTTCCAGGTGTATCTTGAGACCCCTTCCTCTCATCTGAGATCAGCTAGGGTGAGAGTTCTGTGAATCCCCCAATAGGCAGGGACAGCTCTACGCCCCTGCCCAGCAGGAAGCAGATACAGAAGAAGAGATCTCCTGTCCCTCAGCTTCCCATAGAGATTTTATGGGGATCACATCTCTCAAGGGGAAAACAAGGCAGGCAGTTAGAGGCAGGCATTGGGTCTCTGCATCCCTTCACAACCCACAGAATACACCACCCAAAAGATCTCCCCTCTCCACTATAACCTCTTGTCAACCACAGGTGTCAATCTGCCTGTTCCAGGCCCAGAGAATGACAGCCCATTCTAGAGAAAAAGAGATAAAAACTCCAAGTCCAGGGCAGTCAGGATTCCCCACCCTTCCTTTTTGAGCCTTGCCTTTGCACATGGCCTGCTTCAAACTCTTGGAGTGTAATTTCTCTTCTAATAATGGTCCCTTGAGCCACTCTCTACTGCTTGAGCCCGCTTCTACTTCTTTGAAGTGTACTATCTCTTCTAATAAACTGCTTTTTCACTACTTTGTCTTGGATCTCATTCAATTCTTTGCTCGAGATGCCAAGAACCTGGACATCGCGCCAAAAGGGCCCACTCTCCGACAACAAGAGGACTAGGAAACAGGCTTTAAGATATCATTTTCACTGTAAAATTGGCAACTTACAGTTATAAAGCAGGTGTGTCAAAATGCACAATATTGGCCATGCTGTTTCCTCTGTTCAGAAATTCCTTCTTTCTGTCTCCCTGTCCCATCCCTGCATATTAAAATATTTTCTTATATCAAGGCTGCCATCTAATAAACTCCTCTATAAAGTCTTCCCTGGGCTTTCAAATAAAAAGAAATCCTCTTCAGAATTCCTCTTGGTTTTTGTTTTTCTGTCCTTTATGACTCTTCCAACATGTTCCATTACGCTGACATGGTTTTGCTCGCATCTTGATTTTGTTCCATACTATTTAACCTGAAGTCATCGTTGAACCCTCGTGGGAACCTGAACGGTACTTTGGACCAGTAAGTGCCTTGTAAACACTTCTTAGAATGAGCAGCAAACCCCACCTAAACACTCATGGTGGGACTCTGCATAATTCTCCAAGCATGCTCTTTCTGTCCCCTCTGGGCACAGAGTAAGGTTGCACTTCCTGGTGCCTTTGTTGCAAGGTGGGATCTGACCATTTCTGACCAAGGAGTTGTGAGTGAAGAGACCATTCCATTGTCCACAAGCAGCCCTACAGTGTTCTCCTTCACTTCTCCCACAGAAGCAGCAATGTTCCAGACAGTGGCTGCTCCATTAACCTGCATCTCAGAGTGGGGGAAAAGGTGAGATGGGAGCAGAACTTCCTCTGAGCTGCTGCATTGGATATACAGCCAGAGGCGGAAATAAACCTTTGTTGTTTTAAGCCATTGAGATGTTGGGGGTTGTTTGTTACAGCAACATAACCTACCTTATCTTGACTAATACATTATTCCTGGTTTTTAATCTCAAAGATTAGCATTTCCTTCTTGTCAACATTTTCCTCTTAAAATAACAAATGGACAAAATATATACAATACAAATAAATACAGTGCTAACAAGGATAAAATTTTTAAGACATGCCCAAATCATACCTGTAAACACCCTAATTAACAGGTTATTAAAAAAAATGTCTCAAATTTAGGCTGAGGAGTGCCAACTAAAAATGAATTGGACTACAGAAATTATACAATAAAGCTGGCTAACGGGCTGACAACTCTTCAGGCACTCTGGACATCTTGCCTTTGCCCTGTAAGTCAGTATAGTTCAAGATGGGGCCAGTTGTGCAGCTTGTAGGCAGTTTATCAGTTTCCAAGAAAAAGACAGTGGGAGACTTTTTTTTTTCTAATTCTATAGATTTTACAAATGTGAATTATGAAACTAATTGCCTTTCACAGAAGTCCCATTGAGAACATAATAGTTGTGTTCTAAGCTTCTCAGCAGCTCTTCTAGAGCCACTGAGACTTACGTTGCCTCATCCAGGCTGGTATTCTGTTAACACTGCATTTCATCTTGGCTTGCACATTGTCATGCTTGTGGTACCTACTTTCTAGTGTTTGTTAAATTGGATCTTTTTTTCCCGTTTGTATCTAATTCATGATTCAATGAAGCCTAATGGTAGAGGTAAAATAGTACAAAATACTAAACCTCGTGCCATAAAGCACTGTGAATCTCTTTGCATACAGGGAACCTGTCAATCTGTGAGTATGATCATTTTCAAAGACAAGAACCTCTCCTCAAACTAAAATAAATAAATAAATAAACAACAAAAAACTATGTTTGGGAAAGTGTTTGACACATAAGTTGGAAATGTCTGATGATTTGATATTATAGGTCTGAACTCCTCATGCCAATGAATTGTTCTTCCAGAAACTTTACCAATTCATCCAATTTTCACCATCATTAGTAAACCAATGAAGAGCTCCTTTTTTTTCTTTTTTTTTAACAGAACAAATGCAAAATAATGGTTTTAAGTGAGAAATTAATGAAGTGTTGTTAAAAAAATGAACAAATCACAACTTGTATTTTTTTTTGTAGCAGAGACACAAGTCATACCATCACAGAGGCCAGTAAGGCCAGATGCAAAGCTTATTACAGGTGTTCTCAGAGAGGAAGCACAGTTGGTTTTTGGTTAAAGCTTCTTTACTTATTGTTGGATGTTGCATATGCCACAGCACTTCTGTGGACCCCTCACTGAGAACTTATTCTCATAGCCTGTGCTAGTGACCAAAGAGACTCAGAACAGACTGGCTTTTTATCTGGGAGGCAATGTACTTATCTAGAAGTTGGTGTTGTGTTAAGAGGGGGGATGGGTATTGAGAGTGTGGACGGAAAAGGGGCCACATGTTAAACCTGACAAGCTCAGGAGACTGAAAATAACCATAGAGGATAGCGTGAACATAAAAAATTCCTAACAAAGGTGGGCCATGGCAGGAAGTCACATCCTTGGCTTGTAGCTTCCTTGACAAAGGTCAATCTTTACCTTAAGCCTGTCTGTCTTCTTTTTGCATCTAAGATAACATACCCAATATCAGAATAATCTCTTTTTCCAGACCCCCCAGGGGGCACAACCCACCACACCAGAGCAGGAAACTACAAAGTCCCTCATTGTTATCTTGTTCCCCAAATACTATCTCTATGTGCTGTAAAATGCTATTAACTATGCTGCACCCACCAATGTAAAAGAAGTGTGCGTCTTTCCATTTTACTTTTTATCCAATCCCAGAGATTTCCCTGCTTTGCTTTCTCCCATCTCCTTAATCTACAACCAATCGATTTCATGTGACCTTCCTCCTTTGATTCTAATGTATAAAATAAGTTGCAAAACAGCCATTTTCTGGAGTATTTTCTCAATGTGTTGAGATTTTGCTTCCCAGCAATTGTCGTCAGTTTCCCTCAAATAAACTCTTATAAATTTTCTCTTAGGCTGGATATTTTTTCAACAAGAGGCAACTGACTATTTTAAAATGTAAATTTTATTATTATTCAGTTAAGGTGAGAACCACAGATCAGGAGATGATTGCCATTGAAAAGATAGTTTGTTATATTCATAGATTCTAAGAGGAAGCGTGTGCCACGCCATGCCATGGAAGGGGGACACACAGGGAAGTACCAGAAGAAAGAGGGAGGCAGGGAGTGGTGGGCAGTACCTTTATTTTGTTTTCTGTGGGAAGGAATGAGCGTGAGGCAGGGTGAGCAGGCTCAGGGTTATCCGGTTTGAATAAGTGGGCTCTGGGGCATTGGGGCTGTCCCTGGTTGTCTGGTACCTACATGGCCACAGGTGATAAGGGCAGGGGGATACTGGGCCTGAGTGTGATAGCCCCAAGGAGGAGGTGGTTGGGAACTGCACTGGTTGGTTTGCATGTGAAAGGCAGGCTCTTCAGAGAGTTGCTTACTATCTCTACTAGTTATCTAGCCCTGGGAGGAAGTTCCTCCAGAGTCAACAAGTTCCCAAATGTCAAATAATCAGAAATATAGAAAGTGGAAGACATGGTTAATATACTGGCAAGCTCTGGCATGGATAAGATATCAACATTTCATGAGACAGTAAAATGGCTCCATCAGCAGCAGCTTCCCAATGTTTCATGTTTTTCTAAATTTGTTAGAAAAATAAAACAATGTCATAGTATGAATAATTTAAAACCATATCCAAATGCTGAAAACAGAACATGAAGAAACACTTTCTAAAGCCAAAGAAATAAGCAACTATATTTAGAATCCAGTTGCTGTGATCTCTCCATTGAAACTGTTGACCTTTGGCTTTTAAGTACGTGTTCCTTAGCCAAAATTAGATAAAGCCCTGAAAACAGGGTCCACTGATAAATATCTCCTCGTTTTGGGTCCATTTTCAACCTTAGTACTTATGACTGTTTGCCAGAATAAGCAACCACTTCCTATCACCCATAATGAGCTATTATTATGTTGAGTTAGGATTTTCCTATTTGGTAGCAATAGATGACCAATAAGAGGTACTGACTATGCAATGAAACCCGATGCACAGTTCAAGGCATCTGTTATCTGTTCAGATTGAACAAGACCTTGTGAAAAGGTTAAGGCACGTGGTGGATCATAGAGAAGATCGTTTCCCCAGCGCAGACGGAATTTTCCTGTGGGGTCTCTTCACTGGTGCCATGGTCAAGAGGCATGTGTGTCTCTTGACTACACAGGGATCCAGGTACCCCGTCCTCTGTTTAATGTCCCCTGTAAGTGTCCAGAACCAGTGGATGGCAGGTCTTATACAGCACATTGTGAAGGATGGTGGTGGCGCCTCCACACCCAAGGTCTCATTCTCACTACATTTTCTGATGGTCCCCTTGGTCTCTTACAATCAGTGGTGTGCTGGGGCCACTCCTACTGGGTCACAAAAGCCAAGTGGGCTGATTTTTGCCAACCCCAAGTTAAGTGAGTTGAGGTCTGCCATGGCAGGAACATAGACACTTTGCAAACACGGCAAATGAGGACTTTAATTTTTCTTTCCTTCTTTCTTTC
>NW_017732350.1:87666-128405 GCF_001890085.2 Hipposideros armiger | reverse complement strand
CTTTCTTTCTTTCTTTCTTTCTTTCTTTCTTTTCTTCTCTTTCTTTTATAGAGAGCATTTACCAGCACACCATTGCATTCAATGGATGAAGTATTTTATTTCTTGTCCCCTTGGAGTGCTCCCTTCCACTCCTGGTTAATTGTTATCCATCTTCACACCTCTTTTACCCAGAGCCTTCTTCACTGCTCTCCCAGCTCATCAGTTACTAGTTTATTGTTAAATTCATCATGAGCAATTACAGTCTACAAATTAAAAAAAATTATAATAATGCTGAGTGCTGTCAATGGTGTGGTGAGAACTGGTGTGGCATTTTGGAAACAATTTTGGAAGCATTAAAAGAACTATAAAATATGTTATAACTCAGTTGACCTAACATTCCACTTTAGGCATATCTGAAATTAATTTGAAATATATTTAAAAAATTGTATGCCCAGAGATGCTTTTTTCCAGTCTTAATTAGTAGAAGATTGGAACAAAAATAAAAATGTGTGTGCTATTAGATGGTGAGAAGTAATTTTCAGAACAGTTGGCTGAGGCACTTAACCATCAAAGAAAATTTAAATCGAGTTCACTAAGTCAAGAAAGTGTGTCTTATATACTTTGGGAAAACATGTTTTAATGGAAATGTTTTTTTGGTTGGTGCTCAATTAATACAGGAAATTAAATTAGTATAGTTGGTAAAATTGCTATAGTTGGTGTAGACCGAAGAGCAGCTGCTCTCCTGCCATGCTTTGTGATTGGGGGCACACGGGTCCCCACAGTCCTCACCTGTAACTGGGAATGATATCCGATAACTTTTAGGATTAAATGAGACCAAAGAGGTAAAAGACTTGGCACAGTGCAAGTGGCACTGTGTTACATAGAAAATATTCAGAATGTTATAGTGATAACTGTCTCAGTCAGTGGAGCCATCTCAAGGCAGGGTGTGTGAGATGCTACCTCACTCCTCTGATTTCAATCCTGGGCAGCACTTTTCTGCATCTTTCTTTTTCTTTTTTAAAGATTTTTATTGGGGAATTGGGGGAGGGGAACAGCACTGGGGAGTTGGGGGAAGGGGAACAGACAAGTTGCTGTCCTTTTGTTCTTCAGTTTAATTGTGGAGGATGTTGCTTCACTGGCCCATGTTGGCACCATCATTGCGCTCTTCCCGGGCGAGGCAGATCAGTCGCCGGCTTCTGGACGGCTGCTCACTGCGGCTGTTGGCCACTCACGCTGGCTGCTGGCTACACACAGTAGCCCATGGCAACCCACTGCAGCAGGGGCTGCAGCCTACGCTATCGCCAGTGACTTCATGGCAGCCCAGCTCCAGGTTGAGCTGTTGTTCAGCATCTTAGCTGTAGAGGGCAGTGTCACTGGCCCTCATATGTGGGATCCGAACTGGGGCCCCCTGGCATCCCAAGCTAGCTCTTAACCACCACACCACTCGGCCGGCCCTGTATCTTTCTTTTTCTAATTGTAAGGCCATGCTTCCTACTAATCAACTAGAATTGAGACAAAAGGTGCAGTGATATGAATTTACTACAATTCTTTTCTTCTAGGTTAAAATTTCACTGTTTCCTTCCATATTCTCTTCTCTTTTAAAATTTGCTGTTGCTTTAATTCATACACAACTCAAACTATCTACTTTCAGGAAGTGCTAAATATAGGTAACCTGAAAGAGCCACTTTTATCTTTCCCTTCAAAGGTCCCTTTGTCTTTGAGTTCTTAGAGAAGAGGGTTTGCTGGGGAGAGGCCTCCTGCTTTCTTTCCTTTACATAGACCCCAGTGGCCTCTCCTGATGTCTCCAGGCTCCTCCTCCAGCTGCCAGGTCAGCAGGAGACCAGTGGCTGCCTTGCTGTGGGTCAGGGTCTATATGATATGTTCCTGCCCTCTGCACGCAGCATCAGCAGAGGGCTATTATGGGTCGACTGCCCTTCACTTGAAGGCCTGTGCTCAGCTGCCTATAACAGAAGCCCCAATGACAATGGCTTGAACAGAATCTTCCTCTTAATCAGGACTCCTGAAAGGAAGCAGCCCATGGGTCCTTGGGTTTCTCTCGGTGTCTCCATCTTGGTTACTCACAAGATGGCTGCTGCAGCAGCAATAACTGTACCATATTACAGGCAGCTAGCAGAAGGAAAGGCGAGGGGGAAAGCTAGCATGCTGAGCCAACCCCCTTTACAGGAGTTTTCTGGAAGCCCCACCTCATAACCTGCATTATATTTCATTGTCAGCACTCTCTTGTACAGCCAGCACTCCACAAGGAAAGTGAGGGTGCTCCTGGTAGAGCTGGACACACTGACACCCACAGTGACATTGGTGTCCTGGGAGGAAAGGAGAAAGGGCACACCCATATTTTTCCTTTATTATCTACATGGTTACCCTGCGCAACTGTATTTGTCTGTCAGACATCTTGGACAGTTGGGGTAACTAAAAGGGATTGCATCACACAAAATGTCCTCATTCCAAGCCTGGCTCTGTTACTGTCATTGTCAGAAGTTATCCACCAACAATTCAGGGCCCCTCCCAAACCCAGAAGGGAACCTGCCTCTGAATTTCACCCCATTATGCTCTTACCTTCAGCAGTTACCCCAGGTCTCAATTATTCCTTCCAAAGCAGCACTTATCTAACATGAGTAATAAATGGATTTGTGAGCCTCTGGGTGGTAATCTACACTATTTGTATCTTAATGTTATTTAATATGTAAAAATATAGAACTTGGTTAAACTTCTTAAACGTATGGTTTTTATGCACCTTTATAACAAAAACAAAATTTCACAATTACAAGCAAAACTATGCAATCATTAAAATCAAATTACCATAATCAATGTAATGGAAAAATAGATTTTTTTTTTCTCAATGGCTGCTCTCTGTACAATGCAGCACCAATGGCTGGTTCTGCGATTATGGAGTGCCTACAGCAGACTGCTCTGTGGTGGCTTAGGCCTCCGGTCACATCTTTCTGTTCAAGTCATTGCAAAAATCATTATTTCATAGCGCACCAGATGCCATTTGGCCTCTATCCCTTTCCCACTAATGATCAATACAGTTAATTTCCTTGGTACTGAGGGTATTATAGATGCAAGTGATGTTTCAAGACAGGATGTCATATGAGGTGATCCTACAATGGCTGCCAGCTATGCCAACAGTTAACTCCTGTTTCCCTCTCCCTTCCCATCACGGTTTGCCCCATGGATGCTACCTGAAATAAGAAACTTCCTAAGAACATGAAAACTTGGAAAAGCAAAACTTTTGCCTGTAAGGGTTTGATCAGAATCTTAGGCAAGTTCTATTATCTACCAAGAATGGGGCTGTAGTAGGTGAAGGGGGGCAGTAGGCTTTTTCAGTGACATGGAAATATCTGCATGTTTTTTAAGAGAACAGCATAGTGTAAGCAGGGTGGTCCAGTGCTTCTGGCCTTGGGCCTTAGTCTGTCGCCATACTGAGTATGAAGTATGTGCAGAGCATTGCAGTAAGTGGAATGAAGGAAGGAAAATGTCTGTTCTCTCATCTAGAGCAAAGTCTAAAGGAGTTTGGCACACTGGAAAACCCAGCCTATGTAAGGCAGAGAAATTTACCAGTCCCTTGGTGGTCACTGATTTTATTATATAATTTATGGTTTTGTTACATAATTTAACATCAAAATTTTTTTATTCAATTCCTTGAGAAACTAATAACCACATACCATTTTTAATTCTACCTGGGTTGAGGGTCTCCATGAAAGAGCAATGGGGAGGAAGATCAGGGGAAATGTTGGTGGTATTTCAGAATCACCTGTTTCCCCCACCTCCCCTGAGTTGCACCATTCCCTCTCTGATCCTGATGAGATATTCCCTTCCACCACCCCAGCTCCCAGGGAAGAATTGGGCCCTTAGCCGAGAGTCACTGGACCCTCAAATGCCCCTAGGCCACAAGGCATTTTTGTACCAGACCCTGACTAGCTCACCTCATTTACCTATGATTTAGAGTTCCTCTCGCCATTGACTGTGACTTGAATAAATTTCCTCTTCTGGCTCCTCTTCTGAATTAAATCAACTCTTTGCCTAATGTCAGCAAATAGTTCTGGAAATAAGTATGACTGGGTTTTGAAGAATTGTACTTCCTGACTGTATTAGTCAGGATAGGCTATGTTACATGGTGAAAACAAACAGTCCCAGAAATTCAGTGCCTTAAAACAACAAGGTTCATTTTACAACCTACTGCATGTCCTCTGTCCCTGAGCTTGGGCATCTTTCTGCCAGAATCTAGGGTATGAATGTAGTTATAGCTGAAATGCTGTGAATTCTGTGACCAAGGGAAAGAGCTCTGGAGGTTTTGAGATGGGCAATTAAGTGTTCTGGAATAAAAGTGGCATACATTATTTCTGCCCACAACTCATTGGCCAGAATTAGCCTGTTTCCACCCAAACTTAAGGGAGCCAGGAAATATAGTTCTTCTATGTCCCTACAGATCAGAAGCCAGGAAGGAAAGAAAGAGCTGGCAAAGAGCCCTAGTGACTGCCCACCAATCCTGCATTCTAGCTGGGTTGAGGGTCCCCATCAAAAAGCAGTGAAATGACACTGGGGACTGGAATTGCTCTTTCTGTTGGTAGATTCACAGTTTTTACTGAGAATAAGCACTTACAAAAGAGAATGCAAAAACCTCTCTGCTGATGGTGGTAAATGAGACCATGTTCCACATGGGGAAGGTGGTGTCTGCTTAGCCAGTCTCAGCTACCATTTTGGTATACATTGACAGCTTATTTTGTTCAAGCTATTTTCTTTGTCTTTTTTTTTTTTGCCATCCTGCCACGTGTTGGCAGCTCAGCCGCAGCTCAGCTCGGGCCGGGAATCGAACCGGCGACCCTGTTGCTCAGAGCTTGCACTCTTGAGCGAGCTCTTAACCAATTGAGTCACTTAGTCGGCCCCTCAAGTTATTTTCAATTTTGTGCAATATTCACATGGCTATGGATTTAGGCAAAGGTATGGGGTCACAGTCTCATCAGAGATGCTCACTGAAAGTGGTCTTATTGAGCAAGATTTTGGAGGCAGGAATACTCTTATGAGGCAGACAGCGGAAAGGCATTTTAATTCCTTGTTCATAAAAACACCAGCTAAGGTGGGAAGGGTGAAGTGGGTGGTTTTAATGAAGCACAAGGGAACAGCCAATGCTGGAGCAGCACCCAAGGACACTTACTACTAGTTGAGAGTGAATTCTAGATATTGGACATTGTTGCCATGGCAATTAGTTGGAGGTAGGTGGCATCATTTTTAAGAAGAGGAATTCTACATCATCCAAAGGAAAGGAAACATACTTAGCCTCTCGGTTGTCTAATTCTGCAGGGAAACATAATTTTAAATGGCATTTGAAATTGTTTACATAACATCTGCTTTATTATGTACTATCAAGAGAAAAACATGAATATCACTGGCAGCCATGACAACCCTGCCAAATCAAATAATAATTGCATTTCCACCTCTTTCTCGCCCCAAGACCAAAAGAAAGAAAAAATTGAAACTTGAAACTGATCAGATATAAACTACAGAGAAATGGAAATTTTGATTAAAAAAGAAAATTATATTGGTGATACATGGTGTTTGTACATAGTCTTTGTCTACAAGCTCCAAAGCACAGTAAACCATGGAAATAGTGCTCTTCATATACATAAGTTCCACCTACACTCCATGGAAATAGTGCTCTTCATATACATAAGTTCCACCTACACTGAAAGGACAAACATATAGATGCATAAAACTACCAAAATATTCCACCCACTTTGGAAGGTAATAAGATAAGCTAGCTGATATTACCATGAGCTTCTGACTCAAAATTCTGTACTCATTATAATTCCTATGCAATGTAGTCAACATTGCATGTAATGTGAATAGATTAGTTCCTTGAGAAATGCGGTATATGCAATAAAAATGGATAGTCATAAATTCTTATTATAAACCATAGCATGTGGCTGCGAAGATGAAAAGCAAGCATAAACCATGGTAGAACATTTCAGTGGTGAGTGAAAAATACCTTTCAGTTTTATATGAAATAGACTGTTCTTTTATATCACTCACCAAGAGTATCTATGCTTTCTTCTTCTAAAACGTTAGTAGTAAATGAAAGAACAGCAACATGTAGGCAAAATAGGAACCTCAAAAAATGGAGAAGGGGTTGTTTGTGAGCTTTGAATCTTCAATAAATTCTGTGGCTCTAGCTAAGAAACAGGCAGTAAGTGTCTTCTGTCCCATCCTACACTTGGTCGGGGTGGAGGAACTTCAGGGTTAGAGACAATGATGTAAGTGTTACAAAGTAAGGAAGAGGCCTGAGTCCCACTCCTGGGGTCAGGCTGGGGTGGGGACAGGGCTGTGGCCCGAGGCATAACCAGGACTGGAGATTGAGACATCCCTGCAGGTTCTGGACAACAGAACCTGCACACATAAAGCACTGATGAGGCCTGGCCTAAAAGGATGGGCACAGGTGTTTCCCGCTGTTGAAAAGTTTGTGCCAAGCCACTTTGCTTTTATGAAAGACCTACGTTAGTACCTGTTTTCACTAACTAAAAGAAATTTAAGATTCTCGCTTTTACGAAAAAAGGAGAAAAGCAAGAAAAGCATCCAGCGTTTGTTTTGCAGGAGCTGTTATAGAGGCAGTGTGTACCCCAGCCGCAAGAGTGGACCCCACCTGCTCCTTCCCAGGAACCATACCCAGTACCTCAGCATTAAGTCCCATGGCTTTGAACTGTGTCTTTGAGTGCCTGGGCTTTATCTTAATTGACTTTGTGCATCTGTTAGTAACATGTGTCCTAAGGTAATGTTTTACACCATTTCAGCTTACAAAAGGTTTCATAGGAGCTCGAACTCTCTACTTTTAGATAGCTGCGAAACCTGTCTCAACTGTTTTTTGTTTGTTTGTTTTCAAATAGGAGCAAATGCTGAGTATCTTTCATCTTCTAAGAGAAAACCACCTCTGGACTGGTCCTGGTCTTGGAGCCAGGATCCACTCAGCGGTGGGTTCTCCACCTGTGACTGTCCGCAGGAGGGAAAGCAGGCCAGAGATTTTAGTCATGCCAAGCTGTCTACGTCTGATGGGCTTCTCAGTCTTATTTCTGAAAGGGTGTTCTCAGCAACCTTATTTCAGGAAGAGGAAAGTCTTTTCTCTTTGCCATCTTTCCTATCCCCACTCTAGACCTTGTAGAAGGGAGGTAAGAACCCCCTGAGGGGAGCCTGTGGACACAGATGGTAACTGTGCTGTTTCATGCATAGGTGCCAATTTACATGCTAAACGAAGACACTTCTTTGTTCCCATCTGTTTGGGGTTACATGATTATACAGAAATTACTTCGTGAAGAGTTGGTGCCAGCACTTTATAAGGAGCATTTCCTTTAATATACAAGGGATATAAAATGGACTTACCCAATGAACCACCAATTGTACTCTTGGGCACTTCTCCCACAGAAATGAAAATGTATTTTGATGCAGAAACTTGTACATGAATGTTCATAGCACATTTATTTGTAATAGCTCAATGGCCTTCAATGGGTGAGTTGTTAAACAAGCTGTGGTACATCTATGTCAGGGGACAGTACTCAGCTATAAAAATAAACATACTATTGATAGACGCAACAGCTTGGATGAACCTCGAGGAAATTACATGGAGTGAAGAAAGCCAATATCAAAAGATGTATACTGGATGATTCCTTTTTATAACATTCATAAAATGATGTAATTATACAGATGGAGACAGATTGGTAGCTGCCAGGTGCAGGAATAAGGGAAGGGGAATATAGAGGGTGACATGAAGGAGTCCTGTGCTGCTGGGTCACTTCAGATCCTAATTCTGATGGTGGTCACATGAATGTACACATATGATAATGCTTCATAGAGCCATGTACACACACTAGTACACACATAACTTGTGGAATCTGAATACATTTTATGGATGGTTCCAGTGTCAATACCCTGGTTTTGATAGTGTACTATAACTGCAGAAGGTGAGGAGGCTGGGTGAAGAGTGTGTGGGACATGCTGAGCATTTCTTTGTAAATTCCTGTGAATCTATAATTATTTCAAAATAATGAGTTACAGCAAAATCAATATGTAGCTAAATAATCCAATTGCTGCCATTTATCTGGTGCTATTTTTTTATTTTTAATAATAAAATTCTTATTAAAAACAATACATGTTTCTCAGAACAACCGAGTACCATGTCAGACATCTACCATTGTTATTATCTCATGTTATATAACATTTTCTTTGGCTCCCGATAGAATACAAACCAATTTACAAATGTATAATGATTAAAATTAATTATTAACATTATTTTTAAAAATTATTTTAAGTATTTATTGAGCCTCAGACTTAAATCCTGATAAGGGTTTTACTTTTTTTTTTAATTAGTATTTTTTATTGTGAAATACACATTTTTTAGAATTAGTTTCAGCTGTACAACACAGTGCAGTAGTTATACTTTTTACCCCTCGAGGTGACAACCTCCCTCCCCCAATCTGCCACCCCACTTCTCCCCCACAAATCATACATATCTATTACAATTCCCTTGACTCCACTCTCACACTATACTCCACATCTCATGGCCATATATATATATATATATATATATATATTCACTTATAGTTGACATACAATATTATACAACATCAGCTTCAGGTGTACAGTGCAGTATCAACCTCTACCCCATATCACTTTACACCATATATATATATATATATATATATATATATATATATATATATATATCACCTTACAGGGTACAAAGGACTTCGCAAATATGATTAAATCAGGACCTTGAGATGGGAAATGAGCTTGCATTTTTCCAGGTGGACCCTGTGAAATCACAAGGCTCCCAGTTAGAGGAAGGCAGGAGGGCCACAAGCAGAATGGACATGTGATGATGGTAGCAGAGGCTGGAGTGATGCACTTTGAAGATGGAGGAAATATCCAAGGACCAAGGAATGCTGGGAAGGTATGGAACAGATTCTCCCCTAGACCCTTCAGAAGGAACCAGTCCTGCTGATACCTTGAGATCCACTTTGAACTGAACTCCAAAACTGTAAGATAATAAATGTGTGTTCTTTTAAGCCAGTAAGTTTGTGTTAATTTACTGCAGAGCAGTTATAGGAAATTAATAAATTGACTTTTTATTTTGAAAAATGTTAAGCTGATTAGTTTCAAGAATAGTATGAGGCACCCCTCTGTGCCCTTCACCTGAATTAATGTTCTACCACATTTGATTTCCTTCTTCTATGTGCATGCATTTTATTGAACCATTTGAACTTAAGTGGTAGACATCATGTCACATTGTTTCTAGATATTTCAGTATGAATTGAAAAGCAAGTACCTCCTCTGTAAACAACGGAATCATCACATCAGGTACTTTAACATTGATGCCATACTTTTATCTAATATAGAGGTCATACTCAAATTTCTCCATTTATTCCACTAGTATCACTTATTCCTGTTTTGTTTTGTTTTTCTCCCGATGAAAGGTTCAATCAAGGGACCCCATATGGCATCTAGTTGTCATGTGTCCTTATTTAGTCTCTTAAGTCTGAGCAGTTTCCAGCCTTTTGTTTTTCCCCTAATGATATTGATAATTTTACAGAATCCAGGCCAGTTGGTGTACCATTCTATGAGTTTGAAGGCATATATAGATTCATGTAATCCCCATAGTAATGCAAACACAGAATAGTTCCATGCCCACAACACAACTCCTGGACCCTACTCCAGTCCTACTAAACCAGAAACTACATTTTAACAAGCTCCTCAGGAACATGAACTTTGAGAAGCACTGGCTTCTTAAGATAATATTTGAAAATTTCTTGGCACATAGCAGACCATCAATAAATCATGACTATCTTAAATCTGTCTTTCATTATTAGAAGGTTTTCCAGGTGCAAACATGTTTTTTGTTTCATTGTGTGAGAAAGATCAACTTATTTATAGTTTTAATAAAGTACATTACACACTGGTCAAAGAAAATACATGGTCTTTCTGTAATCACTGCGACTGCAATCACTTTCGTGGTCATTAAACTGTCACCTCTCTACTTTGGTAATTTCAGGAAACTTTCATGAGTTGTGATGATTGACACCTGCCTCCTGTGTGCATGCATTCGTGCACATAGATACACAATTCCACACAAACACACACACACACACCATGCAAACACTCACACCTTAACTAAGATTACTAGAAATAGTTTTTTTGTTTTTCTTTATTGAAGATGCTGCTATAAAAGCTAGTTTCCTGGTTGAGTCTTCTACTAAGGAGAGCATTCTACTAGAACTGAGAAGGCTGTGTAGAGTTTTCTGGGTTTCCTGGCCATCATCATTCGTCCTGTAGCTGATACAAGGAAGACAGTGCAAAACGGCCAGCAAAGCATAAGCTGGGCTGGAATTGGGAGTGGTTCATGTTGCTGGTTCATGAATACACATCTAGAGCCTTGTATACTTGACAGACACAACCTTTTGAAAATCTTGCTCAATGTCTTGTGTAGGCCTTGAAAAGCCTAGGGAATTTAGTACTTGTGGTCACTCTAATGTGATGTTAACAGTCAATTTCAAGACCATTTAAATATGCAAATCTATTAAGTCAGAGTACACATATATTCGTGTGATATTGTATTAAGGGTAGGGATCTCTTATAGGTTTACATTCCCCAAATGTCAGTTGCCAGTTTCCTAAGAAAGATCACTCCTAAAATTCCTGTTGATCAAGCAAAACTACTTTTATTCGATTTAGTGAAGTATGGGAGAACATTACTTTAAGGTCATACCATCTCAGAGAGAGAAGTTAGGCGAAGAGGTTCATAGGGTTGCAGAGATGTGGATGGGTGGTTTTGAGTTCTCTCCTTTCAAAGGTAGAACTGGTTGGGGTTGGGCACAGTTATGTCTTGGGTTGGTGTGCACAGAGAGGAAAGGTTGAGAAGAAAGTATTAATGATATAAGGTGTCAGTTTTGATAATAAGCTATTTTAATAGTGGGTTCACAGTCTTAATCTTTATAAAGCAAAGATTTCCTGGAGCAAGTAGCTATATTATTTCCCCCGGATCCTAATATTTAGCACAGAAATGGGAGGGTGTATCTGTCTGAGGAATATTTAGCACAAGACAAAGAAGTTGCTAGTCTGAGTACTGGCAAGCATCTCCTTTGATCATAGATCACTGTGGGGCATCCTGGGCCTCTGTGGGCATCTAAGACCTGAGCGTGACAGGACGCTACTGGTGTTCTGCCATCCTGCTGAGATGTACACATGTGCATCTGCCAGGAATGTGTGGGCACTGGACCAAGCAGGAGAGTCAATCTCAGTGGCTTCTTCTGTCCCTTCCCATCCCTGCATTTGCTCTGTTGTGTTGTGGGGCTGTTCTATGCCTTTGCAAAAACCTGAAGGGAGCAGCACAGCAGAGTGGGGACTCACCACTTAGACTAGGAGAAGAACAAATATTCTATGACTATGAAAAATGTGAGCTCAGACAATCTTGCGTAAATCACTATAAATATTGACTACAGTTGCGTTTCTCATATTTAGTTTCATGGAGCAGTAGCTTAATTCTCTAAGAGAAAGAGTTTCTGTAGACCACAGTTCTGAAGGTATGGAAGATGTGTTCCTGGAGAGGTTCTTGGTGTTTCTCAATGTCTTGCTTGTGGAGGCCCTCTTATAGAGCCACTGGTGAATTTCACTTAAGTCATTGATACTCAGATGTATTTGACTAACAAATACTTTTTACATTTAACAGGTTGTATATGCAGAAATGCATTTTAGTTAAATAACGAGCCATACTGACTGTAGAAAGTATAGAAAACCATCTTTATCTGTCAATCAGAAAGACAGTGAAGTAGAAACGGATGGATGTGGTTCTGAGAAAAGATTTTCCTGATGACAATTGAGAACCTGTGAATAATTTTGACATTCTGGAATTAAGTTTCCACACCAAAGAAATTTTGCTTTACTGGTGTCTATGAGGTACAATTTTTAGAAATACAACCTATTCCAACCCACAGCCAATTATATTAGACTCTAATCATCCATATGGGGATCTAATCATCCCCTGGGTGCAGAGGCATTTCTTCATTTAGTGTGTAATGTAACACTGAACTCAGTGGCATGGTACATAATGGGTGCTCAACAGGGCTTGTTGCACTCATAGTTAAACAACTGTATATGAATAAAGAAGTATATAGGTCACATTTGTAGAATTCCCTCTTACTGATTGCATTTTATATTAAAATGTATTAAGTTTATAAAAGTAATAGATGCTCAACATTACAAAGTGTCACAGTACAGATGACATCAACTCCAGAGTCCCTCAACTCCACTCTTCTTAAATCCTCTACAATTTGGTGTATATTCTTTTAAGGATATATATATATATATAGCCAAAAATGTATACACATTTTAAGAAAGGAAAACTATTAAAATATATACCGATAACAAAAGATGAATACAAGTCACCTTTGACTTCTGCAATTATAAGAGGTACTCAAAGTGGTTACCATGAGCAACAAGACACTTCATATTATGGTGAACTACTGCTTGAGCCACATTGATCAAAGTGTTCACTTGTATACATTTTTTTCTCAATCTTTATTTTTTTCCTATGTGATAGAAGAAAAACAGTTTATTAAGGTCTTAATTCCTTTCTTTAATTTAGTAGAGATCTTTGGTCAGCTGGTATATTTCATTTTATGATATAATTGTGTATTTTTCAAAAGTGAAATATTTTAATCAGTCTTATTTTGTTATTTTGTGTCATAATATTAAGATGTTTTATATGTCTTTGAGATGGCTCTCATCATTGAGCCACTTCTTTGAAACAACACTTAATTGTTATCACCCGTTAGAAATAAAAAGAAAAGTTAGTTTTGATGTACTTGACTGAATCTGAAGGTAATAATGGTCTGTAAGAAGGACATTGATATAAGGGATCTCAAATAGTGTTTACTCAAATTGGGAATTCTATTTATTCATTATGTGCTTGTTTTCCTGTGTGCTAAGTTAAAGTTGGCAGCTTCTAGAATGGCTCCCATGACCGACCTCCTGGTGTTCACACCCCTGTGTAATCCCTCCCTGAAGTGGGGGTTGGACCCAGTGACTGGCTTCTAACTAGTAGAATATGGCAAAATGGATAGGATGTAGCTTCTGAGAGTGGTTGCAGAGACTCTCACATGTTGTTCGCACTCTCTGTGTGGCTCTTTTCCTTCTCACACTGATGAACCCACACTCACTGTGCTACAGAGAGACCCATATGACAAGGAACTGAGAGATGCTTTCAGCCAACAGCCCGCAAGGAACTGAATCCTGCCAATGACCAATCAGTGGGCTTTGAAACAGAACATCCATTAGTTGAGCCTTGAGATGATTACAGCATCGACCAACATGTTGATTGTAGCTTTATGAGGAGGCAGAGCTGAGCCATAGTTGGGTTTTTGACCCACAGCAACTGGGAGATGATAAATCTTGCTGCAATCTACTAAATTTTGCAGTAATTTGTTATACAGCTACAGATAACTAATACTAGCTAATTGTTAATGGCTTTCATAGTCTATAATGTGTAGACCTATTTAATTCATGTGTGTTTTTGCCAAACAGTAGAGTTTTTTTTCTTCACCTAGAAAGGAAAATCTTAGACAGTGCAGGAGGCAGGCAGTTCAGTGCAGGCTTCTTCCTGAAGTGTGGTTTGCGTGAGAGACTCCTGTTTAGAAATGGCTGCTAGGCTCTGGTTTTAAAGTTGAGCCCAGTTAGCTGCCAGGAACCCTTCTTGGTAGGTATTTTCTTACTCAGGGTTCACAGCTCTTTAGGAATAATAGCACTCAGGGTTCCCTAAATTTAAACTAGCACACGTTATAGTTTTCCTCTATGTTGCAACACTTCTATTACATATCATTAACAGTTTACTACTTTTAGTATGTTAAAGTGATGTTCTCCAGCCTTAGCTAGGGAACAGGACCGCTAGGAGGTTTGTATTAAAATTCCCAGGGACCCCTCTGGATTGAGTAGAATGTCTGTTGGGAGTAGCCTAGGAAATTTTTGGAGCATGCTCTCTTAGGAATTTATGCTAAGCTAAATTTAGGATACCGTGTTACCATATTAATTATTGAAACTTAGTCTATGGACATAGGAAATATCACTGCAAAGATATTGAATAAAAGCACATTGTCTGAAGCTCAAGGCAGGCCGGACTATTCATAGTAATGTGAGGGAGCTGGGGTCCTCTGAGCAGTGGAGGAATAACACAGTGACTAATAGGAAAATGGTAGAAATCGGCCTTTGTGCACTTGTGAAGCCATAGTAACAATGTGGAACGGTATAAAAAGCATAAATTGAGGAATCAAAGGATTCAATCCTTCCTAGATTTGTGACTCCAGTGAGTCATGTCATCTCTCTGAACTTCATGTGCCTCTTATGAAAAAAAAAAAATAAAGGAAGCAGTAAGAATATCTAACTGGTAGGGTTAATTTGAAGATTAAATTGAAGTAGGCATATAAAATACTTTGTGAAGTACTGTATAAATATTAATTATTATATTTTGCAAAACAACATATCACTTTCCACATTAAAATCTTTAAAAAGCAATATTAACTTTTTTTTAAACAAAGCAACATGCCATTTTTAATGTATTGTGTAAGTCCATTATATCTGAAAATAAATCTGCAAAATAAATCATTTTTCTCCTTTGTGTATTATTACTTTATGTTGCAGCAATTTAATAGTGTCACAATTTTAGATCTCCTTACAGAAAGTTCTTGCTCTAAAAGACTTAAAGACACTTGCTGATGCCTGGCTTAGAGAAAACCTACAGATATATAAAATAGTAAAATAAGATAATTTGAAGATCATTTGAATAAAGTAATTTGAAGTCAAAAAAGCCATTTATAAAGAAATTTAAAACTGAGGGAATATGATTAGATAATTTAAGCATCTTGAGTGTACAGCTAACTGTGATATAGAATTGAAAGAATTATGCACAAACAGTTCAAGTATCTACCTTGAAAAATACAATCCACATCAATTAACAACTTAAAACCCTCTGTCTGAAAAAAGGCCGTAGTATGGTAATAATAATGAAAAAAGGAAAATCTTATTTGGGTATGACTTAATATTTCTAATATGTGGAAAATAGTATAAATCCAAAAATGTGTTTCACTGCCATACTGTGGAATATACAATTACTAGCTTTGAAAGAAGAGGCCTGTGGTTTATTTCTACAGTTCTGGGAAGTTTTAGTCTTGGTTGCCCTAATGTAGGCTGATATACTCAGATTCTACATGTTATACTCAGAAGGGTGGCTGAAAGGCCTTCTACCCACTGGCTTTAAAAATGGATGACTTTTCATTTTGTCCTGGGATTTGAACCTAGGAATCCATAACTTACTTCTTTAATCAGGTTAGCACTGGAGATGAGCCTTTCCCTGGGAAACATCGAATTGCTACCTACAGGAAAAATCCAATTACGAACAACAAGCTTCATAATTTGAAAAAGTTCTAAAATGCTGAAATGAGTTGCTCTTCAGAATAATGGCTGCCTTGTATACCACATAATATCCTCTGGGCCCCATAAGGACTCTGGAGCAAATATTGAAAGAAACCTAAGCATTGTGTCCAGTGCTTGCAGTGGGAAGTCACCAGCTACCAATTCAATTATAACTTTATCATTTACCATTCAATTTGTTTCCTACAGAGTTGATATTCCTTCTGGGAATACAAAAAATTATCTTCTAATTACAATGCAATCATACATCTAGGACAGAGGACAGGAATCATGTTGCTTCTGCACCTCCTCGCATCGGAATGGACATAAAGATGCTTCGTTCTCCACACCCACACAGAGTAACCTCATAGCATGTGTGGTATTTCTATTAAATTATAGGCTTTGACCAAATGCTTTTATTTTGTTAAGGAAAATAAAATCTCAAAAGGTGAAGAGTGATTGAAACAGGGTGAAGTTTATTTTGACTTCAAAACATTTACATTTTTTGTTGGAATGCATACATTTTAGGTTTAGCCCACTTTGTTGTGTTGCTAAATACAATTTTGCAGTCAGAGTAATTTAGCCATTAACATTCCGCATTTATTACCAAACACACAGGTGTTTCTTCTTGTATGCAAACTCTCTTTAGCTTCTCTGAGCATCTCTCAGAACTTTTACTTCCTCTAAGCCTTCTCCATTCTCCCCTTTCCTAAACTGTCCTGATAGTCATAAATGTAATTTTATTTTTATCTTATGGATTGGTGCCTCTATGGTTTACGTTGTTGTTTGGTTCTATGTTTTCAGTTGGTGTTTGGGATCTAATGAACAGATAGATTGAGACCCACATGCACAGAAATTTTTGAGTCAATAACATGACAAGATGTCATCACTTATTGATGATGCAGCTACTGCCCAAAGAAGCACAAGCTTCTGTGCTTGGTTATATTTTCATCAGTTAGATCTATGTGTTGGATCTTTGCTTATCTCATAATTATTTTTTAAATGAAGTGAAAATTAGCACCAACAGCATGGATATGAAGGTGTGAAAAAACAGGACAGAACTGCTGTATGTGCCTATAAAATGGACAGATTTCCCACAGGGCCTGTGTCTGCCTAGGGAAGCATGACAATACCACACACTGCTGTCATGTCCTCAGATACCTTAGTGAGAGTGAAGCATAAACAGAGACTTCTACCATTTCACTCATTTCCCAGATCGGTTGCGATGCCTAGAAACACTCTACTTTGCCAGATACTAAGTCCAAATTCTTTTATTCTGGTTTCTCTTTTGTGTTCAGGAGTTCTAGAACATAAAAAACTCAGCCTCTTTGAATGTCCTTCAGGGGCTGGATTTGGGGCAAGAACAGGTTTGTATATTTTTTAAAATGTCAGTGGGGCACAGACTAAACCAGTTAATGATTAATTGACTTCAATGAAAACATAAGCAATGGGCTTAAACAAGGAAGAGAAGGGCAAATCCAAACCGAGAGAGATAAATGCCATGAGGGTGCATTCCCTTCTTGTTCCACATTTCTGAGCGCTTCCTCTGGGTAAGGCAGTGCAGAGGCCATGTAGAAAACAGAGTCAGCAGGTGACCCTGTTGACAAGAAACTTTTTGGGTGACAGGGAATAAACTTTGCACAATTTTAATGGTAACTAAAGAAAGAACATACCACCAGGTAAGAATTGGGCAGGTAGAGGAGCCTATAATTGTCTCCCACACCCCACCCTGCCCTGTTACCCACGAGAAGAGCCAATGGAATATAAAAGCAAGGGCAAGATGGCCTTGGTCCTGAGGTCACGAGGGTGTGACCCCACCTGCTGCTAGAGATGCAGACAGCTTGAAGGAAGCAGAGGAAGCAGACCCCAACTGTTTCCCAGTGAGGACTAGGAAAGGGGCTGAGATGGCTGTGCTATGGATCCTTAAACTGCTCTCCCTTCTCACCACCTGCCTTCTACCACTGCAAAGGTGTGCTGGGAGGGCCTCCACAGACCATGCTGGGCTAGTGAGGCAGCTTCTTCTCTATAGTGGGCATCCTACATGTGAACTCAGGAATAACCAACCTCTGATGTGCCGGTACAGAAGGACCAGTGTAGGCAAGCACTGTGTATCAGTAAAAATTAGCAATCTGTATCCAACTAGCTTAACTCTACAGGCTTAACACTAATACCACCAAAACTAAATATAATAAACTCAATGGATTAATAATTGGGAAAATTCTTCCAGAAACCACACACACAAAAAGATACTTGAAATTGACAAAGAAAAAAGAAGGAGAAAGTACAAGGAGGAGAAGAGGACAAAGAAAGGGAAGGAGAAGAAAAAAAGGATGAAGAGGAAGGGTGGAAGAGGGGAGAAAACAGGAGAAGGAGAAGGTAGAGGAAGAAGGTGGGAAGGAGGAGGGTGAGGAAGAAGGAGGGAAGGAAGGAAGAGGTAGAGGAGGAGAAAGAAGAAAGGGGAGAGGAAAGGGGAGGGTTCCAGTCTATGATGTGATGTAATTGTCAGAAGGAGAAAACAGAACATTTGCAGCAAAAATAGTACTAGCATGAATTATAGACCTCATGTAAAGAAAGAGCCAAAACTATACATCTAAAACTCTAGGCAAAAATTTATGCAAAATTAATAAAAAAGAAGCAAACACATAAAATTTCTCATGGTTTTTTTTTTCAAGAATAGAGCAAAATACTTAGATAAGATTTATATATAAAGAAAGAAAAAAATCAGCTTTGTTTTGACATTTAGTCTATAAAAGCACTGTACCAAAATAATGGAACAGACAGAGTATACAGAAATAGGATAAGAAAAAAATGAGTATGACACCTAAATCACATAAGTTCCATTAATTATACCACTCAATAATTTATACTAGTTAGTACTCTGCTGGTAAACAAATAATTAATGTTAATAGAAAAAAAAATGGTGGAGCTGTATTATTAAAAAAAACAGATGATAAGCAGGGGTAAAATTCAATAGATACTGTTTCAATTTTCAGGTTTATAATAGGAAATGTTACACAAATGTTCATAGTAGAGAAAGCAACTAGAAAAAGAAGCTCAAAAAAATATCTATAACAAAGTAACTTTGTATTCATAAGCATGAACCAAGAGTCAGCAGACATTTAAGGGAAGAGAAGGACTATGATGGATTCAAAGAAACAAATAAACAAAGAAGAAACTTCACCAGAGGAAATAAGTAATTCAAGAAAAAAGAAAATTTAAGTAATTTGAACATCTTCAGAAAGATGTGAGATGTCTACTGTTATTCGTAAAATAAGAAAAGTTTGCCATGAAAAGGGAACGATAGAATAGTAAAGTATTTTTGGAAATTAAAATACCAGACTGAAAATATTGCTAAAAGGAATGAATAATTAAAAGCCAAAGATAAAATCTATGATCTGGAAGATGTTGGAAAATTCTCCAAAGGTATTGAAGAAAAAAAGAAAGAATTAGCAAATAAGAAAGAAATACTTCAACATGGAATCCCAATATTCCATCCAGGAATCCCAATGTTCATCTAGTAGTATTTCTAGAAGGAGAAAAACAACAACAAAAAAGTTAGAAAAAATGTCAAAAAAAGAATAGTAATAACAACAATGTTAAATATAATAAAGTAAAATATTCACATGTTCACGTTGAAATGACCCCACTATGTGTTGAAAAAGAAATTTGCTATGCTGAATTCTCTAAGCGTATGCCTTTTGACCAAGTGCTCACTATTGCCTATTTCCTACCCTCCCCTTGTCTTGACCAAACTTTAGCATGACAGACTTCTCTCTTTCCTTCGGGCCCCCAAACTCTGCTGGCCCGCATGCCTTAGCCAGCACACAAATGCTCCTGACCGCTTCTGCTGGAACCTCCCATCACACGAGACCTGTTCCTGCCAGACCCCACTGGTCATTTCCTCTTGCTTGGCCAGCGGCCCAGAAAAGATTCTGCTCATTTCTGCCTGCCTCCTTTACCTAGAAAAGAAAAATCTTGTTTCGTATGATTTTGAGACACCACTGATTTCTGAGAGCAGAGCACTCTCCCCATGGCAGTAGTCTTTCTTTGTAATTAAAGCCTCTCCTTACGTAAGTCCAGACTTGTTTCTATTTGACACTTGACAAATCTGGGGGTCTTCTGTTAATATTTCCTGAAATATTTTTTTCTGTGCTGCACTCTTCTCCGGTTTTGGAACTCTGATGGCATAAATGTGGAAACTTTTGTGTTGCACCACAGATACCTAAGGCTCTGTTTATTTCTCTTTTTAAATCTCTCTTCTGTGCAGATTGGATAATGTATTTCTTCACATTTACTGACTGTTTCCTCTGTCACCTCCATCCTGCTGCTATTCGGCTCATCCACTGGATTTTTTATTTCTGCTATTGCATTTTTCAGCTGTAAGTTTTCCATTTGTTTCTTTACTTTCTATTTTCTATTTCTTTCCAGCAATTTTCTAGCTTTTTAGGCATTTCAAAAATGTCTGTCCTTTCATCTAGGGGCATGGTTACAACAGTGGTTTTAAGGTCTTTAGTTTTCAGGTATTTGGAGAATTCCCATCTTTGCACTACCTAGGAGTCCTGCGTCCCATGCTGTAGCTTACTCACAAACCCTGGGGGGAGACCAGGATGTCACAGAGTGCTATGGGATCACTCTCTTGATCTCACCTCTCTGTTGTCCTTCCTGTCACTGTCCTATTACGGGGCCTTCTGCCATCTGTCCAGAAGACTGGGGCTCTAGTTTTCCTATTCTCTTACACAATCACTGTGACAGTCTGCATCCGGGCCAAGAAGTGGGGAGACAGAGGGAGAGAAATGAACAACAGGGGTTTGCCCTGTACTCTTGGAGTCTCATTTATCCCCGTCAGAAAACACTTCTCCTCCTTGGATTTTAGGGACATGCCCAGACACCATTGCTGTTTTAACTGTGCGATTGCATAGGGTTGTGGCTGGAGGGAAGGGAAAACAGTGAAACCCCTGGGATTTCCCCAATCTCTGACTCTTAGGAGTCCCCTTTCTCACTTCTTGGACTGGAAGAGAGGGTTTCCCCTGGAGCTCTGCTGTACTCACCAATGCACATTATGGGTTCTTGTGTGTCTGAGTTCAGCCAAGTGATACTGAAAGAAAAGCAAATGATAAATACACTCTTGTCTGGTTGAACTTTAATCCTTACTGTCCTTCTTCAATCAACCTGCAACCACTTACTTTTCAGGATTTTCAGATAGCCATTCCATGCATTCTCTACAGGATTTCTTGTTGAATCTAATGGGAGAGATAGAGTGGAGAGTGCTACTCCATTTTCCTGGATTCAGCACCTGATGTCATCCTCTGTGAACTATCTGCGGAAGTCTTTTGCATATTATTTCCATTGGATAGTTTTTCTCACTCAATCTCTCCTTTTTATTTAAAAAATAGCTTCATAATTAGGTGGTTCACTTTAACTTCTAATGGTTCCATTGAATCCCATATTTCTCAGTGTCAGATTAACATTAGCAGGATTTGCTCAGGGTTTTGTCCTTCTACTCTTGAACAATTCTTTTAAAGGGATTATTTTTTGACAATACACCTTATTTCCAAAACATAAAATTTTATATCTTTTAATATTGAAACAGATAAGTGAGTCTTCTCAGAAGGAAACTAGAGATAATGGCAGCAGGAAACTGTCATCGGCTTGTTACGCCGCTAAACCTTACTCCCAGGTTTCCAAAGGCCTAGAAGGGAGTGATGAAAATGTGGATCTCCCTGTCTAGAGTTATTTCTACCATTTTATCAAAATACTTGTTATCAAAAGCACTATGAAATTAAAGTTTTTATATCCTTATACATTGTCGTAAACTTATACAGATACATAGGTCGACAGAAGGAGGCAATACAGTTTGAAAAAAAATATTTTAAAATAGTTCTGACCTTCAATAGAAAGACAATGTAAAGTCTAGTGTCTTTTAATGCTATTGACAGGGGAAATGGATTATTTACTTCTTTGATATTTATTTTTGAGTTTATTAGTTATTCTTAGCAAAGTTTAGACATATTAACAAATGGACATACTCCTATCCAGTATCTTCTCCAGTAGGTGCAATAACATATTTTCCATATTATTGCTCCAGAAAAACTGTATATATGTATCCTGCTTGTCCAAAAGATTAAAGTTATTGTGGTTTCTCTTCTTATTTGAAGAATATTGAAAATTTCAAAGCATTATTTTTGCATGTGTGCAACACTCATCACTAAATGAGATAATACATTAAGATACTAAATATATTTAGTGAGTACTATATGTAATATCCAGTATTCTTATGTCCAAATAGGCATAGTTTTTCTAGCAATAAATATTACATAATTATAGTATGTTAGTGGTTATGATGTCAAGACTCTATATTAGTTACTTTAAAGTATTTTAATTCAGGCCAAAATCATGGATATTTCCCTTTCTAATCTGCTGAAAGCAGACATAGCAATTATGACGTATGATAGACTCCATCAACTGGCAACTGTGGTTGCCATGGTGATGACTGCGTCGGCCAGAAGCACTGTGACTCACTGTGCTTTCTTTGCTCAGCTTCATCATCTCCAAAGAAAAAGAAAGTGCATCTGGCCAAAGATTGCCTCTCAGGCTCCTTTGTGATCTTCTGAGCTATCAGTGTGGGGGTGGTTGGACAATACGGATTTGCCTTATTCAAAACCATTTCTCCACATGAAAGGATAGATAATCTGTTTTGCCAAAATACAGTCTGCAACCAAACAACATGATTATTGTGGAATAGCTACTGAGGCATGATTAATACTGTTGGGTTGTCGGAAAAGTCATGACGCATGTTTGCGACAGATGGCACTACTTCATTTTTGGAGGTACTAGAGTCATTCTCATCTATGTTATTCCTATGTGATTTGACAGCTGACAGTTCTAGCTTCATTCTAAAAAAAATTGAGTGATTTGGTTGAGTTTTGGAGATTTTACAACTAGTTGAAGATGGAAGACTAAACTGTACACTTTCGCCATATTTTACTGTTTCACTTCCATAAAGGGAAGAACACATGTCAAGCTTGTGAAAAGCTGCATAAAGTTTACGGTGACAATGCTCTACAAGAATGTCAGTGCCAACAATGATTCACAAAATTCAGTGCTGGTGATTTTGATCTTAATAACGCTCCTCAGTCAGGGAGGCCCACCGAGGTTGATGACAACAAACTAAAGGCATTGATCGAGTCACACCCACATTACATGACACAAGAGATTGCAGAAACATTAAACATCCATCATTCAAATGTTCACGGCCACCTGAAGAAGCTGGGATATTTGGGTTCCGCATGAACTCAAAGAAGTTCATTTGATGGCACGTATGAACATCTGCAATGTGCTCATTAAACATAAGGAAAACGATCATTTTTTGAAGTGACTGATAAACTGGTGATGAGAAGTGGATTGTTTACAGCAATGTGGTGTGCAAACGGTCTTGGTCCCGACGTGATGATTCGCCTCAAGAGACATTGAAAGCAGACATTCATCAGAGGAAGGTTATGCTCTCAGTGTGGTTGGATTTTAAAGGTGTCATGTGTTTTGAGCTCCTACTAAGGGACCAAACAATTAATTCAAATGTGTACTGTCGGCAACTGGACAGTTTGAATGAATCCGTCATCCAGAAATGTTCAGAGCTTGTTAATTGTAAAGGGGTTGTGTTCCATCACAACAACGTGAGACCACATGCAAGTTTGATCACCCGTCAAAAATTATTGGAGGGCTGGCTGAGTGGCTCAGCTGTTTAAGAGCTCGCTTGGGAGCACCAGCTCTGAGCAGCAGGGCTGTGGTTCGGATCCCATGTTGAGGGCCAGTGACACTGCCTTCTACAGCTAAGATGATGAACAACAGCTCGACCTGGAGCTGGGCTGCTGAGTCGCCGGTGATGGCATAGGCTGCTGTGAGCTATGTGAGTGGCTGGCAGCCAGCGTGAGCAGCTGGTAGCCGGTGTGAGCTACCGGGAACCGCTGTGAGCGGCCGACCAATGACCAGCGACCGATTGCCTCACCCGGGAAGAGCACAATGATAACACCAACATGGGCCAGTGAAGCAACGTCCTCCACAACTAGACTGAAGAACAAAACAGCAATTTGTCTACCTGTCTGTTCCCCTTCCCCAATTCTCCAACACTGTTCCCCTCCCTCCAATTCCCCAATAAAAAAAAAATCTTAAAAAAAAAATTATTGGAGCTTGGATGAGACGTGTTGCCACACCCACCGTACTCGCCTGACCTTGCGCCATCAGACTTCCACTTGTTTTGCTGTCTTCAAAACTCCTTGCGTGGTATAACGTTCAATTCAGATGAGGCTGTCAATCAGCATCTTGTTCAGTTTTTCACAAATAAAGACAGGTCCTTCTATGAATGAGGAATTATGAAGCTCACTGAAAGATGGCAAAAGGTTATTGAACAAAACGGGGAATATATCATTCATTGATCTTTGTTCTTTATATAAATAAATGACCTTTGAAAAATACGTCATGACTTTTCTGACAACCCAATATGTTCTCCATGACAAAATTTAAAGAAATGCACTCTTTGCATTCTGTGACATGTTCCAGCTACTATAGCAATCGCATAATGAAAGAAAACATCTATTATTGATAAATTTCAAGTTGATTTTCATTCCTAGCTATTAGTTAAATATTTAAAGAAATCTTATCAGTTCAGACATGTGGGGTAATTTAAATTTAGGATTCAATGCCCGATTCCCCCATCTAAGAGCTCTAATGCCTTCAGAATATTACTTCATCTCCCTGTGGTTTGGTTCACTCATCTGTAAAAAGAAATATTAATAGTAAGCTTGGAATAGGAATTAAACATGAAAATGTGTTAATGTACTTAAAACAGTTCCTGGCATAATAATCATTCAATGAGTGTTTGCTATTATCATCATTAAGTATCATAGTTCCTATAGACTGCATCATCATTCTAAGATCCCTGGAGAGTGATTGCCCTTAAACACTTGGGTCTCCTGTCCCATGTCTCTAACCTTCTCTAGGAGTTGGAGTGAGATACAATTGGAGAAGACCATTGGAAACCATTGTTCCAGTTTCTCACTTAGATGGAGTTAATCTGTCAAAAATAACAAGTTGGGGGCATTCTCCTCTAACAGTGGGAGGAAGCAACATGGATATGTGGGTCTCTCCTGCTGACTGGAACTTTCCCTCTGGGGAACTATCCCAATGTCTACCTTGGAGAGTGAATTGACAGGTCCATTGGTCTCAAGCTGAACTGTCCTCTTATTCAAATTAATGGGTAATACAGAGATCATTTGGTGTTCCAGCTGCTGGTTCTGCTGTATTAGTTCTCATGAGAGGCAGAGCTCAGATGTGAAGAAACCTAATTATTAGATATTTTGAAAGATTCACCTTCATAGTTAAAAACTTTTAAATTAAATTTATTGGGTTAACATTGGTTAATAACGTTATATAAGCTTCAGATGTACAATTTTATAATACATTTTATGTATATTGCATTGTGTGCTCATGACCCAAAGTCTAGTCTCCTCCCATCACCATATATTTGAACCTCTTTACCCTCTTCACCCTCCCCCACCCCCATTCCCTGCTGGTAACCACCATATTGTACTCTGTGTCTATGAGTTTGTTCATTTCTTGCTTTTTGTTTTATGAAAATTTGATATTGAATTAATTTATCTTATTGACTCCATGTGCAAATTTATCACTACAGTCTATAGAAATTTAGGTATCCCCATATAGAATAATACAATTTTTTTGTGTGGTGATGTTGCATTGTTTTATTTTCTGGAAACATTTTAGAATTTTAGGCATTGAATTTTTTTTTTCATTAATATTACAGTTCTAGACTACTAAGGGCTTTCTGAGTCACACCAATTTATGTAGTCATTGGACCATATTCTAATGGCCCCAGTGAATTTATCATTATGTTGTAATAGGCTAAGTGAGGATAAAGCACCTAGATTGCTTACTGAAGGAACACAGAGATGGGTAATGGGTATTAAGAAGGGAGAAGCAGCTGCTGATGCGTAGTGTTGAAGCTGCCACAAAGTGCCAGGGAAATTTAGAAAGGCACTTATGTAAAGCTTACAAGGTGAGTCTAATCCAATGATGCTAATTTCTGTAGATTCCAGAAAGAGTTGAATTTGTTGAGGGTTGAACGTACTTAAACATGACAGTGGAAGTTCTATATTTCTTTATTCTTTATATAAGGTTTTCTTCATTAGGCTGATGATGTACTTGTAAATCTGTTTACAGCCCTGCTATAAAAGGACTATAAGTGTCAGTGTTCTTAATTTCTTT
Source organism: Hipposideros armiger (assembly GCF_001890085.2). Classification (NCBI taxonomy): domain Eukaryota; kingdom Metazoa; phylum Chordata; class Mammalia; order Chiroptera; family Hipposideridae; genus Hipposideros; species Hipposideros armiger. The sequence goes on along the minus strand of NW_017732350.1, from coordinate 102,693 downwards.
CTCTAACTCCTTTCCTCACTCTCTTTACTTTAATAGGCTCCCAGTGTAATATGTTTGATATCTGTCCTTAAATATGCATACACCTTACAAAATGCATTATTTTTTATTAATAATACTTTAATTAATTGGTTAATTAAGTATTATTGTTTTTATCACAGATGAATTTAATATTTTGTTTCATTTGGTAGATTTTTTTCTTTTACTGTTTTGTTTTAAGTATATAGCCTGTTACTAAGTGTATATGTAGTTCAAGGGGTCTCAAACTATTGGATCTCTAGAACTCTTTACACTCTTAAAAATTACTGAGGATTCCAAAGAACTATTATATTACATCTATCAATAGTGGCCCTATAAGAAATCAGAATTGAGAACTTTAAAAATGAATTACTAATTGCTTGAAATAATAATAAAAATCCATTGCACATTAACAGATATATTTTATGATATATAATATACATTTTTATAACAGATAACTATATTTTCTAAAAAATTAGTGAGAAGAGGGAGTAGCATTGTTTTTCATTTTTGCAAATCACTTTAATACTGGGTTAAGTGAAAGTTGGATTCTCACATATGTTTCTGCATTAAATTTATTGCAATATGTTGTTTTATTTGAAGTGTATGAAGAAATTCTGACCTCAAATAGATAAGTGGCTGGAAAAGGGAGGAATATTCTGACAGCCTTGTCAATTAATTGTGGATATTCTTCTTTGATACTCCAACAAAACTTGACAAGTAGTAGTTTCTAAAGGTTAGTTACAATGTGGAATCCGAAACCATGCCAACTTTTCATACTTATTTACATTAAAATGTAAATTTACTTCCAAATGTTGGCACATTTAATTTTATAATATTAAAAATTACATCCATTTAACATATCATCAGAAAAATCTTTAAGTATTGGGAAGATATCAAAATTCCAAAATTCTAATTTTCATTGAAAGCTCAAACTTTACCATTGGCAACAAATAATGTCAGTTATTTTCCCTGAATAGACAGGCTTGCTTTGTTCATTTTTGAGAAAATGTCTGCCAAAATCTAAGTCTGATCATCGTAGCTTGCCTTTCAGTGTACAATCAAGTACAAAAGGTGTTCCATGAAACATGTGATCATTTCAAGCTCACAACTCAACTTATTGCATAAGTGACTTCCCTTTTGTGCAGCAGGCAAGTTCTGTGGGTACATCCCATTTCATCACACATGATACTAAAAAGGTGTACCTACACATTGAGATGTAATAAAATTAATACTTTTTACAGTTTCATTAAGAATGTTCTTTAAAAACTGGGACTTATTTTAATGTACATGCATGGTAGTGTTGAATGTAATGGCCAGATATTTAGATTGGTGCCGTTGTTTGATTTGTGCTAAGGCTCTAGCAGCTTTATGCCATTTGGCTTTGAACCAACATTGCAAATATCAATGCAGTGAAAAGAAGCAAATAACACCTTCATATTATTATAAAAATGGCTTGGACTTCATGAGCTCTCTCAAAGGGTCTCTGGGAACCTCTAGGATCATCAGGCTACACTTTGAGAAATGGCAATTTAACCCAGTCCCTCTCTGCTTAATGTTATGAATGCTTTGACTAAATAGTTAAACCAATCTACACATATACGGGAATATTATAAGATGAAATTATTGAGATTTTAGAGAGAAAAACCAACGTAGTTCTGGGATGCACATTAAAGATTATATGGCCAACCTTTAATTTTCTAATAACTATAATAAGTAAATGTAATTTCCAGTGAACACATACACAGATCGAGCCATGTGAGTTAACAATGAAACTTTTTGTTTAAAAAATCTAGAATGTCACAGGATGACTAGAAAAATGACCAGGATTCAATTTTAATTATAAATATGACAAAGATGGACCTCTACCTCAATTTATCTACTATTATATTCTTAATGTATTCAAGGTAAAGACGTTATTGCTATGCTTTAATGTTCGCCTTTATCTGTATAACATGGTATAATGTCCAGTTTGGTGAACTATATTTTGAGAGTCCAGAGTGCTAACCATTACACAATGGAACCAGTGAACTATATTTTCAAAACATTTGTATCATCAGTCTTCCGTTATTGAAATGTTTTCCATTAGATTTCTAGAGAAAATGTATGGCTCTGGTGGCATTTATAACTTTATCAAAGTCTCTCAGGCAGAATAAGAAGTTGAGCTGATGGTCCTTTTTTTAAAAATTGTATGTCCTTATCTAGTTAACATTGGTGCTATAAAATTACTTTGGCAACTCACCCTCTTTCTCTTTTATAGGGCAACTTGTACATTAGAGGGGTTATCTGTTTTTTCAAAGACTGGCAGCACTCATCTGTAAGCTTCCAGGACTCAAGGTTTGGAAGGTCTTTAATTAAATTCACTTTCTTTAAAAGTTATTGGCTTATATGAAAAATTTTAAAATTTCATCCTGTGATGATTTTACATTTTTCCAGAAAATGACTCATTTCATTTAGGTTTAATGTACATATACTTGTTCAAAACATCTTTTAAAATTGTATACCTGTTATTTTCTCTTTCATTCTGTAGTATGCTTATTTGAATCTACTTTCTTTTCTTTCTAAGCTGGAGCTCCCAGTCAAAACCACCACATATCTCTGGCATCAGTTGTACATTACTCCTGTACAACTGTCTTTCTGGGGCTTTGTCTGTGATGTTCATATTTCAAAGAATGAGTTTTAGGATTGGATATTTCCTATTATATGGTTCTTTAATCCATTAATTTCTTCTTTTTCTGTTTTTGCTTTATGATTATAAAAATATACAAAATTGTGTACTTTTCAACTTTTCATTGAATTCTTGGTATTTAACATTTCTATTCTTCTGACTTGGAAGCAAAAGATTTCTGTGACTTTTTGTCTCTATCCTCACTGTTCTTGATTTGTCATACTTTATTTTCATTGAGCTGTAGGCATTCCATAAGGTCCTTTTTTATTTTCCACCCAAAGGGTATTTAGTGATATGTATTTAGTTAATTTCCACACACACAAGCACATGCACAGAAGTAGAGTGCCAGTGCTTTTTGTGTCTTATTTTAGAAACACATACCTACCTTGAGGTCATGAAGATATTCTATATTTTAAAAGCTTAACAGCTTTTAGCTTTTTCTTTCATGTCTTTAACCCATCTGCGTTCACACACTGAGGCGCAGCCGGCTCCCAACACATCTGCAATTCATTTTTTGTGTGTAATCTTTGAGGTATCAGTCATTGTATTTCTCCCCTATAGATACATAGCTGTCCCAGCACCATTTACTGAAGAGAATGTGCTTCTCCCACTGTATGAACATGAAATACCATTACATGCGTATGTGAGGGTTTGTTTCTATGAAGCTTATTCTGTTTGGTCTATTCGACTATTTTTGCACCAGTACTATGCATCCCTAATAACTATAACTTTGAAATAAATTTTTATATCTGTTAGAAAAGTCCTCCCAGTGCTTTTTAAAAATTAAGTATATCTTCATTTTTCTTGGCAGTTTGTATTTCCATTTATAAATTTTAGAATTGGTTTATCAAATTTCACACAAAAATGAGGGATTTTCATTGGCAGTGCAATTTGGAAGAAAGTAATATTTAAAATATTAAATATTCCATGAACTTGTTATATTTTCTCCTTTATTTAGTATCTTTCAGTATTTCTCAATAATAGTTTAGAATTTTCTTTATGGAGCTCTCGTCCATGATTTCTTAGATAAATTCCTGGGTACTTGACTTTATTTTACACTATTAAAAAAATCTACCTTTTTGTAAATACCATTGTTTTTTAGTTCTTTGTTCTTGGCATGTAGAAATATAATTGACGTTTGTACATTGAGTTTGTATCTAATAACCTTAAGAAGCTTTTTTTGTTATATCCAATGGTTCATCTATAAATTACTTTAGATCAACTGCATGTAAAATGATGTCATTTGCCAATAACCATTGTTTGTTTTTTCCATTTCCACCCTGCACCTTATATTTCTTTTCTTGCCTTACTGGACTGGCTCGCATCTCTAATATAACGCAATCTAGTGATCAAAAGTAGTACATCTTTTTTCTTTTTTTTTTTTAAGAATTTTTATTGGGGAATTGGGGGGATGGGAACAGTGCTGGGGAATTGGGGGAAGGGGAACAGACAAGTTGCTTTCGTTTTTTGTTCTTCAGTCTAGTTGTGGAGGACGTTGCTCCACTGGCCCAAGTTGGCACCATCATTGCGCTCTTCCCATGCGAGGCAGATCAGTCGCTTAGCTGTGGAGGGCAGTGTCACTGGCCCTCATATGTGGGATCCGAACCGGGGCCCTCTGGTGTCCCAAGCCAGCTCTTACCCATCCGCCACTCGGCCGGCCCGCATCTTTTTTTTTAACTTCCATATCTCAAAGGAAAAGTTTAACTCTATCCAATTATGAAATTTAGCTCATAAATTTTTATTTATTGAACTTCAAATGTACAAATTTTATTTTCCAATGTCTCTTGTTGATTGATTTTCTGAGATGAAATGCCCCCTAAAATAAGATCACGTGCAAATGTTATCTTCATAGTCTGCTTTTCCCAATTCTTTTGGTATTCACACCACTTAAGCTAAAATACAAGCAACTATGAGATGCTAACTCCCAGAGAGCATGCCATTCAAGTCCTCCTAGAACCAATCTCTTCCTACCACATTATTATTTCACGAAGTTAGCCATTGCTAAACCACATCATTGTCCACAGAAAGAAGGCATTCTCCAGGGTTCAAGTTCTCAAAACATTCAGCAGTTTTGGGCTTTTAATACACTATAACAGAACTTTATAAGCTGGAGCTCCCAGTCAAAACCACCACATATCTCTGGCATCAGTTGTACACTACTCCTATGAAACATCTTCTACAGATCAGAACTGTGCATAAATTGACCAAGAAACCCTGGTGATTATGGAATGACTCACAGAGTTTCACCACTACCACCACGATGCTGTGTTCACTGTTTTCCCATATGCTTTGCCGCATGTTTCTAAATACTGTTCACTCTGAACAGTGCCCCCATGTGTGTACTACATGTGAGACTTTCGATCTGTGTTTGGAATCTAAATCTAGGGAAACAATTTAACACTATCACTCTGAGCTGAAAAATCTCACATTAAGGGGTACTGGGGCACAGAATTTGATACTGATGGTCAGTTGAGACATTGCTTGAAATCTTCAAAGTATTCGCAAGCCACTGGCATGAGATATCAACTCATAAAGCAAGACTTTGATTGGAACAAAAACTTACACTCTTGTTGCTGATCACTGCATTGATATATAGCATATTCTGGGAGTTTAGAGATGGTTAGAATTATAAAATTGAGTTCTATATTAAAATAAAATGAAGAACTGCTATGTACACCAAAGGTTAATAAGACTCATAGATTTTTTTTCCCATGTAAAATGCTGAAGGCAAATGGACTTATTGGTGTTATCATATTTGTCAACATTTTTCCCCCAAGTGACTCATTGCCATGAGAAATATATATTTTTTATGCCATCTGGTGATGAACATTTTAGCAACATTTTCATGAATATTCAACAAGGTCACTGTGAAGGGAAACAATGTTCCTTGCTTTTCAGCAACATTGCTGAAGTAGATCACCTGATATTTACAAGTCTTAATGTTTCTACTGCTTTCCATTTAGAGGGTGGCTCTTTTAAAGGGAACTTGCTTTCTGTTTAAATTTGTTAGCTCAGGGGTCATGTGATGTTATGTTATCAGGATACTGTATTTTGTGGAGCAACTTCTGGGATGTATTAATTTAGTAATTTTGTTCAATTTTTGCATTTGTTAAATTTTTTTATATTGATACAGTCATGATAGTTTGAAGGCATCTCTTTGAAGAGATAGTACTATTATTATTTCTTTTTACTGTTATGCAGGATAATACAAGCTATGTTCAGAGCAGAATGAACATGGAAAGAATAGTCCAATGTTTAGAGATGATGACAGAAGGATAACAGATGACAAAGAGAGAAAAGTGACTCTTAAATCCATTTTTCTTTCATCTAAGAAAAAATGCACATTTTTTTGGTTTTGTTTTTAGATATTGTAAGCACAGAGAAATGTTTGTATATGTACAGGCTTTGTATACAGCAGATATATTTAAATGATTCAGAGCCTTGGGTCAATATTACTTTACTTCAGAAAAACCAGACATTCAAAGCTCTTGAAATCAACAGGAGATTCAGCAAAATTGCACTGCAGAACAAAAATAAATTTTTCCTGGCCGAGTCGACATTTACAGATTTCCCTCATGGCTGCAATGGAGATTGACTGAGCCCAGTGCCAAAATCCAGAGCTGGCGCCTCGGGTCCTTTCCTGTGTCATCTCGTCTTAAATTCTCCCCTTTTAAAAACACCATCTTGCTTTTTATTCATGTGTAACTTAGGTGTCAGTAAATGAAAAATTAGAAATAATAATAATGGCAGAGCCTTACTGAATATTTAATATATGTGTCTGAGGATAAAATAGGATAATTCATGTGAAGGTCCCAAACATAGTATATAGGATATACTTAGTAAAAAACAAACATTAATTCTTACTGTGCTTTTTAGCTCTTATTAAGAAACACTTAGTAGGTAATGTTTTTTCAAATGAGCTTATGTTGGTATTCAGTGCATAATGAATCCTCTCTCAACCTATCAGATGTACTCATCTTTATTTTAGCTTCTTTAAAATGACTCCTATACTTTATATTGGGCACTCCTGTGACTGTGCACAATGTGACATGCTTGTCTCTGCATTGAGGTTTGTTGGCATGACACACAGACTCTCATTCAATTTCTGCTCCATGTATCTGATCCATTCTGGACTTTTCTCTGAGTTCTCTAGCATCAGCTTGACCTGGTGATTCCTGTTCTTGCTGCTTCATTTCCTGGTGTTACTGCCCCATGGTGCCAGTACCTTGGGTGGTCCTGATGTTTGTTCATTGTGTACATTTCATATGCACATGCTCAACAAGACTGCAATCCCCTGAGGACGCAGTTAGCACAAAGCCAGATATATAATTTATGATCAAAATTGTTGAGTCATTCAGTGAGTTTAATTTTTTAATGGCCTCTTTTTAAGATCATCATTATGTACTTTGCAAGTATTTTTAAATGTATATAAGAAGACTCTATTTCACAGAGATTTTGGTACAGGGACCTGCTGTGTTTTACCTTGAGCACTATTCATTCTTTCATTTGTTTATATAGTCAGCCATCATGAAAGTCACTGTCTGAATCACAATAATGTACACAATTTACCTTTTAAAATAAAATGAAGCAAACATGATTCATTTGGGGGACCTTAAAGTAAGGGTGCATACTCATTCCACTCCATCATCCAGCCTAAGGGCCTTCTATTGAGAAGAACAAAATAAATTCATGAGAAACAGTGCAGTACTGGCTTAGTTCTCAAATCTTGGAGGCAACTTGTCAGACTCTCCATATTTTAATTATTATCTGCTTCATTAACCAACAGCACAAGCAATTATCAGATGCTAGTCATCAAAAAAATGCCAACACGCCCAGAAAGATATCTGTCACTTGGTACAGAATGGTAGCTACACTCAGTCCCTAAGCAGCTAGAGTTTCATTTCAGCATCCTCAAACCACCAGTTTCTCAGCAAAACCTTAATTACTGCTGACAAGGCAGCTTCTGAGATCAGTCTGCGTTTTTGGAATTGCTTTCCCTAGATTAACTTCCTATGGATTCTGGAGCCAGTTGGAAGATGCCTGAATATTCAAGCTGCATTGAAAAGGTAATCTGTAGAAAAACACTTTAAAAACTATAATGGATGAGGTCCTAAATATTTTTTTGTGAAGTCCCATGCAGCTTCCTAACTTCATGGATAGGCAGGAAATGAAAAATTATGATTTATAAAAACCTTGGATAATTGCAGTTTTCATTGTCAGATAGGGTGAGGCAGGGAAATAGGAATATCTCCCATATTCAAGAAAACAGAAAAGTATAGGTTCATAGTTGTTTCTTTCTATTATTTTTTTTAACACCCAGCACTCAAAATATGACTTTTATTTTCCTGATTTATATATATATGAAGCAGGGAATCTAAAAGCCCACATAGTAGCAATGTAGACTTCATTCAATAGATGTTTTTGTCAACCTTTATAAATTGTTATCATAAACACAAAAAGGTTATAAAAATTAGCATTTTAATAAAAATAATAACTGATATTGATTGAGAACACAGTATATATTAGGCCTGCATATAGTCAGGGAAAACTCATGAGATAAGTGCATTTGCATTCTCATTTTTATAGGAGAAAATCATCACTCAAGTAGATTAAGTAAATGTCTGAAAGCCATGCAGTTAAAAGTAGCTGAGTTGCAAAGACCATGCTCTTACTTATAGACAACTGTAAAACCAGTGAAAGTGAGCTGAATGTCTTTTGTTTGCCCCCCAGATCTTTCCTCAACCTTCTCCGTCTTTTCCTGTGCCCCTTGGGCTTCCAGTTGGGTTTGGTCAGTGGAGTTCAGCTAAAGAGAAGAGGAGAGAAAAAAGTGAGGCTGGGGTATTTATTTCCTCCCTGCAGGGACAATGAGTCAGTATCTTGATGAAAGTAAAAAACTCATGTAAGGCAGTCCTTCCACATTACATTCTCTTTGTCTGGGTTCTACTGTAGTAATTGCTCGCCACCTTGTTCCTTCAGACTTAGCAGTAGTAATAGCATCCTGCAAGCTTTGGGGTCCAGAACTATCCTTCTACCCAATTTAAGTGCCAACTCTTTCTTGTCAGGATTGTGATAGATTCATGGAGTCTAACAGATTCTAGCAGAAATAAATTATAAAATTTGGGTATAATTTTCTTATCCCTATAAAGGGGATATAACCACAAGATATTATCAGATAGACATATTAGAGCACCTAACATAATTTGTTTCATATAGAATATTTTATTAATTCAGTTAAAGCAAAATGTGTATCAATAAGTCCTTTAAATACTCACATTACTAATCGACTTGACCATGCTGCTGTATGAATATATTCTTGTACCCTCCCTCACATTTTCTGTCTGCCATATTGTAATCTAGGACACATGTTATGCTCTAAAAATTTACAATTACCATTTTAACTAACTTTTGTTCATACCATTTCAAACTCAAAATGACATTTCTCAAGAAGGCCATAGGAAAATGCAGTTTAATGAAGAACAAAAGTTTCAGGGTGTCCTTTGGCTAGGCAGAACATGGAATTGAGTAAAGTTAGAATGCACAGAGTCATGTCCATTGAATACTGGGAAGACTGATAAATTTTAAGAGATCATTAGTATCAATGATGACACAAAAATGCTTTGTGATAAACACAGCTAGCTAAACCTAACCAGATATACTTACCTCACTTTTTAGGTCTCAGTCATGCTCACTGTTGTTTGTGTCCTTTACTAGTAATGAAAACATTGCAAACATGATTTTCTGTGAAGGTGTTGATGACACTGTCTGGGTTTACCCCATAAGCTAATGGTGCTAATGTATAGTATAAATGTCATAAATATTTTTTCTACATATATTTGGGCCTGCCAATTAAGTTTGCGAACTCATCCTAGGTAAAGTGCTACATACCTCATTGCTGAATATCACTATGGTCACCTCAGAAGTACTCCCTTTGGGAAGCTATGCATTGATGCCAGCACCTAGTCCAATCCACCCTTCAAAGGAATTTTGGAACTTTTTTTCTGGGTTGGCCATCAGAGCTGTTATTGTATTACCCTTAATGTCCTGAATGTCATCAAAATATCTTTTTTTCAGTATTTCCTTTATCTTCAGGTATAGAAAGAAGTCACTGGGGGCCAAACAGGTGAGAAGGGAAGGTGTTTCCTGGCTAAAAACTCCCTCACAGACAGTGCCATGTAAGCTGGTGCATTGTCGTGATGCAAGAGCCATAAATTATTGATGAAAAGTTCAGATTGTCTAACTTTTTCACGCAGCCTTTTCAGCACTTCCAAATAGTAAACTTGGTTAACTGTTTGTCCATTTGGTACAAATTCATAATGAATAGTCCCTCTGATATCAAAAAAGGTTAACAACATCGTTACAACAAGTTCACAAAGTTAATTGTCAGACCTCGTATGTGTGTTACAATTTTTGCTTTAATCATCAAACATAACTTAAAACACTCAAAGGTAGGAGGAAAAAAGTACACTATAACCCAAACTTTTATGCATTTCTTTGTTTTATTTTTCCTTCTTAACGTCTCAAGATTCCTTCTTTTATTATTTCTGATTAGACAATTTCTTTTATTATTATGTTTTTATTAAAAGATTTTATTGGGGAATTGGGGGGAGGGGAACAGCATTGAGGAATCGGGGAACAGACAAGTTGCTCTCCTTTTGTTCCTCAGTCTAGTTGTGGAGGACGCCGCGTCACTGGCCCATGTTGGTATTATCATTGCGCTCTTCCCGGGTGAAGCAGCCACTCACCACCCATTGGATGGCCACTCACGGAGGCTCATGGCAGCTCACGAAAGCTCACGCCCGCTGCTGGCCAGCCCCACTGCAGCCTATGCCATCACCAGTGACTCACAGCAGCCCAGCTCCAGGTTGCGCTGTTGTTCACCATCTTAGCTGTAGAGGGCGCAGCATCACTGGCCCTCACTTGGGATCCGAACTGGGGCCCTGCTGCTCAGAGCTGGCATCCCAAGCAAACTCCTAACCAACATGCCACTCAGCCACCCAAGAAAAAATTTAATAAAAGATGTGCATGGCTACTACAATTTTTGAGAGTTATTAAAGTAGGAGTAAGTGAATGGAAATATACTACAGTCAGAGAGATAGTGTAGGTATCAATTTTCTTATAGCTGATTTATAGATTAATGCAGTCAATCAGAATCACTGTAGGAGTAGTATTTGTGAATATATATATATATATATATATATATATATACTTATATATATATCTCATCTTAAAATTTATATGGAAATGTAAAAGGTAAGTAAAGTTAACATAGTTTTGAAGAAGAAAATGGGAAGACTCATTCTGCTAATTATATCAGCATTATAATTATATCAACACTAATAATAAAGTTCTAGTAATAGAATGTGGTATTAGGTATATATAGACAGATAGAAATTGTAAAAACACAAAACACATAATGTGAAAACCTAATTTATTACAAGATGGCATGTTAAAGCCAGGGGGTAAAGGTAATCTCTTACTAGTTGTGCTTAGTCTTGGCCCAAATATCACTATCCAGAAAACCAAATAACAAGTCAATTATAGATAAAATATTACAGGAAATTGTTTGACTTTTTAAATATAATAAAGAAAAATATCTTCTCACTCTTATGTAGAAAAATATTTCTTAAACAAGGAACAAAAAAAAACACCCTTTAGGTGTACAGTGCAGTGATCAAGCCTCTACCCCCTCCATGATGCAGTCTCCCTAGCAAGACATGTGTGGGAGTAGAGTCAAGGGAATTGTAATAGATATGTATGATATTGGGGGGAAGTAGGGTGGCGGATTGGGGGAGGGAGGTTGTCACCTCGAGTGGTAAAAAGTATAACTATTGCACTGTGTTGTACAGCTGAAACTAATTCTAAAAAATGTGTATTTCACAATAAAAAACAATTAAAAAAAAGAAAAAAAACACCCTTTAATAAAAAATAAAATGTTGGACACAAAATATTTCAACAGGACACAAGAAGAACATAAGGACATTAAATATACTGGACTACATTACATTTAGAAACTTTAGCCTATCAAACATGGTTTAAGTTGAAAGTTAGGAAGTTTAGGTTCAAATACATACTAAACAATCCAATATTTGTATGGTAGCTAGTATTTATTTCCCCATTTTCATATGGCCTATGACAAGAGGAAATCTATTTTCAAGACTGTAGTGAGAGAGGTTTTGGTCAATTTTTAGATAAAATTATTGAGAGACTTCAGAAAACTTATCTGAATATTTTTCAAAGTTCAAAATCAAACTAAATAAAATAGCAATTTATTTTTTTGAAGCAGTTTAAATGACTAAACCCAGGATAGACTGTTACTGCTAAAACTTTTTTTGGGGGAAATGTGCTTTTCACTCATCTCCTGATACATTTCCTAAGCTGTTGACAATGTTAAACAGATATTTTAAAATTCACATCTATATTTCTAATAGAATCATAAACTTAATTGCATATTCTACCAAATTACAATGGTTGAGAGCGTGATCAAATGCAGATCCCCAATGAGTTTCAAAAAGGAAAACTGCAATGGCAATGTAACCTAGGGAAATGTGGGTGACATTGGGGAGTCATGCAGTTTTACAAAACAGTTGTTTGCATTAGAAAAAACATCTGCAGAAGAGAAAAATTTCTGCTTTCAGTCAAAAAGAGGCAAACATAAAATTCCACCAAATATATGAAACAATGCTTTTTAGGAATTAGGAACAACAAAAATGATGAACAGTGGTCTTGTTCAATTGAGAAAGTAGAGATTAGACTTTTGGCTTGCTGAGGTGGTTGAAAGTAGCAGGACAGAAAACTGGAGAAGGAGCTGCATAATGGGGTCATTTAGAAGACTGCATGAGAGTTCTCAGTGAGTTCCTGATGGAGGGCTTCAGTGTGCACGTAAAGGGCAAGACTCTGTGAGGCCTAAGAATGAGTGGCTCTGTCACGCTGAGAGCTGAGCAATAATGCCAGAAGTGCATATAGCTGATAGTTGGTGGGGAATATTAGCCACCTACCATGAAGAGATCTTGCTGGAAACCTTGGACATTTCATTGATACCCAAGATACGTGACACGTTAGGAGTAAGAACTGAGATCTGAGTAAAAGCCATATCCTAGGAATTAAGACAAAACCAAAATAATTCCACCACAACAAATCATAAACTAAAGCCCAAAGAGAATTAGAGAATATGCCAATAATTTAATTGTTTTGCAGAACAAAATGATATGAAGGAGAACATGAAGCAGAATAATTTTTAATAGAGACAAGGTAATCCAGGCTACCTACAATGTATCAACAACAATATAGAGCACATAAAAAATAATGACTATACATGCAAAACTCAGGATAATGTGAGCCATAGCTTAGAAGAAAAGAAGTCAACATTAAATAATGCTAAAGTGAATAACAAATTGTAATTGATATTCAAGGACTTTCAAATGATTATTATAAATAATGTTGAAGGATTTGAAGAAAAAGATGAAAATAATGAATTAACATTTGGGAATCTATAGCAGAGAAATAAAAACTACTGAAAACAGCCACATTGAAAGCTAAAATTGGAAAGCAAATATTTTAAATGGAGAAAAAAAAGAATGTCAAGCTTAATGGCAGATTAGGTACTGTAGAAGAAAGGGTTTATAAACTTGAAGACAGATCAATGCAAATTATTGAAACTGAAGTACACAGAAATAAAAAAGTGTTTTCAACAAACAGAACCTCAATGACATTCAGAACAATGTTAAACAGTTTAATATAACTGTAATTAAAATTGTAGTAGAAGAAAGAAATAAAATGTGGGAGAAAATTTGTTTTAAAAAATAATTATGAAAAATCCCAAATTTGGTGAAAACAATTACCTTAAATATATATAAAATATTAGCCATATCAGGCAAGATACATCCAAAGAAAATCAACTAAGCATACTACAATTAAACAGCTAACAAACAAAGATTAAAAAAATAAATGTCAAAAGTAGCATAAGAAAAAGCACACATTACATATTGCATAATATTGCTAAGAATAATGCCTCACTTTGTTTTAGAAATAATGAAGGCCAGAAGAAAACGGAACTTCAAGTGCTAAAAGAAAAGAAAAACTGCCAAATCAAAATTCTATTTCTGGCAAAAGCCTCTTCCAAAAATGAGAGAAAAGAAAAGACATTTTTACACAAACCACAGCTAAGACGATTTATATTCTGCAGAGAAGAACTGCGTGAAATGCTGTCGAGAGCTGACTCGACAACTGGGGCACCTGGGTGATCAGGCCAGGAGCCCACCGAACGGTCCATGAGCAGGATTGCTCGATGCCAGGAATGGAGAAAAAAAAGAGATGGCACAGACACCAAAAGTGGGATTAGGAGGGACACTGCCGCTGGTGGCGGAGAGTGCCAGTATTTATTGGATACACATTGGTTAAATAGAAAGCAACTTCCTTATTTGTAGGGAAACTTCCCTAGCTACACACAGAGATTTGGGTAGGGGGTTTCAGGAGGGGGCTTTGGGTGTAGGCAATACAGAAACCAGGAACTAGGGCCGGGGATTTTGGGAGGCCCGAAATCCCCTAGGCAATGAGTCCATAGTGAAATGGTAAATAAGCCTTACAGTGAGCTCTGCGGTTGGCTAGCTGTGGGAATGGGTACTTTTGGGAGCGTCCAAGCCTTGGGTATGCAGTTACTAAGCAGACTCTCTTATCCAGCTGCTCCCTCAGGCATGGGGTCCTGCATAGAGGCATGTAACAGTTTGCCACAGCCTCAGTATCTCCAAATGTCCTCAATTGGCTCCCAACAAAATGCTAAAGAAGTTTTTTTTCCCAATGAAGGATTTTTTACTAGATTGAAAACTCTTAATGAAGAGCCATGAAAATGGTAAATGTGTGGGCATATGTAAGCAGCTATCACTTTTCTACTTGTAAAATATTTCATTAAGGGTTAGTTGTGTGTTTAAAACAATAAGAACAATGTTGAACTGTGGGTTTTGGAGCTTCTAGAGAAGTAAAATATATGACATCAATAATGCTAAGAACAAGGGATAAATCAAAGTATTGGGTTGTCAGAAAAGTCATGATGTATTTTGTCTATGTTTTTCAAAGGTCATTTATTTATATAAAGAACAAAGCTCAATCAATGATATATTGACCTTTTTGTTCGATAACCTTTTGCTATCTTTCAGAGAGCTTCATAATTCCTCGTTTATAGAAGGACCTGTCTTTATTTGCGAAAAACTGAACAAGGTGCTGATTTACAGCCTCATCTGAATTGAACGTTATACCACGCAAGGAGTTTTGAATAGAGCAAAACAAGTGGAAGTCTGACGACACAAGGTCACGCAAGTATGGTGGGTGTAGCAACACATCCCATCCAAGCT
>NW_017732350.1:58949-87650 GCF_001890085.2 Hipposideros armiger | reverse complement strand
GGACCTGTCTTTATTTGCGAAAAACTGAACAAGGTGCTGATTTACAGCCTCATCTGAATTGAACGTTATACCACGCAAGGAGTTTTGAAGACAGCGAAACAAGTAGAAGTCTGACAGTGCAAGGTCAGGTGAGTAAGGTGGGTGTGGCAACACATCCCAACCAAACTCCAATAATTTTTGATGGGTGATCAAACTTGTGTGTGGTCTCACGTAGTCGCTATGGAACACAACTCCTTTACAATTAACAAGCTCTGGACATTTCTGGCTGATGGATTTGTTCAAACTGTCCAATTGCCAACAGTACACATTTGAATTGATTGTTTGGTTCCTTGGTAGGAACTCAAAAAACACGACACCTTTAAAATCCCACCACACTGAGAGCATAACCTTCCTCTGATGAATGTCTGCTTTCGATGCCACTTGAGGTGAATCATCACGTTGGGACCAAGACCGTTTGCACACCACATTGTTGTAAACAATCCACTTCTCATCACCAGTTATCAGTCGCTTCAAAAAAGGATCGTTTTCCTTATGTTTAATGAGCATATTGCAGATGTTTATACGTACCATCAAATGAACTTCTTTGAGTTCATGTGGAGCCCAAATATCGAGCTTGCTTACGTATCCTAGCTTCTTCAGGTGTACGTGAATGCTTGAATGATGGATGTTCAATGTTTCTGCAATCTCTCATGTTGTGTAATATGGGTTTGACTTGATGAATGCCTTTATTTTGTCTTCATCATCCTGGTTGGGCCTCCCTGACCGAGGAGCATCATTGAGATCAAAATCACCAGCACGGAATTTCGTGAACCATTTTTGACACTGATGTTTTTGTAGAGCATTGTCACCATAAACTTTATGCAACTTTTCACAAGCTTGACGTGCATTCTTCCCTTTATGGAAGTAAACAGTAAAATATGGTAAAAATGCACAGTTTGGTCTTCCATTTTCAACTTGTTGTAAAATCTCCAAAATTCAATCAAATCACTCAATGTTTTTTAGAATGAAGCTAGAACTGTCAGCTGTCAAATGACATAACAATAACATAGATGCGAACGACTCTAGTACTTCCAAAAGTGAACTAGTGCCATCTATTGCAAACATGTGTCATGACTTTTCTGACAACTCAATATATTTTTGTAAGGTTATATTTTAAGTGAAGTGGGACAATATTAAGTGAAAGTAGACTGGTAAATTAAGGATGCGTATTAATTTCTTGAGCAACACCTAAGTAATATTCAAAGAGGAATATCTTAAAAATTAAAGAATAAATAAGCGGAATATTAAATAATAGTCAACTAACAAAAAAGGAGGCTAAAAAGTGAGAATAATAGTGGAAGAAAAACAAATAGCCAGAGACTGGATGCAATCACAAGTGTGTCAATAATTACATTAAAATGATGCAGGTTAACCCCTCTAAATAAGTCAAGATTGTAAGATTAGATTTTAAAAATTGAGATCCAATTATATGCTCTTTATAGAAGAGTCATACTTTATAAAAACAGACAATTTGAAAATAAAATGATGGGAAAATATGACCTGTAATTCACAGATTTTAATTTCAAAACAAGGAATATTACCATAGGTGAAAAAAAATTAATTATGAGATGGATTGCTTTCAAGAACACATGATAGGCTGTATACCGGGTCACAAAATAAGTGTCACAAAATCTGAATACTAACTTATTATAGAATATGTTCTCTGACCACTGTAGCATTAAATTAAAAGTCAATGGCAATGAGATATCCAGAACACCCCATATAGTTGGAAATTTCACACTTATAAAGAAACCAATCAATCAAGTAAGAAATCACAGTGGAAATTAGAAAATACATTTAATTGAATAAAAATGAAATAAAAACATAAAATTTTGAGATATAGCTAAATCAGTACTTAGAAAAATATGCATAGCTTTAAAAGCTTGTATTACAGGGCCGGCCAAGTGTCGCAATGGTTAAGAACTGGCTTGGGATGCCAGAGGGCCCCGGTTCGGATCCCACATATGAGGGCCAGTGACACTGCCCTCCACAGCTAAGATGCTGAAAAACAGCTCAACCTGGAGCTGGGCTGCCTGCCAGCGACGGCATAGGCTGCAGCCCCTGTGGCAATGGGTTGCCATGGGCTACCGTATATAGCCAGCAGCCAGCGTGAGCGGCAACCGCAGTGAGCGGCCGTCCAGAAGCCGGCGACTGATCTGCCTCACCTGGGAAGAGCGCAATGATGGTGCCAACTTGGGCCAGTGAAGCAATGTCCTCCACAACTAGACTGAAGAACAAAATGACAGCGACTTGTCTGTTCCCCTTCCCCCAATTCCCCAGCACTGTTCCCATCCCCGCTATTCCCCAATAAGAAAAAAAAGAAAGAAACGATAGGTTTAAAAAAAAAAAGCTTGTGTTACAATAGAAAAATAATTCAAATCAATAATGTACTTTTTTAACTTAATAGAAACAATAGAAAAAGGAAAGAAAATTATACAAAGGAGAATAAAAGAAAGGAAACATAAGCATAAGGGCAGAAAACAATGAAATCGAAAACAGCATAACACAAATTACTAATATCAGGAATGAAAGAGAAAATATCACAACAGATCATGTAGACATTACATGTATGATGACTATTATGGACATTGTTATAAATTCAAATGTTAGCCAATAATTTTAAACACTTATGTGAAATAGACAAATTCCTTTAAATCCACAACTTACCAAATTGGATACCAAAAAATTAGGAAATTGGATAGTCCTTTATTTTTTAAAGAAATAGCATTTGTAATTAAAAGCGTTTTCATGAGTAAACTCTAGACCTAGATGTTTTTACTAGTGAATTTTGACACTTAAGAAAGAAATAGTACCAAACATAGAGAAACTATTTAGAAAATAGCAGAAGTGGTAAAAACACATTTTATGAGGCCAAAAATAATACCAAACCTTTTTAAAATTTTACTTTTCAATTACAGTTGACATACAATATTATATTAATTTCAGGTGTACAACATAGTGATTAGACATTCATGTAACTTACAAAGTGATCACTCCAATAAATCTAGTACATGCCTGACACCATACATAGTATAATAATATTATTGACTATGTCTCCTATGCTGTACATTACATCCCTGTGACTATTTTTATAACTGGCAATTGTACTTCTTAATTTCTTAACCTTTTTCATCCATCTCTCACAACCTCCCTCTCACCTGGCAAATAATCCGAAACCTTAAAAATTTAATTACAAAAAAGTAAATTACAATATCCATCATGAACAAAATATTAATAAGTCAAGTCTGTCTACCTATCTGTCTATCATCCACCTACTTGTGATTAAATATATGTTTCAAAGATTTATTCCAGGAATTTAGTTTTAGTTTAAAATTTGAAAACCAACAAGGTATAATTTATCACATTAACCAAATAAAGCAGAACAACAAATGGTCATCTTCCTAGATGAAGAGAAAGCATGTGATGAAATGCAATGAAAATTCATGGAAAAACTCAGTAATCCAGGAATTGAGGGGGGCTCTTTCGTTGATTAAAGTGCATTTACAAAATTCTTACAGCTTACTTCATAATTAATAGTGATATATTGAACTCTTTTCCCTTAAGATTGAAACAAGGGAAGATGACCACTGTTATCATCTACTGAAAATTGTATTTTTAGGAGATCCTAGCCAATGCAATAAGGTTTTAAAAATAAATAAATTAGGTAAAGATTACAAGGGAAGAAATAAAATTTTCTATATTTGCAGAGAACATGATTTTTATCCATGAGAAATCTATCTTAAGAAATTTATAAAAATAGAAAAATGAATAAGTAAAATTTGCATGGTCATGGAATATGAGATCATAGGATATAAAATTAAGTGTATTTTTTATGTTGGTGACAAAAATTTGGAAAATAGAATAAAAATTTGGTTTACCAGTCTATATCAAAAATATCCAGTAGGAATTAATTTACTGAAAGGTATGCAGGACTTATACAATAAGACCCAAAACCTATTGCTGAGAGAATTTACCAACTAAATAATTGGAAAGGTGTGCTATGTTTGTGGATAAGAATACACAATATTGTTAACATGCCAGTTATCCCCTAATTGATATAGTCTATGAATCCCAACTAAAATCCCAGCAGTCTTTTACTTTGTCAGAAATAGATAAGCTAATTGTAAAATGTGTATAGAAACACAAAAGCTTTAAGATAGTCAAATCAATCCTGAAAAATAAGAACAAAATTAGAGGACTTACACTCCTTGATTTCAAGACTAACTATAAAGTTTTCATAATGATCTTGAGATTATCATGCTAAGAGAAATGAGACAGATGGAAAAAAGTCAAGTACAGTATAGTAATTTCACTCGTATGTGGAATATAAAACTGAAAGTAACAAACGAACAAGACAAAGAAAAACTCATAAACACAGACAATAGTTTAGTGGTTACCAGAGGATAAGGAGGGAGGGGGATGGTAGATGAGGGTAAAGGGGTCAAATATATGGTGATGGACTGGAGAACTGACTCTGGGTGGTGAACACATAATGTAACAGACAGATGATGTATTATAAAATTGTACACTTAAACCCATATAATTTTACTAACCAATGTCACCTTAATAAATGTAACAAAAATTAAAAAAAATAATCAGGCAGTGTGGTATTGAGGTAATGATAGGCAAACATAAATTAAACAAAATATAAAATGCAAAAATAAGTCCTCACATTTGTGGTTGTTTTGACAAATATGCTAAGGTCATTCAATAGGGAAAGAGAAGTTTTTAAACAAAATTTCATAAAACAACTAAATAAATTTTTAGGGTAAAATAAATTTTGACCCCATCTCACACTATACACAGAATTAATTTGAGACATTTAATAGTCCTAAATTTAAAAGTAAACTATAAATTTTCCAAAAGAAAACAGAAAAGCATATCTTCAAAAGCTGGGGAAAGGCAAATGTCTTATAGATAGGATACAGAAAACACTAAACATAAAAATGTTAAAGATGCATAAACTGGTTTTCATCAATATTAGAGTCTTCTGTTTATCAAACCATCATATCAAGAGAATGAAAAGACAAGGTGTATACTGGAAAAAATATTCTTAGTACATATCTCTGGTAAAGGATTTGTGACCAGAATATTAATGATATCTTACAGATCCATAATGAAAAGACAGACATCACAAAGTCATAGTCAAAATAATTTGAACTTTACTAAAGAGCATATATGAATGAATATTAAGCAAGAGAGAAGTATTACTATCAGTATTATGTATCAGGGAAATGCAAATTAAAACTAAAATAATATATAATTCTACACCCAGAATAGCCAAAATCTGAAGAGGCTCATAACACCACATATTGGTGAGCTTATGGAATAACTAAAAATCTAATAAATGTAACATGATACAGCACTTTGAAAAACTCTTCTAAATATGTAAAACATATATCTGCCCTCTGATGCAGCAATTCTACTAAGGTATTTATTCAAGAGAAATAAGATATATGTTAAAAAAAATCTTGTACAAATATGTTTATATAGCTCTAAGCTGGAAACAACACAAGTGTCCATGGACATAAGATGATTAAATTATTGTGGTATATATTCACCATAATGGAAAACTACTAAATAATACAAAAGAATGAATTACTGATACACGCAACAACGTGGATAAAACTCCAACACATTATGCTACACAAAAGAAACCGAACATAAATTAGAGTATAATTCCTTTCGTGTGTGTTCACAAGCAGGCAGAATTAATCTATGGTAATAGGAATCCATAGTGGTTGCCTATGGGAGGAGGGGTGGCTTGGAATAGGCTGGAAAGAGGCACATGGTAACTTTGGGGGATGATGGGAATATTCTTTATTTTGGTGTGGGTGTTGGTTACATGAATATAAACATTTAACAAAACCTCATTGAATTGTTTTTGTTGAATGCTTTAGTTTTGTGCATTTCCCTGTACATAAATTTCTCCTCAATAAAAATATTTAAAAACACATGAACTAACATATGACAAAGATATGCCTGTTACACTTCACATAGACAGTACACAAATGGTACCTAGAGAATGCACAAACTTTTTTTTATTAGTTTCAGGTTACAAAACAACATAGTGATTATACATTTATATACCTCACAAAGTGATAACCCCAACAAGCCTATTACTTATCTGACACTATACATAGTTTTTACAATAATATTGACTATATTCCCCATACTGTACTTTACACCATGTGACCATTTTGTGACTATTCATTTGTGAGAATGCTCAATTTTTACACAGGTGGTATGCAAAAGTTAGCACTGCTTAGTCCACCTCACAGTATCATAGACATTAGAGTCATTTCCAGTTGTTAAAAGTAATTCAATGTTTATCACATAGTGCTTTAATTAAGATCACTATCGTAACAAAATTCAAAAACTATAATGGGCTCAAATAAATAAAAACCTATTTTTTATTCACATAATTTTTAAATTGGTGCTCTTGATTGACAGGTTGATCTCCAAGTGGTCATTCAGGAACCCAGGCTCCTTCCACCTGTGGCTGTTCCATTTTTACTGGATAGCTTTTGAGGTCACACTCCACATTGTCTGCATTCCAGCCAGCTGGAAGGGAAAACAACTTGCAGAATCAGGGCTGGCAAGTTATAAGATGCTGGACTTAGCAGAAGCACACACCCCTGTGCTCATATTCTATTTTCTAGAACACAGCTACGTGACTGCATCTAATTGCAAAGGGAGAAAGAAAATACAATCTAGTTGTGCGCTCAGGAAGAAAGCAAGTCTGGTGAATAGCTAGCCAGCCTCTAGCTCATGTGCAAGGGAGGGGCTTCTGTTTGTTTTCCCTCCTCATCCCTTCCTTTGCCAGCTTCCACTGAAGAAAATGTGAAAAATTTCCCCTGTATAAATGCCAAGTACTTATCGTTTATTTCTCCATATGCCAAAAGCCAAATTGCTAGGCATATGCACGAAACCATTATATTTTATTATGTTTACTGGGAACAAATACCCAAAAGAAATGAATCCCTGTCTATGACCCAGAGAAGTCTAGGGATCCCCAGAGAAATGACCAAAATATCCATAATTCCACGTGTAATCTAAGTAAGAATTGTCTGCAAACTATATAAATAACATTTTTTTTCACATATTCGTATCCTGTTTTTCTTTTCGAAATAGTAGCACATTCTAGTTAATGTCTTCCTGAATTCATAGTATTTTTCTTTCTTTTTTTTTTTTGGTCTCCATATAGTTCTTCAATTACTGTTTATGAAATTTTAGAATAGTGTCCTTATATCAAAATGCTTGGGAATCACATTATTCTAGATCAGGGGTTGGCAAACTTTTGTGATGGAAGACCCACCAGGGGTCAGCAAACTGCGGCTCATGAGCGCGTGGCTCTGAAGTAAAATTGAAAATGAAAATAAAACTACCATAGTTTCATTTATAAATTTTTAAAGGATATTATTCACATAATGGTGATTATGTAAAAATATATTTATGGCTCTCAAATAATTTTTAAGTTGTTGTGAGGGACAGGATTGGCTCTTCCAGGGGTCGGCAAACTTTTGAGACATAATGTCCCCAAAGAGCTGCATGTGGCTCCCGAGCCTCAGTTTGCACATCCCTGTTCTAGATGATTACCAGCTGTCGCCATTATGAGGTCAAAACAACAGACTGTTTTAGGACATGAGTTCATTCAGATTTTTAAAAATTAAATTATTTTATGGCATTAAAATCTTATAAATTCTTAAACTTTCAAAATAATGTTTTTTCTACAAGATTTTCTTTTTTCATTTTAAGAATAAAAAAGCTTCAGTGTCAATTTCCTGTTGGGCTGCATCTGATCACCTGAGTGGGAAATACCAAGACCATCAAATTCTTGCTATAGTCACAGATTTACCCTCTGCTCAGGATTTTTTTGGGGACATTCATTCTGTTCACCACTCATCACTCCTTTTAGTTCTTTTTCAAGTTTTGAGATGGATAATAGTGCATTGTGCACTCAACCCCTGAGGACACTCTCAACTGGATTTCAAACCAACAAAACCGCCTTACTATCCGATACTCAGGATTCCACCTGCTGTTCAAATGGCACCAACTCTACTAACTGGCAGATCATTACAATTAATGTGTAGAATTATATCCTTCATATTATTAACTCCATATAAAATACAGCTTCGTTGAATTCATAGTCACATCGGCTTCAGGAAAAAGCATTACCTGTCTAATGGTGAGTAGTGTGCAAAACCAGGGATCCAGAAAGTTATGGAGCTTAGGCCTTGCATCCAGCACCGATGTTCCCCATGAGGCTGGGAAGTTATAATGTGGCTCTGCAGAGGGTAGATGCGCAAGCTAGTTCCCAAACGTTAAGATTAAAAAAGTGCCTTTGTTTTGTCTCTTAAGGAAAATAAAGACAGGTTGCTCTGTCCTGTACATAAGTGTGGTATCAGTGTTTCAGCATCTTCATTAATAAGGAACCAGTTGATGAAGGCAGATTACAAGATGCTATGATGCTGATGAGTGGAACTGAGAAGAAATGTTTGAGGACCCCCAATCCAGACATTGGCCACTGCTTCTTCCTGGGAGCAGAGTCCTCTCATGACATATGTATGATACCTAGAATGGGCAACAGCTTTTGAACAGAGTAATAAAAGTATTAAATGAACTAGTAGATAGTCATCTTGAGTTATTTCATTATTGAGTAAGGAGCTCAAGCCCTCCTTCAAAACATAGCTGAAATGAGGATTTCCATACAACTCCCGTCTACTAGTAGTCAGTATAATTGGTATTATTAAGTTATCTTTAAAATAAAGCTTTAAATACAATATACTCTAAAAATTTCAAAAATGTCTCATGATCATTAGACATAAATTTCTTTAAATGGTTTTGAGATGTTAAAAGCCTGTCAGCTTAAACTCCTTTGGCAGCCTCTGCCTGCCTATATCATTGAGCTGTCTGCCTGACTCTAAGTGAGTTATTCTACCATAAAACCTATTTTGTTGCCTGAGTGGGAATGAGAAAATACAAAATCATCATGACAATTTTTAATAACTAAATGCTGAGATGCATTGTTTTCTAGCATCCTCTCTGAATTGCCTCTTAAAAGCCATTACAGATACTTTTCTCTGCCGAAGGCTGGGTTCCCTTCTGTGTCTCCAATTAGATTTTTTTTTTTTTTTGGAAAAAAAGCCACCGTCATAGCTGTCAATGTTAATTAGTCTCTCCTGAGTGCTGCTTCCCGCTCGAAGTATGCACTTCCCTCTGCCAGACCCTACAGGCACTTGCAGAAAACCTGTGTTTACGCAGCATGGCACTCATGCTTGTGTTATTTGATGGCATTAGGGAGAAAGAATCGCCAACATCTCTCTGTAGGAGTGCAACTCAATTTTATATGTGGTGACAATTTCACCTAAGCTTATCTCAGAGTGATAATCCTCAGCTGGACATAAAATTTTACAAAAAACCTGTGAGGTGAATAATGAGGCAGCTTATAAATTACAAGCAGTGAGAACACTTCTATTGAGTTATCTTTATAAATCTATTTTTATGCAATGCCATTTTGCACATTTCTTCTTATTTCTTTTTTCTTTCTCAAATGTTGCATTGCTTCTTATGAGAAAATGAGTCTCTGAGGAAACTGACATGGCAGTCTTTTCATACATGGCAGATAGTTTTTAAATTTATGGTTATAATTATTGAAATTCTTTCTAAGGGCATTTGTAGACTCAGACACATACTAATGAGCCAAATTGAGTCATATTTTCCATGAGAAGTATTTGAAAGGTATCTATTGTTTTCATGTTCTCTCTATTCCCTTTTTCCTTCTCCTGGTAACAGGATTCACCCCAGAGGTGGGTGTGAGATCTTTGAGGCCAGCTGCACCAGGGAGCTTTTTCAGCTGCACCAGGGAGCATGTTTATCTCTGTTTTCAAGCCTGGGATGGGGGAGCTAGGCACTGCTGGTTGTATGATCCTTCCAATAAACGTTACCTGGAGAGATGAGGGACAAAGGGAGAGACTCAGAGAGGACAGGGGTGAGAGGCCTGGGGCCCTGCGGACTTACGATTGTTGGTAAGGCAGGAATCTCCCTTTATAAAGTACAGTGATATCAGGTGATAATCTTCCATTTATTTATTTAGGATTGTATTTATTTATCTTTAAAATATTTTCTAAATTTTTTCATTTACAGCTGACATACAATATTATATTAGTTTCAGATGTACAACATAGTGATTAGACATTTGTATAACTCACAAAATGATCACACCAGTAATCTCCCTTCTATTTAAGAGTATTTGAGTCAGGTGTCTGTTTGATGGCTGCCCTCAGCAGCTTGGAAACTGAAGGTTTGTCTGGGATGGAAGACTCCATCCAAGTCTTCTTGGTGCTTAGTCCCTTTAGTTTCCATCTCTATCTGGTTCATGATTATTAGACACAGATTATCACTCTTATAAAATGATTACTTGCTGTGCAGTGGGATAAGTACGTCGTGTACATCACCACACTGTATTCTCACAGCCACCATGTGAGGAAGACATAATCATCCCTCCCTTTGCAGAGATGCCGAAGTTACTCAGGCAATGTGCTTTCCCAGGAGGCTGTCCAATTTGAACAAAGGCAACCAGGTGCCAGAGTGCATATTCTGGTTTTTTTTTTTTGTTGTTGTTGTTTTAGGAGAGCACAGCTCACAGTGGCCCATGCGGGGATCAAACCGACAACCTGAGGGCTATTAGCTCCATGCTGTAACCAACTAGCTGAGCTAACCGGTCACCCCAGAGCCCACATTCTTAATGCACCCATTGGGTAAATCAGGAAATTTCAACCGTGGCTGGGATAAGCAGGAGGTCCCCAAGGAAAGGAGCAGAAGAGGTGATATGCTGTCTCTTATTCATCTCACTCTGCTTGGTCTCTGATTTTGTTGAGACCACTCCAATGTCAGTGTGAATGGCACCTGGTTTGTTTCTATGGTTTTCTTATTCATGAAATATAATTTGAAATCTCATATCTAGAAAAAAAATAAAATTCAATTTCTGGAACCATAGACCAACTGCAGGTTATTTTGTAGAAAGCTAAGCTACTAATTATTTATTGCTGTCATGCAGAATGACAGGCTTACAGTTTCCCATATGCTCAATATTACTGGGTATTGGCATACAGAAGTGATTTCTCAGACACCCACAGAACTCTACAAACGCTGTCTGCCCAGTGATGTTTACAACATAGCTAACATTCACACTTTCTCTCACTTCCTGATATGGAGGAATAAGAAGCTTTGTAAATGACAGTTATTAACTTATAGAATTTAATTTTTTTAAAAAAAATATCTGGGTTATTTGGAGCCCAAAAGTCAGAAATTAGCTTTGGCAAATGGTTAGGCTACTGACTCTGCTTCTAGCTGTGTGACCTTAGCAAAGTTACATAACCTCTCTGAACTTTTGCTTCTGCAGCCATAAAATGGAGATAATAAGAGTGTTACACTGGTTGTTGTGGGGATTAAAGAGTGACATCAATATATAATAACTGGTGGCTGGCATATTAGGGATAAACAGAAGCTGCTGCTGTTATTTGTATTATTAACATTGTGGGTTTATGCCCACAGACCCTTACCCTTGGGCTTGTAACCACTCCTCTGTACACGTGCCAATATTTCTTCTATGATCGCAGCCTGTAGGATGTGTGTAGAGTTGGGTACAGCCTGCGGAGTGGTGGACGCTTTGCCCCATTCTCTAAGCAGCCAGGGAGACAGTGAAAGGAAAGGGAAACAAAAAAAACAGAGGTACATCACTTAGGTCCTACAGAGAGTAACTGAGAGTTCAGAAAAGGGAGTAAGAGAAGTGCTCACAGGTGGGGCTCACTGCTCCCAGGGAAGGCTGAATGAACTGTGATTGGAGTTGTCAAAGTACTGAGGACGTTTAAAATTATGAGACATTTCCAATGCCAAGTCCCAAGTCCTTTAATATCAACTAATAGTTTTAGCTTCTTGTACTTGGGACTCAGAAGTCATCCCCTATCTGGGAGAATCAGTGGGCACGTCAAGAGTTGGCCAGGAGGGAGTCACAGGAGCTCAGAGAGGACCGAGAGATCATTGTGAGGACTTAGGCCAATGTAGTCAAAGATCTAAATGAAATAGTTACAGTTTTCAGAATATGATATTGTTACAGGCCAACTGAGTAGCCTCCTCCCCCACCCCCACTCCCACACACTGAAAACCTTTTTAAGTTTTCTTTCCTATAGAAATGTTAAGTCTCCTCCCTAGTTCCTTAGTTTCTTAGCTCCTGGCTTTAATTACTCTTCTAATCAGTTTGTGAATCTAGACTAAAGATTGCTCCTAGCCTGAATCCTAGAATTCTCCTATCCCCCTGCTTCTTGATTGCTTTGTAAATCAGTTCCTGAATCCTAAACAACAGAAGTCTCCTATCCCTGCTTCAGATAACTACTTGAAAGCCTGTGACTTCCCAATATCCCCCAAGCCATCCGGGACCTAACTCTTGGATAATTCCCTCCCAGAGACTAAATAGGTTTTATCATTTTCCCAGGCCAGTAAGCCTCATGATTCTATCCAAACCCATTCTGGGCCTAGACAGCTGAAGCCACCTGAGTGATCTGTTGCACTTGAATGGCCACAGGCTCCATGAGAGCTAACAGATTTATTAATTAAAATCTATTTTTGCTCATTCAGCATCCTTGGGGATACAGATGATAACCCAACAAGATTGCCATTTACAACTAAAGAAGCCAACACGGTCTTCCAGGTGCAGCTTGAGACCCCTTCCTCTCATCTGAGATCAGCTAGGGTGAGAGTTCCGTGAATCCCCCAATAGGCAGGGACAGCTCTATGACCCTGCCCAGCAGAAAGCAGATACAGAAGAAAAGACCTCCTGTCCCCCAAATTCCCATACAGATTTTATGGGGATCATGTCTCTCAAGGGGAAAACAAAGCAGGCTGTTAGAGACAGGCATCGGGTCTCTGCCTTCCTACACGTCCCACAGAGTGCAACCGCCCCAAAGACCTTCCCTCTCCACTATAGTCTCTTGTCAATCACAGGTGCCAATCAAGTGGTCCCATGCCCAGAGGGGAACAGCCCATTCTAGAGAAAAAGATAAAAAACTCCAAGTTCTTTTTTTTTAATCGTTTTGAGCCTCGCCTTTGAGCGTTCAGCCAGCTCCAAACTCTTTGGAGTGTAATTTCTCTTCTTATAATGGGCCCTTGAGTCGTTCTCTATTTCTCAGGTCCGCTTCTACTTTTTTGAAGCGTACTATCTCTTGTAATAAACTGCTTTTTCACTACTTTGTCTCGCTATCTCATTCAATTCTTTGCTCGAGATGCCAAGAGCCTGGATATCGCGCCGAGAAGGGCCCATTCTCTGACAACAATATGACCAATAAACCTTAAACAGCGGTTCTCAACCTTCCTAATGCCACGATCCCTTATTACAGTTCCTCATTTGTGGTGACCCCCAACCATAAAATTATTTTCATTGCTACTCTGTAACTATAATTTTGCTACTGTTATGAATCATAATGTAAGTATCTTTTTGTTTTCCGATGGTCTTAGGCGACATTGTGAAAGGGTCGTTCGACCCCCAAAGGGGTCGCTACCCACAGGTTGAGAACCGCTGCCTTAAGAGAAATTGTAAAGGGAGCCCAAGAACTCTCCTGAAAATACACCAGGTCCAGTTTAAAATAGGAGTGCCATGACCCCTTTAAGAAAGAGCCAGTTCCTATGGCATAAAGCTGGTCCAAAGCTCAGAAGAAAAGCTGATCAACTCCGTTGAATAAGCTTGCCAAATAATTAATCTGTACTATATAAAAAAACAGTAAATATTATCTGAGGATATACAAGATATCAATACATGGAAATAATGATGATATTTCTGAAGGGTACACTCAGTCTGGCAGTTCTCCCCAAACTGATAAATTTAATGTAATCTTACATGTCAAGAACAATTTTATAAAACTTGTCAAGCTCATTTTGAAGTTAATTTGAAGGAGAAAATACAGAAGATTGACTAATGAACGATTGGAAAAGAAAAATGAGGGGTACTCAGCAGATACCACAACATACCATGAAACATACAGAAATTGCCAAAAAAAGTATACACATTTTAAGAAAAGAAAAAACTGTATTAAAATTGTAATAATGTATACCAATAACAAAAGATGGATACAAGTCACATTTGACTTCTACAGTTACAAGAGGTGCTCAAAGTGGTTACCATCAGTGTAATTTTAATACAGTTTTTTCCTTTCTTAAAATGTGTATACATTTTTTTGGGCACACACACACACACACACACACACACATGCACATATACATATTTGGTCTCCAAAAGTAGTGTAGAAGCTTTAAAGAGGCAATATTGCCAACCTGTGTCTTTTTCATTTACTCTAAATAAACGCATGTAAGTCCCATGACATGGAGATTATTATTGGAGGCTGCATTTGACCTAAGTGACTTTTGTTTCCTCAGCCTTTGACATTTTAATCTTTCCAAAACATTTGTGGGATAGGCAGTGAAAACAACACCCTTTCATAATACCAGGGAGTGAAAAAAAATCTCCTGAAAAAAATCTTGATATAATGGGTATCTGTCCACAGAATGTAAACAAAGAAATATTAACATAACTATTGAACTAAGAGAATAGATACAATGAGGTGGCAGCTGTATTTTGTTCATAGTTTTAATGTTAAGGTAGAGAGAAGCAGAAAATCATTCTGTTAAGTGTTCAAAAATAGATTTACCAGTTGTTTTTAAGAAAAGTGAATGGATCATAAAGTTTATAATTCATACATTTATGTTTGTAACACAGATTTTTATTTTAAATTCTTATTAGAAATGTTTATTAAAATTCAGAGTTCTGTGTTTTCAAGCTAAATCATGGTCTTATGTGTAAAATCTGTACAGCCTGAATCCTGGAAGAGGACATTATTTCTGCCTAGGCAAAGATGCAAATGAAACTTCATTTTAATTTTGTAAAATGTAATGAAATGGAAGGATATGCAAAATAGTCTAAGTTCAATTATTGGAGGTTTTCATCTCTGTAGTACTGGTCTTTAACTTACAACAAACATTACTGGTCACTGGTAGATCAACCGATTTTAAAAGTTTATTATAATTTCTAATATTTTTATTATTAGTGTTATTATTAATGTACCATAATCAGAGATGTTTTAAATTTCTAGTGGAATGGTTGTTCATTTTTATTTAATATGTAGAATTTAAAAGAAAAAGCAGAGCATGATTGGCCCCAGTAGCCCCCAACCCTCCATTTTTCTGTTTCTGTTTGCTAACCTCCTCCCCACCCCCACCAGAGAGGAGTCACTTTGAACAAAAGTGGAGCAATTTTGCCTGTTTTTAGCTATTATATTACTTGGCTTTTAAAGCTTTTGCTTTATAAAACAAGTGGTGTGGAGCCTGAGCGTTGGAAGGAGAGAACCAAGTCTGTTCAACAGGACTTCAGGGCCAGTGCCAGATGTTACCAGGAAATGATGATGTACGTTGGTTCTTCTCTTCTTGAAAGAAAGAATTCAATCAAGAGACAGTTTTTTTGTTTTGGGGGTTTTTCTTGTGTGCAAAATAAAACAGCCAGAAGTTTACTAGTAAAAGAGTACATTCCAAGATGTGGAACGGGCTGACCCAAGAGTGGGAAGCAGCCCCACCTCACATTGCATGAAGGCTTTTTTCTATGGGTAGAATTGCCTCCCCCTCTCCCTTCTCTTATCTCTCCTTCTCTCTCTGTGGTGCCTAGTCCTCTAGCATTTAGCAGTGCATTTCTTTAATTTAGGGGCATGTGTAAACACATCCCTTAGAGGTATATGTAAGCCTGGAATCCTGTTGGACTAGTTAGGTATTGGTGGTCCTGACAAACAGGATGGGCTTCCCCCTTCTGTGACTTTTAACAACATCTCCTTGATTTAGAGGTATGTGTGAGCCTGGCGTCCTGAGGGGTCTTGACCCAAGTAGGAGCTGCAGCAAGGGGCTTTCTAACCAGGGCTAAGTCTCACTTTCTGTTCATTTCTATCTATCTGCCTGCCCTATCAGAACTATGCATCTGTGTTTTACAAGAACTAAGTTGTTTGCCCCTAAGTACCTGGAGAATGCTCAGGGTGGCTAACGTTCTGGGTATCAGGTGGGAGGGTGTCCTGGCCAACATCCCAGCAGTGTTAAGGTAAGCGAGAGAACCTTGCATGCCCTGTTCTTTGTTTCAACAGTGACGAGTAGAGGCCAGGAGCAAAAGAGCGAGCGATTGGACATTTGACCAATCGCCCCTCAGAACCACTCCACCCTTTCTCTCTACCCTGCACTGTGTTCCAGGAGCTGATTTTATGAATCCATTCACCTGGTCCTTGCACTGTGGTTCCCACATGTGTTCACCTGGTGGGAAGAACTCTCAGGAGATGGAACTAGAGAAAAAACAAACCAGGGAATTGATTCTCCCAGAAATTTCTCTAAACAGAAGCTGTTAAAGAAAAACAATTCTGACAGTTATAAAAACAGCAAGGAAGACTTTATTCAGAACTATTGAAAATGTGTCAAGAGTATTAAAATGGTACAGAGATCAGGCTCAACACCAAACACAGCAAAAGGAGCCAGGATTTATAGCCAAGGACGAGGTTTGGGAGTCAGTGCATGGATGAGGACTAAGAGTGAACATCAGGGTGGGGGCATCCTTGCTGAAGAGGCTTGTCTGTGTAGAATTTGGTCAAGGAGAATCTTTGTCAGTGTCTATTGAGGGCCCTCTACCCTCTACTCTACTCTAGTTACTACTCTCTCCCTTCCCCTGAGACTGCTATTTGGGGTGGCTCCCTGCTATTGCACAACCCCATGTTTTGGTTTTCCTGAACTTCGGCCATACTTTTGTGAATAGTGTCTAATAAATGCTTCTCAGTTACCCTACTGAATAACTCATCTGATGCTACTCCTCCCCCACCCCTACTGCCCCTCTCTCTCCTCCAAGCTCCAGCCAGGCTGACGTTTTCTTTCTAGAATATACGTCACATTCTGGCTTATATTTCCTTTGACCTGCAGCTATGTTCTCCATTCTTCTCCGTGCCACCTCCTTCTTTTCACTCACGTCTTAACCCACTTCCCAGACCTTTCCCAAATCATTTTTTCTAACTATATACCAATATTGCTTGTTTTCATAGCACTGACCACAATCTGAAATTATATTGTTCAGGTATTTGTTTATTGTGTTGGTAAAGATTCAGTTGTAGATGAAAACTTTACCATTTTTAAGCAAAAAGAGATTTATTTATTTTATTTATTTATTTTTTGGCCTTATATACTTTGGTTTACAGAATCTCAGAGAGGTTTAGGAAACAAAGTTTGGTTGTCACACAGCCAGAAGAAATCTGCCTATGAAGACCCTCCCACGGCCACTGCCACGTGGTGCTGATGGAGCCAGAGACCAGATCCAAGATTCTCGGCTGAAGCGCAGTAGTAACAAACCTGAATCCAGGCCTGTTCTTTCCAAAAACTCAGGGTCTTGGCCTCCTGAAGATACCCCAGGTCTTGCCCAGTGTGGAACTGAACTTCAAGGGAGTCTGTGACATGGACACTGGTGTCCTCAGGAGGCCTACTGCAGAGGGCTGGAAGGGTGTTGACAGGGCCAGTGGCAGTGGCAGCTTCCCTCCACCTGTAACACCTGAGCTCTCCAGAGTAGCATGTACATGGTTTTTAACCACTGAATATTCATGGTCTAGAGTAGTGCCAGCTGTACCATAAGTGTGCAATACTTTTTTTTCTGTGGAATACATAAAATTCTAAATATATTTTATTTTTGTTTACACAAAAGGGCCATACTGTAAGCTCTGCACTTTTTTCCTTTAATAATATAGCTTTCAAAATTTTGCTTATATCAACACAGATAGATTTATCACATTATTTTAATGGAACACATAGTAATCATTATATAACTGCATCATAGTTTAAAAAAATGGTTTCTTATTGTCAGTTTGTCTTCATTTTTCTTAATACTGAATTAATGACTTAATGAAAAAAACCTGAATTTATACCTTGTCAGGTACATCCTTAAGGTACATTTCCACCATGAAAGTGGTGTCTGAATAGTATATTTATACATAAAAATATGATACTGTCTAATTTCTTTTAAAGTACTTGAGAGAGCCTAGTTCCCCACATTTTTTTATTGTACTAAATGCGCATAACATAAAATTTACCATTTAAACCATTTTAAAGTTTAAAAATCAGTGGTATTATGTTCAGAATGTTGTGCAACCATCACTATTATCTAGTTTTAGATTGCTTTCATCGCTCCAAATGAAGCCACCGACCCATTAATAGTCACTCCTCATTCTTCCCTCCCTCCCTTCAGCTCTGGGCAACCACGAATCGGTTTTGTCTCTATGGATATGCCTATGATGCCTGTTTCATATAAATGGAATTTGGCTTCCTTCACTTAGCGCGTTTTCAAGGTCCATCCATGTTGTAGTACACATCAGTACTTGACTACTTTTTATGGTTGAATAATATTCCATTATTTGGATAGACCACATTTTGTATATCCATTCATCAATTGACGGTCATTGGGGTTGTTTCTACTTTTTGGATATTGTGACTAGTGCTGCTATGAACAGTCATGTACAAGTTATTGTTTGAACTCCTGTTTTTAATAATTTTGGTAATATACCCAGGAGTGGAATGGCTAGGACATATGACAACTCTGTGTTTATCTTGTTGAAGAATCATCAAAACTGTTTTCCATAGTGACTGCATCATTGTACAATCCCACCAGCAGTATATAAGGGTTCTAATTTCTTCACATCCTTACCAATGTTTGTTATTTTCCATTTTGTTGATTATGGCCATCCTAGTGGGTATGAAATTGTTTTGATTTGCATTTCCCTAATGATTAATGACATTGAGTATCTTCTCCTGTGCTTGTTGGCCATTTGTATGTCTTCTTTTGAGAAATGTCTATTCAGGTATTTTGCCCATTTTTAAAATTGGGTTGTCTTGCTTTGTTTTAAGTTTTCATATACTCTGAACACCAGACCCTTATTAGATATATGATTTGAAAATATTTTCTACCTTCTGTGGGTAGTCTTTCCATTCTCTTGATAGTATACTATGATGTTCCCAATGTTTTCAATTTTGATGAAGTCCATTTACCTATTTCTTGTTTGCTTATTTGTGACTTGAGCTTCATGTACCATATCTAGGAAACAATTGCCAAACCTGACGTCACAAAGACTTATTCCTATGTTTTCTTTGAAGAGTTATATAGTTTTAGCTCTTATATTTAGGTCTTTGATACATTTTGAGTTTTTTATATGGTATGAGGTAAAGGTCCAAATTTATCCTTTTGCCTGTGGATATGCAGTTCTCCCAGCACCATTTGATTAAGGGAATGTTCTTTCCCCATTGAATGGTCTTGGCCCCTTGTCAAAAATCAACTAATTGTAAACATGAAGGTTTATTTCTGGGCTTTCACAATTCAATTCCATGGATCTGTATGTCTGCCCTTTTGCCAGGCCAACACTGTTTTGATTACTCTTTTGAAATTGAAAATTATGAGCCTTTTAAATTTGTTCTTCTTTAAGATTGTTTTGGCTATTTGGAATAGGCTGAGCATCACATCATCCTTTTAAATTTTTGCTATTATATTAAAGTCAAAATGATGGACACAATGTTGTTTTAATTTTCATTTCTTTAATTATATTCTATCCTAGTTGTTTTTCTTATATATATGGACCTGTTCTATTGATTTTCTTGCCTTTTTTCATAAACTCCTTATTCATTTTTGTTATTCACTTTTCTGTTGAGTTTTCAGTCTTTTTCTTATTGATTTATATAAACTTGTTTTACAAGATCAGAAAATAACATTTCAGTTCTCATGTGAGGCTTGTTTTTGTTATTCTTTTGACTTAGATGTAGAAATTTTTTAGTTATAGAAATGTTCAAATTGTAATGATTTCAATGTCATATATATATATATATATATATATATATATATATATATATATATATATAACCTTCTCCACTCCAAGATGTAAAAGTCACCAACTCTTTCTGATAGGACATTTGTGGTTTTGTCTGTTAACTTTAAATTGTTGATCCATTTGGAATTTATTTTGGAATAAATCATAATATAGAAATTTATCTTTATGTTTTTACTAAAAGTTGAGAAGTTGGCCAGGTATGAAACCCACTTCCTTATCATGTGTTCTTTAATGCATTGATTTATGGTCATTAATTTTTAAAGTTTTTAATAAAATATAACAGGCATGCAGAAAAGCTTACAGTCATAAGCATACAGCTTGAGGAATTTTCACAGAAAGAACACAACTATGCAAACAGTCTCAGATCAAGTAATAGAAAATTTTTTAGCATCAGACACTCTCTTCTTTTACCTCACAAGTCATTTTTCCCTAGTGTAACCACTATTCTGATGTTTAATACTATAAACTGGTTTTTGCCGAATTTTCAACTTTATACAAATGGGATCATGCAAAAGCATACACTTGCATCTGGTTTCTTTCACTTAACATTATGTTTGGGGATTCATCCATCCTATTGTGTGTATTACAGTTCATTCATTCTCATTGTTGCAAAATATTCTGTGTCAATGCACTCCAGTTTATTTCTCCATTCTACTGTTGACAGGCATTTGAAGTAGCTTCCAATGTGGATGCTATTACAAACAGTGCTGCTATGAGCATGTTTTTTTTGTAATATAAATCCATATTTATTTCTAAGTGAAAAAAACCTGTTACAATATTTATGGCATAGCATGATGACTTTAAACGTTTTTGTAAAATTATACACAAGCAGAGAAAGACAGAAAAAGTAATCATTAAAGTAATCTTTTCAGGGAACACTTTTATTGAGACTTGCAATCTATCTGTAATTACTTTCCTTTATGGTGTTAGATAAAGGTTAAGATTTAACTTTTCATATTGATATCCAGATGGTCCATTCTTCTCTACTGCATTGCTATGTCATAAATGTGAGTCTGCTTCTGGACTCTCTTTTGTCCCTTTGGTGGATTTGTGAATCCTTGCACTAAAAACACTGTTGTTACTTACTTTAAATTCACTTTATAAAATTTAATTTGCTTTATAAACATTTTTGATAAATAATAGTGTAAATTGTGTCCTTCAAGTAGAAATCCAACAGAATCTACAAGCAAATGATTATAATTAGTGATTTTAGCAAGGCTTCTGGATATAAGATTATATATAAAAATTATTTTGTTTCATGTTAGCAACAAATTGAAAACAAAATGAAAAAAAAATTTGTTTTCAGCATTTAAAAAATCATCAAACCTATAGGAATAAGGAATAAATCTAATAAAAACCATGGAAGATCTCTACCTTGAAAACTTTAAACATTTTTAGGGAAATTAAAGAAGACAAACATATGAAAGGCAATACAAAGTTAATGGATTGAAAGCTCATTATTATAAAAATGTCTAGTCTCCCCATGTTGATTGAGAGATTAATTTCCATCCTAATGAAATTTTAAAAGTTTGTGTATATGCACATGAAAATTGACAAGCTAACATTAAAATTTATAAGGGAATGCAAAGGGTCAAGAATAATCAAGGTAATTCATTACATTTAAAAAATATTATTGCTTATTAAAGGTCATATTTATTTTGATGTTTATATTGGTATTTTATTTGTTTTTGTGATTTTTCATGTTTTAATATTGGTGTTATTTTATTATTATAAAAAAAAAATCTTCATACAATGGCAATAGTACAAGTACCTATATCTTGAAAGATTGGAAGACTCCAGTGAAATTATCTGGGTCTGTTACACACACACGCCTTTTTTGTGGGTGAGATGGGACATGGGTAGCTAGCTCTTTGACAATTATCTTAAGGTCTTAAATTATTGTTTTTTTCTGCTGAGATTTGTGTTAACATTTATTTCCCCCAGAAAATCATCCATTTATTTAGATTTTAAAATGTGCTCATATCAAGATTTATAAATTAAATTACTACAACTCTCAATTTTTGTTTCTGAAGTTTTATTTTTAACTAAAAATTTTTTAATTTGGGGTTGTTTATTTCCTCCTTAATTAGATAAACTTGTGATTATCTTAAAAATGTTTTTTTTTTCAAGATGCAAGTTCTGGATTAAATGACCCATTGTACTCTTCTGTGGGGAACCAAGTCTATGCTGGGGCCAGGATAACCTTGCATGGATTCACAAATGCTACATAAGCAAGGCTTGAATGCGGAGAACATCTCATGAGCCTTCTAAAACAGAAGAGCATAGGAGACTCGTGAGTTGCTTCTACAAGACTGTTTCTCACACGTTTCCTGGTCTATTAAGAGGTTAGCAGAAGCGGTTTCTTACTGCTGCCTTAGTTTCTTACTGCTGCCTCGGTTCTGATGAGGGTCAAGTTCTCTGCCTTGTTATCCTCAGGTTACAGCTTCAGGCTTTGGTCCCTCAGTAGCAGGGAGTCCTACCATCCATTTAAAATCCTCTCACTCCTTTTGTTTCCATGTCACCCTGTGCAAGGGCCAGGGGAGCTGGCACTAGGCGACCCTTGCTCTCACTGCCCAAGTAACAAACTTTCTGAATTTAAAAAGGGCTTGTTTCTTTATCAGATGAATCTGTCTGTCAAGCTTGGCATTACATTGTGTGACATGTTTTACTGTTTTTAAATGTATTATTTTTAAAACTTCAGTCTTATTACTTACTTCTTTCTGTTTTTTTTATTTAACAGTTTTGATTTGTATTTAAGGTTTAATTTTATTCATCTCCTCTTTAAGAAAGATATTAGCCAAATGTGTTTTAAGAACTTTCTTCTGTGCACTGTTTTATCATATGTTGTAAGATTTACCATATTTTGCTGTGTATACTGCACTCTTTTTTTGCCCAAATTTGTGAGGGAAAAATAAGATGTGCCTATACATGGATAGTACTAATTCCATATCCAAATAAGTGTTTTTCATTCTTTTATTTATGCTTATGAGTTAAAAGTTTAACTCTAGAAATCAATAATGATATCAGTATGCAAAATATGCCCTGGAATACAATAATCGGTTTTGCTGAACTTACAAGGAACTTGCAACGATGAAGAGCTCTTGGCCTTTTATGATGCATAAATATTGTAAATTTGTTACCGGTAAATGAAATTTCTTGTAACTTGTATCGGTTCTTGTGTTTTGTAATTATTTGTTACATAAAATTTCTTGTACCATAATATGTTTAAAAACATATGCTAAAATTCTTTTATAATACAAAAAAACAAGTACCTAAATCTATACAAATAAAAATTTGAATTAAAAAATTAAAATGAAAGATTTTTTCCCTGAAAGTTTGGGCTGAAAATGTGGATGCACATTATACGAGTTCTGGCAATTCCATTCGTGAACTTGCCACCGTTCACCTCCATTGGCAGCTCTGTACAAACAGCTCGGTAAAGTTTCATAACCTTGGTGTATCAGTGTCTCATAGCTGTGCTCGTGTCTACATGTGGCGGTATCTTGCTGAGTGGTGTTCATTATTGTTGTGTGTTTTTGGGTGCTGTCGCGAGAATGTCTGAGCTTGAATTAGAGTAATGAACAAACATTAAATTTCTTGTTAAGCTTGGCAAGAATGGAAGTGAAATCAGGGACATGTTAGTCCAAATTTATGGGGATAATGCCATGAAGAAAATGGCAGTGTACAAATGGATTAAATATTTTTCTGAGGGGAGAGGACACGTCACTCATGAAGAGAGGTCAGGGAGGCCAGTAACAAGCAGAACTGATGAAAACATTGCAAAAATTCATCAAATTGTGCATCAAAATAGTCAGCTGTGAGAAGCATAGCAGACCAAGTAGATGTCAATAGAGAAACAATAGGAAAATCTTAACAGAAAATCTTGGCATGAGAAAGGTGTGTGCAAAAATTGTCCCAAAGGAGCTCACCGATGAACAAAAGCAAAGGAAAGTCGAAGTTTGATAAGGCCTTTTGGAGAGGCAAGACGATGTTTTGGGCTGTGTTATCACTGGTGATGAAACATGGGTGCACCAATACAACCCTGAAACAAAGCATCAAAGTGCACAATGGAAGTCAGCCAATTCTCTATGACCAAGAAATTCCATCAGTCCAAATCAAGAGTCAAAATGATGTTGTTAACTTTTTTTGAGATCAGAGGGACTATTGATTATGAATTTGTACCAACTCAATAAACAGTTAACCAAGTTTACTATTTGGAAGTGCTATAAAGGCTGTGTGAAAAGGTTAGATGAAAATGACCTAAACATTTCGCCAACAATTCATGTCTCTTGCATCACGACAATGCACCAGCTCACACGGCACTGCCTGTGAGGGAGTTTTTAGCCAGTAAACAAATAACTGTATTGGAACACCCTCTCTCCTCACCTGATCTTGCCCCTAATGACTTCTTTCTTTACCCAAAGATAAAGGAAATATTGAAAGGAAGAGATTTTGATGACGTTTAGAACATCAAGTGCAATATGACACCTCTGATGGCCATTCCAGAAAAGAGTTCCAAAATTGCTTTAAAGGGTGGACTAGGCACTGGTGTTGGTGCATAGCTTCCCAAGGGGAGTACTTCGAAGGTGACCATAGTGATATTGAACAATGAGGCATGTAGCACTTTTTCTAGGATGAATTTGTGAAACTAATTGTCAGACCTTGTACATGGGGGTGCATTATACATGGCACAATATGGTAATATGCTTCACTTCCTTTATAATTATTTTCTAGATTTTTATCTCTTCCTCTACTCAACTGTTCTTTATATATTTTTATTTTTTTGAACTTTTTTTGTAATCGCTTTCTAATAACCTCACATTATAATAGAGAATGTGATTTGTATAGTTTAGATTTCCTTCCTTTGACTTTATTGTGATTTTTCTTTGTGGTCTATATTTTGTCCATGTTTCATGAAAGCTGGAAACACACTCATTATTTCATTCAAAATCTCTGTCTTCTCACTTGTTTGTGTCTGACACATGGGCTGACAGTTAAGGTCTCCCCAACTCTCCTGCTGTTTTGTTCACATCCATTTCCCCTGCATCTCCAGTCTTGGAAGTTATGAGAGTATAGATTTATTTCTGGGTGCAACTGGTGTCATGATTTTTGCTCCTCTTTGTCTTTGTTAACAATCTCTGCCTTGAGTCCAAACTTATTAGTTATTAAATCACAAACACTACCTCTTTTTCACTA
This sequence comes from Hipposideros armiger, assembly GCF_001890085.2. Lineage (NCBI taxonomy): Eukaryota > Metazoa > Chordata > Mammalia > Chiroptera > Hipposideridae > Hipposideros > Hipposideros armiger. Next base: position 62,493 of record NW_017732350.1, on the reverse strand, counting down.
GGATTTTTCTACTATGTGTTTGGGGAAACTTTTACTTATAAACTCTCTTAGATCTGTTGCTCAGAAGCAACATACTGTTGGGTATAGCTTAATTTATCTATTTTTCTGGTGGCTATCCATTTTTATTTTAAAATTTTTTTTTCAGTTACAGTCGGCATTCATATTATTTTATATTAGTTTCAGGTGTACAACATAGTGGTTAGACATTTGTATAATTTACATAGTGATCCCCATGATTAGTCTAGTAACCATGTGGCACTATACAATTGCAACTTGAATAACTATATTCTCTATGCTGTACTTTACACCCCTGTGACTATTTTGTAGCTACCAATTTGTACTTCTTAATCTCTTCACTTTTTTCACCTAGCTCCCCAACCCCCTCCCCTCTGGCAACCATCAGCTTGTTCTCTGTATCAATGAGTATGTTTCTGTTTTGTTTGTTCATTTCGTTTTTTAGATTCCACATATAAGAGATCATACGGTATTTGTTTTCTTGGTCTGACATATTTCACTTAGCATAATAACTTCTGGAGTCATTCTACTATCCTTGTGTGTTTTTCATTTTTTTTCCTGTGATTGATTTTTAGTTTCATACCATTGTGGTCAGAGAAGATGCTTGATATCATTTCAATCTTCTTAAACATATTGAAACTTGTTTTGTGATTTAACATGGTCTATTTTGAAAAGTGTTCCTTGTACACTTGAAAAGAATGTATATCCTGCTGCTTTGGGGTGAAATGCTCTAAAAATATCAATTAAATCCATGTGGTCTAGTATGTCATTTAAGGCTGATATTTTTATGTTGATTTTCTATCTGGAAGATCTGTCAATTGGTATCAATGGGGTGTTAAAGTCTTCTACTATGATTATATAACCATCGACCTTTTCCTTTATGGTGGTCAATATTTGCTTTATATATTTACGTTCTCCTATGTTGGGTACATAGATGTTTACAAGGGTTACATTCTCTTGTTAGATTGATGCCTTTATTATTATGTAATGTTCTTTTTTGTCCTTATTATACCCTTTGTTTTACAGTCTATGTTATCTCATATAAGTATTGCTACTCCAGCTTTTTCTTCATTTCCATTTACATGAAATATCTTTTTCCATACCTTTACTTTCAGCCTGTGTGTGTCTTTTGATCTAAAGTAGGTCTTTTGTAGACAGCATATGCATGGGTCTTGTTTTTGTATCAATTCAGCTATACTATGACTTTTCATTAGAGCATTTAATGCATTTTCATTCAACATGACTATTGATAGATATATATTTGATGCCATTTTATTATTCATATTTGTGTTATTTTTTACTCCTGTCTTCTTCTTTAAAAAGTCCCTTTAACATTTCTTGTAATATTGGTTTGTTGGTGATGAACTCCTTTAACTTTTCTTGTCTGGGAAGCTCTTTATCTCGCCTTCAATTTTAAATGATAGACTTGCTGGGTAGAGTAGTGTTGGTTGTAAATCCTTGCTGTTCATCACTTTGAGAATTTCATGATAATTCCTCCGGGGCTGCAAAGTTTCTGTTGTAAAATCAACTGATGAAATTATGGGAGCACCCTTATAAGTAACTACTTTCCTTTGTCTTGCTACTTTAAGGAGTCTCTCTTTGTCTTTAACCTTTGCTGTTTTACTTATAATGTGTCTTGGTGTGGGCCTGATTGTGGGTTCATCTTGTTTGCAATTCTATGAACTTCCTGGACTTGTATTTCTATTTCCTTTGCCAAATTAGGGAAGTTTCCTGTAATTATTTCTTCAAATAGGTTCTTAAATTTTTTCTTTCGTTTTTCTCCTTCTGGCACCCCTATGATGTAAATGTTGGTACACTTGATGTTGTCCCAGAGGTCTATTAAGCTATTCTCATTTTTATATTCTTTTTTCTTTTTGCTGTTCCGATTGGGAGTTTCTCCTACCTTAACTTTTAAATTGCTTTCTATCTTGTGCTTCATCTAGTCTGCTAGTGATTCTTTCTAGGGCATTCTTCATTTCGGTTATTGTATTCTTCACTTCTGACTAGTTCTTTTTCATGGTTTCTATGTCTTTTTCATGCTTGTTATCTCTTTGTTGAAATTCTCACTAAGTTCTTTGAGCATCCTTATAACCATTGTTTTGAACTCTGCATGTATAAGTTGCTGGTTTCCATTTTGTTTAGTTCCTCTTCTGGAGTTTTCTCCTGTTCTTCCATTTGAGACATATTTCTTTGTTTCCTCATTTTGGCTTTCTCTCCGTGTTTCTTTCTATGTATTAGGTAGATCTGCTACATCTTCCTATCTTGGGCGGATGGCCTTATTTAGTAGGTTCCCTTTGGGTGACCCAGTGGCCCAGGTCACCCATGCTGGGTGCTCCAGTAGTGTCCCTTGTGTAGGTTGTGTGTGCTCTTCTGTAATAGTTGAATCTTGATTGCTGTGGCACATCAGTGGATGGGATTGACTCATAAGTTGACTGATTGTGGGATTTGGATATGTCCACAGATTATGGGCTGCTGTAGAGGGGTTTAACCCATGGAACAAGATTTGATCCAGTGGGTTCTGGTGCTTACTGAGGCTGCCCTTTTGGTGTGCTGCTTGTGGATCTAATTGGGTGGTGCTCTGCTGTGGTCCAATGCTGACCTCCAGGTATGTTGGTTTTCTGGCCTTTTTGGGCAGGGCTCTGGTGCAGGCCCAGGTCACCCACTGCCTGTGACCAGCCAGGGACTACCTGGTAGGAGCTATAAAGTGATACATGATTTGTCACTGCCTTTCCTGGACCTGGAGGCACACGGGAGAGGTGGCGATGAGAACCAAGGATGGCTGTCATCAGTAGCAGGCATATGGTAAATCTGCAAGAAGCTCAGGGTACCCTAAGGCCTGCTACTATCTGCTGGCTCCAGTAAGGCTCAGCTGCTGTTAGAGCCTCATGCAGTACGTGAGTTGGGTGAGACAGTCTCAGTCAGGAGTCACCAGGTTGGGAAAGGTGGCGTCCACCAGGTTAATGTAGATTCTGGTTTCGTGCCAAGGCTGAGCCTGGAGCTGTTCAGCGAAAGTCTCAGAGCACACTGAGGCCAGCTGTATCCCACGTGGTGCCCACAGACCCTGGACAGTTGTCCAAGACAGTGCAACTTGGTGGGGCCAGTTGCTTATCAAGAAAGTGTCTCCAGTGTTTTTCAAGTGGGTGGGGTGGAGTCCCAGGGAATCACCAGGCCAATGCATATTCAGACTTGGCTGTGTGAGGGAGGGTTCAACACAGGAAAGATGGTTCCTCCCAGCCAGCTACACAGGAGAATTCTACACAGGGAAAATGGTGACTGTCCCTCCAGTCCTCATCTGGAAGCCACACAACTCAGTCTTTCCCTGTATGTCTCTGACTCCTCCCCAGTCATCAACCCTCCACTGGAGCTCAGGGTGAGTGCCTGTGAATATATTTGTGTGCTGGCCCTTTAAGAAGACTGATCTCACTTATATGTGGATTCTAAGGAACTGAATGGATGGGAGAAGTGGATGGAGATAGTCTCAGAGACACAGAGGAAGAACTGAGGGTTGTTAGTTGGGAAGGGGTGGGGA
>NW_017732350.1:29061-58744 GCF_001890085.2 Hipposideros armiger | reverse complement strand
ATTTCTGAAACTGATGTTGAATAATACTGTATGTCAACTATAATTATATATATACATATAGTCTCGGGACATGGAGTAGATCGCGGGAACGGATTCAATGGAATTGTAATAGATACGCATGATATCAGAGGTGGGAGGGCAATAGATGGGGTGGGGGGTTGTTACCTGGTGAGTGTGAAAAGGGTAACTATTGTATTGTTCTATACACCTGAAACTAACAATAAAAAAAATAAATTAATTAAAAAAAAAAAAGAAGAAGACATTTGGGTTTCCCACACCTTCTGTCCCACCCAGACAGTTGGAATCCCTACTGTTTTACACAGCCAGATGCTGTGTGGGCTCCTTTTCCTGGCACCAGTACTCCAGGCTGGTTAGCCTGGTGTGGTGCTGGGGTCCCTCGCTTCTCCAGGGGCACTCTCCATGGCTGAGACATCCCTCCCAATTCTCAATCACCAGTCACTGGTGTGGGGCCAGCCGTTTCGTGTCTCTCCTTCTCTTAGCAGTCTCAATGTGGCTTCTTCTTTATATCCTTAGTTATAGGACTTGTGCTCAGCTGGACTTCAGATGGTTCTCCAAGTTGATTGTCTATAACTTAGTTGTAATTTTAATGTGGTCAGGGGAAGAGGCAAGCACAACGTTTATTTATTCCGCCATCCTGAATCCCTCCTCTTTCCTGGGCATGCAGCTTCAGGTCAGCAGTCAGCAGTCAGGTCCTCTGACCAGTCTTCTCCAGCATTCCCCTACACTCCCCTTTTCCCAGCTGGCCTGGCAGTTTTTCAGCCTCAATTCAGGTACTGATTTTTTCATCTGTAGTATTAACTGGGTTGACTTTAATACATATAACATACACATATGATTTATACACAAGAATAAACTTCATAAACAACTGTGATCTTTTAGTATCCCCCCTTATTTTTAGTCCGGCTCTCCCCTTCCCCTAAACGTTCTCTTCTGTCCAAATCAACTTTTTTATCCATGAAGAGAGCCATGACCACAATGCAGTATTTATATATCAAATTTTCCCCATTCCAGACAGACAGACAGACAGACACACACACACACACACACACACACACACACACACACACACACACACATTATATGGGCATTCATCCTTATCAATCGTGTCTGAGTTCTGCCTGAGTTCGTTTCTACACCCATGGCCCCTGTTACATCCCTCTCAATGTCCATACCTGCATTGGCCCCTGCATGTCTCTTGTGTCTGTATATCAACATCTGTGAATTTCTTGTCCCTTTAGTTTCCTCTCTATAATTCCTCTCTAAAGTTCTTGTGAGCATTAATGGCTTTTTTTTTCCTTTCAGTTTTTTATTGATTTTCATTTATGTCCAGCCAGTTCACTAAATTCATAATTTTTTTTCTGGATTGTCTTGGGTTGTCCAGGATGCTGTCATATCATCAGCAACAAGAAAGAGCTTTACCTCTTATATTCCAATGTTTGTATAAACTATAAAACTTTTGTTATGTTCATCAGAAGTGCTCAGACAATGATGAAAACTAATGGGAGTAGTAAGCTTGTAAGTCAATTGTTTTCTGGTTTCATTATTTTGGATATTATTTAATTTAGGTATTTAATGTGTGTCACTGTCATATTTAATAACATTTATTAATTTTCTTTATTGTCAGTGCTAATATTTTGGTTAGAATTTTTACATCTCTGTTCATAATTATTTTTGTACTACCATTGTATTTTGGAATTAGAGCTATGCTGACTGTATCAGATAAATCAGAAGCCTTCTTTCCTTGCCCATGTCTTGTCTGTGAAAACGTCCACAAAGGTAAGCCAAATGCAGTGAGTCGACTGGCTTCATGATTTTTTTTGTGTGTGTGTTTTATTGTGAAATAAACATTTAAAAAAATTAATTTCAGCTCTACAACACAGTGCAATAGTTATACTTTTTACCCCTCAAAGTGACAACCTCCCTATCCCAACCCGCCGCCCCACTCCCCACCCCCATATCATACATATGTATTACAATTCCCTTGACTACACTTTCACACTATACTCAAAGTCCTATGACTATATATGTATTCAATTATAGTTGATATACAATATTATACAACATCAGCTTCAGGTGTACAGTGCAGTGATCAAGGCTGGCGAGTTTGTTTTTCTTTGTGGGCTGGTTGCTGGTGCTGGCTTCATGTTTTCATTAAGGATGATTCTCTTTTCGGTCTCTTCTATGAAAATAGGTCTTTCTCTGGGTTGGATTTGAAGTTTTTATACTTTGCTAGAAAATCACTTCTTTCCTCAAATTATTTAAGTCTGTTGTATAATGTTGCCCATAGAATTCACCTATAATTCTATTGCTTACCTTGCCGCTTTCTCTCTTTATCCAAGTTAAGGTCTCCTATATCATTCTTAATCTTGTATAGTTTTGATAACTTTTTTAAAAAACTATTTTATCGGGGAATTGGGGAAGGGGACCAGTGTTGGGGAATTGGGGAAGGGGAACAACCAAGTTGTTGTCCTTCAATCTTAGTTATGGAGGGTGCAGCTAGCTCAGCTCCAAGTCCAGTTGCCATCTGGCCACCCATCAGCAGCTCAAGGCCGCTCAGCTCAAGGTGCCGTGTTCAATCTTAGTTGCGGGGCGTTGTGGGCATAGCCCACCATCCCATGCAGAAGTTGAACCGGCAACCTTGTTGTTAGGAAACACGTGCTCTCACCAGCTAAGCCATTCTGCCAGCTGTTAGCAGATTAGCAGAAGCTCAGCTCAGGCTCAGCTCATTGACCCATGTGGGAATCGAACTGGTGACCCTGTTGCTCAGAGCTCATGCTCTTAACCAACTGAGCCACTCAGCCAGCCCCAACTTTCTTTTTCTTATGTGGGCTCATGTAGAGTTAGTCTCCCCTTCTGACTTTATAATGTATTTTCTTTTTGTAGATGAGGTTTTCCTATTTTACAATATTGATGTGAAATATATTTGGTCTTAGTATATCATTTGCTTTTAAGCTTCCTTTTTTTCCCTTTAGCTACTTTTTATATCTTTGTTATTTTAGAGTTGTTTTTTTTGTATAAATATGTATCCATGTGGGTCTGTTTGTTAGTAATATGGAAGTCATAGATTCTGTTTCTGGTTTTTATAGTGGTTCTTTTTATAATTCTTTGTATCACACTTAGCCTTCTGTTTCTGAATTTAGAACTCTTACAGAGCATCTGTTGACTCTGTTATGACTAAGAGAAAATTACCATGCCCCCACTTCCTCTCTTTTCCTTCCACCTCCAGACTTTCTTGGTGTTATTCTTATTTTTAGTCCTTTTGGAGTTCCCCTCTCAGCTCCAAGTAAAACTCAGAGGCTCCTTTTCTTGACTTATTTACTCAGTGATGTGACCGGTAAGGAAAAGACTGTCCTTACATTGTCTTCTTCCCTTCCTGATTCTTTTTGTTTTAGAATGAGTTTTGCTTTCTTGAGATTCATAAAATGAACCAAATTGCCCTCAGAAATTTCATCTTCATTTTCTATTTAAATGCTTGTCTATTTGCTACCACTCCTTTTATTGGAACTTCTTTCATCACTTGAATATCCAGATTCAAGGTTTTTTCCAATAACAGGCAATGGTAATATACCCCCGAATTATTTCCTATGTGAGCTGTTCTACCTTGTTGTGTATACATGTCACAGCTTGCCTGTATGTGATGTCCTGGGTTCCAGTCCCTTTCCTGCAGCACCTGTAGCATGCAACATGCTATTCTATTCTTTCTAGGAGGAGATCCAGAGCAGTCTATTGTCTTGACCCTGCCCTTGTCTGTTTTGTTTTGTTTTGTCCTACCAGGAAGGCTGAAGAATGGTTGTCTTTTTTATAATAATATTTTAAAACTTAACTAATCCCTATGTCTTTGTAAATCATTTTGTGCCAGTTTGGGGAGTTGTGGTTTGTTCTTTAGGTTTGCCCATTGTTCTTCCTCAGGTTCAGGAAAATCCATATATGTGGACAACTATGATCTTTGTAATAGATGTTCCTGACCTCCATCGATGTTGTCTCCCCTCAACTGCATTCATCTGCTCGTCTTTTTCTTTTGCATTCGTGGAGAAGGTCTCAAACCTTTTCCATTGATGAGTAACTTGGCTTTACAGAGAATCTATTCTATTTCTTGCTCTTTCATTTATCAAGTTTGTACTAGAAATGTTTCGAAGCAAAACTTTGATCAAAGCTTCCCGTTTTCTATTAGACTGTCTCTATATGTACAATTTCATTTTAGATTCCTTATTTCTTTCTTCTCTTTGTTCTTCTTGAAAAACATTTAACAACTCATTTATTTATGTTGTACTATATTTGTGTACATACCAAATTATTTTTTCCATGTTGCTCATGCTTAAAGTGAGCCATCTTTCTGGATCATCTTTCTGTCCTGATGCAGTGCAGATGGATTTTCTTCAGTACATTCCCCCAGCCCCTCTGAGTCCTGGTTCTGCTCCTTGCAGAGTTCTAGGACTTCTCTGAGGTTTTATAGCGCTCCCTCTATGTTTTCTGCATCAGGAGGGGGCAGTGTGGATGCCTGGGCTATGTTGGCTTTCTTGCAGCTTCTGTGAATATAGTGCATCTGCTTCCTTCAGCCTGTCAGGAGGCAGAATCACCTTCAGGGCCACCCTTCTGCCCTTGGGCTCCTGATAGTTCTGTCTCCTCAGCTCTGATTGTCTTTGGGGACAAAGAGGCTTATGTTTGTTTCTCTACCCAGTTCTGTTAGCTCTCTGCAGCATGTGCTCAATCCAGTTGGAGCAGAAGGCTGAAACGACATATAGGAGCTGGTCTGGGGCCACTGAGGGACACCCAGAAGATATGGAGGGGTTTCACTTGGTTCTCTTCTGGTCCTCTTCTCCCATTTCTCACTGACATAGATAGTTTTTATGCATATTTTCTCTTTGACTAATTGCTACTTAATTTTTCTATAGTTACCATTGCTTTTGTGATCTTTCTGTTTTTACTCCTCTGCTTTGGAGGGAAATAACAATAATTGGGGGCTAGTTTTTCTCAGAGTGACATTTCCTAGTGATTTTTCAGGCTTGCCCAAACCATGGCTACTTGGCATTTCTTCATATTGGGATCATCATGACCCCCACCTACAACATATACAACTATGCTTCTAAACTCTCCTGTGTAGTGTTTTCTTCAAATGCAAGGTGCAGACTCTATAGTAGGACATCACACCAAACTGGCAGGTATCCTGGAAGTTTCTACCATTCTCTGTGATGGAACAGCAGCCATTTATTTTTGTTACATTGCAGTTGTTGGAATTAGCTTTTATTTTTTCTGTCTACCATTTTACATTTTTTAGATTCTTGAGATATAGGTTTTAAATTTTCTTTCAATCTGTCATTTCAAACTAGAAGTCCCTAAATGTGGCTTTCAGAGGGTGAGGAAAGGACAGCCTCTCTCAGCACAAGATACAATTACAGACTGCCACCTATCACACACCTGTCAGAAGCACATCTGATTTTGGAGAGACCATTGCATACATTTATTACACAGTGTTAGGTTGCAATATTTAAACCTGTGCTGTTGTTAGATTGTAAAAAAAAAAAATCAAAATAGTTAAATGATATATTTAAGGGGAAATTAATAAAATTACAGGGCTCTTTAGAAGGGTGAACAATGTGGTGGAGATTCTTGAAACTATGTTGTGAAAGTCAAATAAGTCAGGAATCCAAATGTCTGGGAAGGTCAGTAGGTGAATCAAGATTTGTAAAGTGGCCAGGTATAAGGAAAAGCTGGGGGTGGGGTGGGGTGGGAGGGAAGGGCAGTGTGAATTGCAGTGCACATGACACCCCTAAAAGCACTCAGAGTAAGATTGTTTATAATCACCCATGTGGGTCAAACTTGGAAGGAGCACTTTTCACGCCCTGGGTTAGAGAAGGTGCACTGGCTTCCATATTTTTTTGGTTGGTAGTTTTAATAATGCATCTAATAAAACCTTGTATTATGGTATCATGTGGCACACTTATTAAATAGAATCTATAATTATATATATATTACTGTGCATATACACATAAGCAGAAACATACCCCTTCTTCCTCATCAGTCATTCCCTTAGACTTTGTATCTATTAACTGATTTCCAATCAATTGCTAGTTTTCCAGCTGATCCTATGAAGAGATATTGTTTTTCCCCTTTGTTTTCAAAACATATTGGAGATATTTCAAAGTTTTGGAAATGATTCATGGAGGTGCTTCTGATTCTAACTGCTCCTCTGCAGCTGAGTTCCCATGTGTTGTTATGTCTTACAACACTAATAAGGCTATTAATGTCAAAATGATTCCTGGTCCACAGAGATTCCCATGCAGATATTCACTGAAGACTTTAATAACAGATAAGCAAATCACTTTAAAAATATCAATGTAAAAAGTTGTAATGGAGGGAGCAGGAAAGAGAGGACTTTTCTTCAGGGAAGGTTATTAAATCTGGAAGTCATTGAATTGCCCTATTGGTTTTGTCTTCTGCCAGCAAAATACCACAAAAGAGCTGTTTAATTGTGTCTACAGTGGGTTTCAGTCCTTCTCACTATCATTTTATTTAATGCTGAGCTCAGGCCAGGCAATATGGTGCTTTGATCCTCATTCCACAATGGGCCACTGAGGTGAGTTCATTCTTTCATTCACTCTGTGCCAGTGACTGGGTCTTGTTCAGTAATGTGTCTCCAATACTTACCTGGGTCTAACATTCATTTGATCCATTAATTAACATTCTTGATTGATGAAAAATATAACTAATAAGAACCAAGATTCAAAAATTCACAGTGATCTTGTGATAATGCTGAGCTGTTTCTCATGAATTTTTCACTGGTTTGCTCCAGACATCACCCTTCAGGCCCCAAACTTCAATAATGATAATGTAAAAATGACAAAAGAAAACCTTATTTAAAAATGGAGTTGGGAAGCCATGAAGGGAGAGCTCTCGCACACATACCACTCATGACTGCTGACTCTACATACCCCAGCAGGAAGAAGGAAAGATTTTTCCTTGCCCAGCAAAAAACTCAGCCAATGAGAAGCCACCATAACTCAGCCAATGAGAAGATGCCATAACCCTGAACTCTTGTCCTCCTCCAATGAACTTATGTTCAGAACCACCCCACCAACTTCCTCTCATCCACTATAAAAGCATGCTCTTCTCTTTTGTTCTCTGGACTTGCCTATGGTTTGCCACAGTTTGCATGTCCCACACTGCAATTCTTCTGCTATTTCCAAATAACCTTGATTGATTCACTTTCTGTTTTAAAGATTGACAAGAGTTGGTCATTGTAATATAGACATCAGTAATATGGATGGGCCTCTGGTTCAACAAGTTATGACCTTATTTTAAGAAAAATTGTAGATAAGTATGCTTTCTTTAAATATATATATGACATATAAGGCCTATTTATAAAGGATTTAGCCTAATACCTAAAAATGTTCAATTTTCAAATGAACTCTGAAAAGTACATTTGTTGTAGTATTTGCAAAATCCACTTCTACTGAGAAGGACAAATTACCAGTGAGATGGAAGGAATTTACCATGTGCTAAGTCTGGATAAGTGAGTTAGAATCTGTGAGGCATATCAGACATGGAAACAGTGAAATACGTATGAGTGAGAACATAGATAGAAAGGGGTGGCGGGATCATGGAACAGTACATATCCTTGATGAAATAAATATATGAAGTGCACATGGCACTGAATATTCAGAAAGTTTTAAACCTGCCACTAATGGTGACATACTTTCTGTTCCTGTAGCAGGGCACTATTTCCATTCTAAGCCTCAGTTTCCTTTTCTGTAAATTGGGGCACTAATTACATCTGGTGTTGCTAAGAGGATTGCATGATATCAGCAGTTCCTGTCTGAGGTAATACCACTTCTTATGTGAAATTTGGAAACTTGCTAGGCATTTAGAGAATGAGAACTGAGATTCTTAACACCCTAAAACATGTAAAATCCTTCAAAATATACAATATACATTTATATATCCAGAAAAGCACACTGTGCCCAAATTATTCTTGAATATTCCAGCAAAATCAGAGAACTGGAAAACCTGAGTCTAGAACCTAGCCCCATTTTAGGAGTTAGCACAATGCATCAAACTTTCTAGAAATGGATCTAGCATATAAAGCAAGAAAGATTACACCTTGTTTTATTTGGTACTTTATAACAGTTGTTCATTATTTTGGAAAAGTGTGCTGCCATCAAGCATTTTATCATAGTTTGAGTCATCAGTGAAGCTCACTTTATCAGTCTGTATTTGTAGTGGTTCTACATAGACATGTAAAGAGGCAACTTTAACCCTTACTTTAAAATGTTAACCATAAGAATAAATTGTCAAGGAATTTTCAGTTAATATTGATGTTGTCCAGTGTTTGCGCTGCAAAAACAAAGTAACCACAAATTAGGCAAACATATTCCAAAAAAATACACCAAAAGAGTTGTCAAATAGTTATCACACTTTTAAGATGTAAAGAAATGATTTGAAAAATGTAATGCAGGTAAAATATGAAAGGTATTTTTTTATCAGAATGGAAAAGATTCCATTGCTTCTTAGATAAAACCACAAATTAATTTAAATATGGCAAACTATGCAATATTAGACAAAGTTATTTTACTAGCAATATGAGTGATTATTAATACAAAGGTGGAAAGAAACTCAAAAGAAGCAATCTTCCACAAGAATGGTCATGTTTAAGAATTTTGAGGTGGGCAAAGATGTAAAATACAACTTGACAAGAGTCTCAGTTAAATGAATTTTCATTCTAAGTGAGTGAACACATCCCATGTAATAAAGAAGCTTTACTGCTTGCATAAGTTATGTTTGTAAGGAGTCAAAAGTTGAAGAAGGAATGTTATTTTCAAAATTGCTACCATAGATGTAAAGAATTTTCCACTAACTGAAACTCTAAAAATTTATAAAAATAGTCTATTTCTCAGTGACGTTGCCTCAGCTGCAGATGGAGCAGTCTCCATGGCACATGAGATGGGGCCACAGGACTTTCAAAGGTCTGTACCAGGTGCTCGCCTTAAGTTCCATGACACTGCAGAGCCCAGAACTGCAGTGAGAGGTCCCTGACTGGCTAATGTCAGGGTGTTCCCAGAGACATGAAGAGTGCTCCCCAGGAGCATTAGTTATTTCATGAACTGGGTAGTGACAGTGAAGATGAGTTGGATGTCTTGTTCTGCACAACAAAAGAAGCAGATCTCCAAAGGAGGCTGATTTTTGTTTTTTAAAGATCCTGTTCACTTTTTTATGCTACTGGATAACTTAATTTAATTACTGAAAAATTACACATTGACTACAAGATTGAGAACATGTGCAACATATGTTTTAGGCATATTTAAAAATGTTAATGGGTTCTTATTAAACTGTAAACAAATGAGATCCTTATCAAAGTGAAGAGGATTATCATGATATTTATTAATAAGTATAGCTTATTTAAACATAATCTTGCTCACTGAGAGTTACATATGGATACACTTAAAGGTTCTGATTTAGAAACATATTGCTTATAGTTAGATACTATTTAAAGTGTGTAAAGAAAAGATTTAAAGATGTCTATTAACTTAACATACCAGACCAGGTTACTAATCCATTTTAAATGGCCAAACAATATGGTAAACATTTGCAGGAATTTAAAAATAAAAGTGACTTTGAGACCAAAATATCTTTTCATTGGTACAGTTAGAAAATATTTTGTATTTAAGATTTTCCCATCCACTTGTTTGGAAAGAAGCTAAGTTAATTAACTAGCCCCATTCCCAACTCTGTATTTTGCTAAAGATGGTTGCAGTGCAGTAGAGAGGTACTAAAAAAACAATGGAACCAACTGCAATGTCTATGAGGAGATTTGAGATGCTGTTTAACAGTCAGAGAGCCAAACACCAAGTTACTGGAAAAACAGGGGATCTTGGATTTCATCAATGCAGGATGCTTTAATGTATTGCATCATTTATATCATATATATAGTATACACACATGTACACGCGCACACACACACACACACACACACACACACACACACACACTGCTGTGTACCATGATGACAGGAAACCCATGCGAAGTGCATATCAGATCAATTTAGGGGTTGTCTCTGTGAGTCTTTTTCTGATTTGACCTCCTGGGTCTACCACATTATCACTTCATGTCCTCTTGGCTAATTATTTCTTCTTCTTTTACTTCCTGTTACCAATAGAGGGATATGTTTCCTAACATGTGGTCCAACCTGGGGGATGTTGGAGAGAGGTTTCCTGGGATGAGCTGGATAACACAGGGTTTTATTTTGAAGCTACCTCTGTAAATAAGACTAGGGTCAGGTGCATAGATTTCACACCTTGTCCTGTCTTTATCCAATTCATAAGTCTAAAATTTGCCTTGGTTTATTACCCCACTTCAGTTAATAATATCGTAATACTCGGTTTGCGAGCATAATTTGTTCCAGAAAAAAACTACTTGTATTGCAAGACATCTCTCGATTTCCAAGTTAAAATGTATTAGAAATGTTTGCTTGTTTTGTGGAACACTCACAAACCAAGTTAGTCACAATCCAAGGTTTTACTGTATTCCCTTTTTTATTTCATTATATACAATTCTTCCAGTAATTTCTTCTCCTAACATTAGACTTTATTTTAAACTCTACATTTCCCTCTATGTTTTCATTATCCCATGCCTCTTCTTAGAATGGCCTCTTTCTTCTCTGAAACTCAAATGTATTCGTTATAAATAAATGAGAGCATTTGTCTGCTTTATTATGTCTTCCAGGACAGCTGTATCTGAACATTTGCCTGTTAGAATATATACTATATAATTTTAACTTCGTTTCCATTTATATCTTTCTCATATCTAGTCTCATAGTAAGCATATGAATTTGGCATTTTATTGGTTAAACTCTGTTGAATGTTAGCAAATTCATGCAATTCAACCCAATATTATTATGGCATTATATTGATATATTTTGGTTATTATGTGTACGTGAGTTAGAGAGTCCCAAGACCACATTCACTTATGACACCAATTGCAAATTTGAGGATCCCTAAGAACACCATCAACTTCAGTAATTCACATAATAAAACACAGAACTCACTGTAAGCTATTATACTCACCATTAAAGTTTATTACAGCAAGAGCATGCAGACCAACCAGGGACTCTCACCTGAGCTTTGAGGTCCAGAGTTTTAATTGAGATTTGGTCACATAGACATGGTGGGCTGCCTGAATAGATCTCTCACTATGAATTGTTTCATAAATATCTAGTGTGGCTCTATAAACCTCCAGGTCAATAAAGGCTCTCTTACTAGGCAGGACATTCCAAGGTCTTAGAGGTTACTTTCCAGGAGCTGAGGACAAAGACCTAGGTTAGGCAATTTTTCTTTTTTTAGCTGAGCCATCCTGCCACCTTTTGGCAGCTCAGCGGCAGCTCAACTCGGGTGGGACTGGAACCACTGTTGCTCAGTGCTCACACTCTTGAGTGAGCTCTTAACCAACTGAGCCATTCAGCCGGCCCTAGGAAGTTAATTCTTTACCACACAACAGAATGTGGACATTTTATTTCAGGATGATTGGAAGGGGAACATCACAATGTATTTGCTATGAAATGGGAGCTTTGGTTTGATAAGACAGAACCACTAAATGTCAGATGCAGCTGGTCAAGTGCCAGCAGACAGGTGCTGATGAGTGAACTCTTTCAAGGTTATTATTAAGTCATGCAGTCCCAGCTTACAAGATGGTTGTATCTCCTCTACTGAAATCTTAGCCTCCTCTCAAAGAAAGTAAGATGAAATGAGTTCTGTACTAGCCTTATGTGGCAATGGAGCTCACAGCATCAAAGCATCACACTAATCAGAGCCTCAATGAGTCTGAGGAAACACTAGATACATACTGACTGGTATGTATGTACTCGCTAAGCTCACAGTTTAATTTTTTTCCTAAACTTGAAGAAGTAAAAATCCATGCTTTCATTTAAATCATTGTCTTGAAATGAGCAAAAGTTTCTGTGCAGTTATCCTAGGTTTCATGGTCATAGCAGAAAAAAAGTAAGGATATTATTGACTATAATTTAAGACTAGTTAGAATGAAATAGACATTTTATCCAAGCCTACTGAATATGTAGCAACTTGTTTCTGCAACCTCAGAAAACATGAAATTAGTCTAACCTTTTAAAATCCCAGCAAGAATTCAGTTTGTACTTCACCCTAAGGGATAACAAAAAATACAGCGGTTTTGGCAGCAAAAATTTAGCAACAAGGTGGTGTCCAGGGATGCAAGTCTTAGATAAAATAGTTGCCATTTATCTCAGCTGATGACATTTGTAGGAGAATCATGTTCTAGTCCTACATCAATCAAATGCTGATCTTTCCTCCACGATCTTGATTTGAAGGCACATTGCTAATTTTTCCTAAATCACAGTCTGAAACTCCCAAAATAAGAAAACAACATCAGGTTGATTTACTGAGATTGCTTACTTCCCACACTAAAAACATTGTTGTATTGTTTTTACTTTTATTTCATGTTATTTGTTCAATATGATATGGTAGATCTTGCAGTGGAATACTATGCAGTAACTAAAACAGACGAGCTGAGGCAAAACTGTGGAGACAAGATAAATATCAGTTGATGCCTGGGTTAGGTTAGAGGGAGTAATAAATATGTGGAGCACACAGGACTTTTAAGAGAGAGGAAGCATTCTGTGTAATATTGTAATGGTAGATACATGCCATTATAAATTTGCCCAAAACCCACAGAATATACAGCATCAAGATTGAGCCCTAATGTAAACTATGGACTTTGTGTAATAATGATGTGTTAAGGTAAGTTCATTAGGCTCATGGATTGTAACACATATACCATGATGGTGGGGTAGAGTGGGGGCGGGAGGGAGTCTGTGCATGTGTGGGAGAGGGGGATATAATGGAAATC
Source organism: Hipposideros armiger (assembly GCF_001890085.2). Classification (NCBI taxonomy): domain Eukaryota; kingdom Metazoa; phylum Chordata; class Mammalia; order Chiroptera; family Hipposideridae; genus Hipposideros; species Hipposideros armiger. Next base: position 45,853 of record NW_017732350.1, on the reverse strand, counting down.
TATGTACTTTCTGTGCAATTTTCCTGTGAACTTAAAACTGCTCCAAAAAAAATAAGGTTCATTAAAAAATAAAATTAAGAGGGTTTTTTGGTGAGGATGGCAGAGTAAGTAAACACTGATTGCCTCCCCTCACAACCACTTCAAACTTACAACTGAACTACAAAACAACCATCATTGAGAATCACCTTAAGTCTAGCTGAACAGAAGTCCCAATTAAGGACATACAGAATAAGCCCCATCGAGACTGGTAGAAGGGGCAGAGACACCGAACAGGCTAGTCCCACACCCATGTGTGACAGTTAACAATTGGGAGGGTATTTTGGCTGTGGATATCTCCCATGAGAAGTGGAGGCTCCTACCCTCACACCATGCTCCTTACTTCAGGGTTCCAGTGCTGGAAAGAGAAGTCTTCGTAACTTATGGCTGTGAAAACTAGCAGAGATTGTGGCTGGGTGAGACATAGGGCAGTTGGACTCCCAGGTGTTCACCTCACAGGGCCCGTGCATGCAAATACTCACTGACAGACTCACTCGCTCTGAGCTCCAGCCCTGGGGCAGCAACTTGAAAGGCACCAGGGACATACACAAAGGAACTGAATTGTCTGACTTCAGTGTGAGAGCTTGGGGGGCAGCTTTATACCAAACAGAAGTGCTGGTGGAAGCAATTGTTGCTTTCTTGAGCCCTCCCCCTAACCCAGCATACAGATGGAAATGGGTGCCATATCTTAGTTGCCATCAACCTCGCTAACACCTGTTGCCCTGCCCTGGTGATTCACTGAGAGCGCATCCCACTCAGATTGCAGACACACCCAAGCCACTTCCAGTGGCATTTCCATAAAATGGGCTGTCTTGGCTCAGGTTGGAACTTTCTGAAAATCTCTCAAAGGTTCACAAACACCAAATAAGCAGCATCTCGCCTAAGTGTGCCCTGTACCTCTTGTTGAGCATCCTCTAGCCCAGTATTGGTGGCAACAAGCCTTGCTTCAAGGCTTGGCCTCTTAAGGTAACTGCAAGCCTAGTGAGGGTGGCATCCATCTGTAGATTGCTTTGTGGCTCATGCCATGTGGCCCTGGGCAAGGCCCAGGCTGTGGCTAAACTTGGCTTATGGCAGGGACTGTCTCAGGAGACCCTGGAGCCAGTACACCCAGTGGCTCTTTTTGGACCACAACACAGCACCACCAGGTGCCCTCCAAGGATGACACACCTGAAGGCAGATTGGGCAGGCACCAGAGCCCTACTGAAGAGAATCTTTCTCTATAAGGTCAGCCTTTGCACAACAGCTCCTCCATTGTAGTCATTGTCCATCCTCACAACCAATCATCCCAAGGGTCAATCTCTCCCACTAATGTGAAAACAGCACCCAGAGCTAACTACAACAAGAGGGCAAACACAACACACACAAGGGACACACCTAGAGCACCCAGCTCACGTGAACAGGAAGACTGTGCCACTGGGCTCTACAAAACACCTACTACATAAGGCCACTCTACTGAGACCAGGAGACATAGTTGCTCTACCTAATACACAGGAACAAACAAAAAGAGGCAGCCAAAATGGGTAGACAAAGAAACATGGCCCAAATTAAAGAACAGAACACAGCTCCAGAAAAAGAACTAAATAAAATGGAGACAAGTAATCTACCAGATGCAGAGCTCAAACATGGGTTATAAGAGCTCAGTGAGAACGTCAACAAACAGAGAGCAAGCATAAAAATGGAGATAGAAAACATAAAAAAAGAACAGGTCAGAAATAAAGAATACAATAACTGAAATGAAGAATACATGAGAGAGAATCAATGGTAAATTAGATGAAGCAGAGGATCAAATCTATGATTTGGAAGATAAGGTAGCAGAAAGCACCTAAACAAAAGAGAAAAAAGAAAAAAAATGAGGATAGTTTAAAGAGCATGTGGGACAACATCAAGTATACCAACATTCCTATCATAGGGGTACCAGAAGGAGAAAAGAGAAACCAAAGAATTGAAAACATAATTGAAAAAAATAATGACTGAAAAGTTCTCTAACCTGGCAAAGAAAATAGACATACATGCCCAGAAAGCACAGAGAGTCTCAAACAAGATGAACACAAAGAGGCACACACCAAGACATATCATACTTAAAATGTCAAAGGTTAAAGTCAAAGAAAGAATCTTAAAAGCAACAAGAGAAAAGCAATTAGTGATTTACAAGGAAGTTCCCACAAGATTGTCAGCCAGTTTTTCAACAGAAGCTTGGCAGGCCAGAAGGGATTGGCATGAAATATTCAATGTAATGAAAAGAAAGGACCTACAACCAAGATTACTCTACCCAGAAAAGCTATCATCTAGAATAGAAAGACAGATAAAGAGCCTCCCAGACAAGAAAAAGCTCAAGTAGCTCATCAACTCCAAACCAGTATTACAAGAAATTTAGACAGACTTCTTTAAAAAAAGGAAGAAGAAAAGGTGAAAAATATGAATAATAAAATAGCAATAATTACATACCTATCAACAATTACTTTAAATGTAACTAGATTAAATGATCCAACCAAAATACACAGGGTAGCTGAAGAGATAAGAAAATGTGACCCTTACATAGTCTGCCCACAAGAGACTTACTTCAGATCCAAGGACACACAGACTAAAAGTAAAGGGATAGAAAAAGATATTTCATGAAAATGGAAACAAAGACATGAAAAAAGCTTTGGGGTTAAAGCAAGGAGTTGCAATATTTCTACTATGTAAATAGACTTTAAAACAAGGCTAAAATATGAGAGAAAGATAGACCCACTATATAACTTCTGGGTATTTCTCTGAAGAAACCCAAAATACTACTTCAAAGGGACATGTGCATCCATATATTCATTGCAGCATTATTTACAGTGGCCAAGACATGAAGGCAACCTGGGTGTTTATCAATGGATGAATGGATAAAAAAAGAGGTGTTGCATATATACGATGGAATATTATTCAACCTTAAAAAAGAATGAAATTTTGCCACCTGCAACAACATGGATGGACCTAGAAGACATCGTGCTGAGTGGAGTAAGTCAGGCAGAGAAAGACAAATGCCATATGCTTTCACTTATATGTGGAATCTAAAGAACATAATAAATGAATAGACAAAACAGAAACAAACTCATAGGTACAGAGAACATTTTGATGGTTGCCAGATGGGAGGGGTGTTAGGGGGATGGGTAAAAAAAGAAAGGGATTAAGAAGTACAAATCGGTAGTTACAAAATAGTCATGGTGTGTAGGGAGCTGGAGGTCTGCAGTAAGGGTTAAGCCTGAGAGCTGGAGGTCTGCAGTAAGGGTTAAGCCTGAGAGCTGGAGGTCTGCAGTAAGGGTTAATTAAGCCTGAAAGCTGGCAGGCTGACAGGCTCTCAGGCCTGGGTGAGCAGTGTGGGAAGGTTGGCCGCTGAGGAGAAAGCAGCCAACAGCCTTGAAAGCTACAGAGTAGAAGGCCATCCTGTTAACAGTTTCTGCTTGTTATACTTTGTTTTGTCTCGCTTCGGAAAGATTGCTTCCAAGGAATTTGTTCCCTGAGAGGCGGGTGCTGCTCCCTCAAGGTCCCCAAAACCCCCTACCCTAGAAAAGTTACTTTGGCTATAAAAGTTGTATATAAATAATAAACGAGGCCACTCTCTGCCATCAGCATTGGGTGGACCTCCTGTTCCCAGCTTTCATCTCTAGTCTCTTTCTTTTCTAAGTCTCCCACCCAGTCCTCTCAGGTACTCTCTCGGTGGGTTCCTGGCGGCCGAGTCAGGAACACTCGGTTGGTGTGTGGGTCACATCAATGGGAAGGTAAAATACAGCATGGGGAATAGAGTAAAAAATTATTGTAATAACTATGTAGGATATCAGATGGTTACTCAATTTATCAGGGTGATCACTTCCTAAGTTTTATAAATGTCTAACCATTATGTTATACATCTGGAACTAATGTAATATTGTATGTTAACTATAATTAAAACATTTTTAAAAATTATTTAAAAATTTAAATTTAAAAATGGGTAGGAAGTTTACAGAACACATATTAGAATAAAAGTGACTCATGATTGATTGAAATGTACTTATTTTTAATAAGCTAATTAGTGTATTTTTAAATGAGGTGGATCATTAAAAATTTGTTTATTGATGTAAAGAGATGCCTGTGCAATGTTTTAAGTGTAAAAGCATTATTGTTTGTCATTTTTTCTGAGCTCAGTTTTTTTCCAAAAAAGTTAGTAATGTTTTCAAGCTATTTTAATTTTGAAAGAAATAAATTTAGCTTTTTTCTTGAGTTTATATAATTGTATAAATCAAATAAGTGCTCATACTAATATGCCAGCAAGAAATATAAATATTTTCAGTGTGGAAAGTAAGCACACTGAATGGGAATTAAAAATCCTGTAATCTTAACTTTACAGTAGGTGTATCTGGAAGACTAGTGTTTATTTTTCTCATTTTGAGGACTTTTATAAGCATTTCCTGAATCTAGCCAATGGAAAGCTCTAGAAGCAATGAAAACTTAGTAGCAGTGAGCATGCCTAGTGCCCAAAGAGTAATCACCAAATATCAAATATCACTGAATCCAGCTAAGGCTCCTTGAAGAAAAGGCTGCTAGTTGGACTGTACTAGAAAATGTGCAAGATAAGCCACATGGCAAAAGGAACCAGAGCTCAGTCTGAGGGGATGCTACTAGTTAAAACTGAACAAGTTGCGAATCCACAAAGACATATTTGTAATGGACTAGAAAACATCAAATATGTTATAATCCATAAGTTCACATGGTACTAAAAACAACTCACTGGTTCTTTCTAGAGCTGGCTGGACAACAGTCCTGTTATTCTGAAAGCTGGTAGTGAAGGCCAATGGTCGTGCTTTGCTCTGCCTCTCTGATATGACATGCATTTCAAAGGAAACAATTATTTGATTTAATGCTAACATTGAAATTGTATAATATTAAATTTGATTATAAAATGTCATGATTGTTTCATTTTTCCCTTTAAATGTATATTTCATAGGTTTGTTCACTGAAATATTTGAGAAGAAAAAGCAAGGCAGTAGGTTGATACACTATCTTCACAACTTTTCTGTAAGTCTCCATCTATTGTAAATTAAAAAGCTGATTTTAAAACATCTATCATTACAAAATGATATTTAAAAATAAGATCTTACTGGTCATCATTGGTAATAACTAAGACACCAACCAACTTACTCTTCTGAGAATTTTTAATTAATTGGAAAGAATGAGACATTTACTCTGTTTTTCAGAGTAGCCAACCATTACATAAAAAAAGTTTCTCTCCATACAAGTTCCAACTCATAAAAGCAGAAGACATAATGCAATTAGAAAATTATCATTTTGTAAGTTTCAGTGAATTAAAATCATTCGAGGACTGGTTGATATAAAATTTTGCATTGGAAAGATCACACTGTCACAATCTGAGTGTTCTAGTGAATGTTAGTATCACAGGAACAGGGACAGTGAGAAGCTAAATTTCGCATGATGTAATGTAATAGGAAATTCACAATACCAACTATGAAGTATTATTGAAAAAATTAACCAGACATTTTTTCTGAGTTTCCAATTTGAACTTTTGCTCAATTCTGTGGTTGCCTTCTTCTTCCTCAGGAAGTGTTCATGGGTTTCATGGAGAAAGTCCACCTGCTCTTTCACCCAAGAATGACAGTCATGTGCAGGAACATCTCAGATTTCACCTTTTTTTGCTCAGAACTTTGTTTTCTGACATTAGATGTTCCTGGAGAAATCTGAAGCCATTTCTTTGCATTAAGTAACTTGTGTTGTCTGCTGGTGATCTGAAGAATTCTCTTTTCTTTTTTCATTAGAATTAATTAACACAAATAGGATATGTCTCAGTGTGGGTTATTTTATATCAATTTTCTTGGCCCAGGAGTGCCTTTGTGATTTGTACAAGCAGTGTTTTTTTTTTATTTCTATAAAACTCATTTCATTATATCTCTGAATAAAATTTTGCTTCCCTTTTGAGGATTGTTTACTGCAAAGACATTAAGAATCTTAGTTTTATGTTATCGGTGTGTTCTCCATAATATATATCTTTCCTTTAATTGCTTTAATGAACTTGTTTCTTACTCTGCATTCATAGTGATTATTTAAATCCTTTTTTTTCTGTATCAGATATTTAGTTTCAAGCTGTCATTTTTTCTTTGCGGTTTCTATTTTCTCTATTTATTCAGTACTATATTGATTTTATTTATAATGTTCTAATCTCTATGATCTCTATTTTTAGTTACTTTTATTTTAATACCCTCTGTTTGAAATTCTTTAAAAAGAAACTTGTGGTTTATATGCTCTTCTGTATAGAATAAAATATTAGTGAGTTCTTCTCTCCTTGGATTGTTTTTTCCTAACCACATGCTTCACATTTGTTTTCTTTCCTTCCTTCCTCCTCCCTTCCTCCTTCCTTCCCTTCCTTCCTCTTACCCCTCTCCTACTCTCCTATCCTTCCTTTTCTCTTTCCTCTTATTTATGTATTTGCTGCATAATTGCTCTACATAAGTATCATGATGTTGAAAGTGAATAATTCTGTCCAAAACTTTTATTTGCACTGACATGGTTAATTCTTCTTGACACTCTTATCATGGTGCATGGACCTACTTCACTTCCCCTATGAAACAATATGATAACTGCATGGTCATGTTCTGATGTCCTGGAGCTAAGGAGGACCAGGGCTCAGGGAGGACTATGTACAGTGTTGGGCGGTCTCAGACTCTACCCTGTCTTCTGTAGTCATCTTGAATATTTTGAATTCAAGGCGGCACATCCTAGTCAAAGTGTCCTGGAGTCAATTGGCTGATATTAGTCTGACTTGACCTTGTACCTTTTCTGGGTTGTATTCTGCTTCTGAAGTCAGAGCCCTGCACCCACAGTCTCCATCAGAATGGGACTGGTCCCTGCCTCACCTGCCTGTCTCACCCCCACAACTACTACCATGCTGCGAGCAGAAGTAGGTTAAGTGGAAGGGGACCGGGTTTCCGTGTAAGAATCCACTGGCCTCTCTTAGTGGTGTGTGTGCGTGTGTGTGTGTGTGTGTGTGTGTGTGTGTATGTGTGTGTGTGTTTCTCTTACATTTAATTTGCCTCAATTTCTATTTATTGCTTAAGATATGTAGGCTTTTTCTTCCCATTTTCCTGTTTATCTCCCTTGAGGATGTCACCAGCGTGGAATCCCTGTGCATTGTGTTACTGATGTTGTTGTTGCTGTTCCTGTGGGATGAGGAGGGTGTACAGGTCACATCATTCCCTTTCCTTTACTCCTCCACAGCCCAGGGTTCATGATGACATCTGTCTGGACCTTCCTTGCTCTCGGCAAGGTGCCTCACAGAGCATAGAATAAAAAGCAGCGGACAGACATCATGCTAAGTTTTGAGGATTTTTCAGACAATTCTTTCTTCTGTTTAATTGTACGTCACCAGCCATCAAGCCACTCACTTTAAATTTCAGCAGGTGTATCTCTTCCTGCCTCTCTTCATGGTGTCTCTCACTTCCTCACTTTCTTTTATGACCGACTCTTGCTCATACTGCTCTGTTCCAGGATAGGAAGGTTTTCCCAGCCAACTTCGCGCTTCCACTTTAAGCCTGAAACCACACAACGCTTCATGAGCTCCTCCGGCTGCAAGGCTGGGTGGCAATGTAAGGCATCTACAGAAGTGAAAATGTACACAACGGCTCGGGCCCTTCCACGTGGCCAGAGGCACTTTCAAAAAGCACATTGTGAGCATGTTTATTTTTAGCCATCCCTAAAGAAGCAGTGGTAGTTTGGCAATGTCACTTTTAGATTTTTAGAATTTACTTTTTAAAAAAAGCAAATACTTTCACCTCCATTCAGTGTCACCTGGATGTCAAAAACCTAAGTTTGAGAAACACTGGGATGGCCAAAGCACTGTTGAGCTCAAACCTAGTCTGACAATAACGCACTCTGAAAACGACCTTGCCCCTTTTCCCTCACTCACTGGCCATGAGTGGATTTATATCCAGCAAAGGAAGTACAGGACTGTGTGAAAAGTTCACTGGGCTGTTTTCAGCTGCTGGAGCAACAGGGTGGCCTTCCTCTCTTAAACAGAATAAAGACAGTACAGCCAGTTAACTAAGAACACAGGTCTTATGTTCAAACAAGCAGTGGCTTCTTCTTCCTTACACTCTTTGCCTTGCTTTTGTAGTAAGTTATAAAGTGTTATTTTCTAATTTGCCACTTTATTATTATTTTATTACATACAATGACACTGCTCTGCATTTCATGCTTCTTAGGTGCCAGGCACTATTTTAGATACTTTATTAACACAATCTCATGTAATTCTGTAATTCTCACAACCAATAAGCCCAACCAGTAAGCCCTGTGTATTTGGTGGTGAGAAACTGAGGCACTGAACAATCAGGTAACTTGCTGAGGTTCACACAGCTCATGTGGAAGCTGGTTTTAATCTAAGGCTGACTTCCATTCTCTCCGGGCTATATTCTGAGCACAGTCATAGCCCCTTAGCACAGCACTAAGCAGGATGGTGCAGTGAGAGCCCATGGAACACAGCAGAGCCTGGAGGGCTATGTTGGACTCCCAGCACTGTGGCACCAGCTGCATGGAAACGAGACCATCACAGGTTCTTAGAGCCCACTTTTCATTGACTATGCAATGGCACAATGCCATCCACTCTGTAAGGTCATGCTAGGCATTCCAGACATGATCTCTGTGGGGTATCTAACTGTGGCCTGCATCTACTGAGTACTTTTGTATTGCTCAATATTTGTAAAGAATGTATACTGTTGACATTTTTTAAATACATGAGTTCCCAAATAAACAATTCTTACACACTTTTTCCTTATGTTGTACAATTGAAGATTGGCAGTTTTATAAATATAGTCAGCAGGGAATATTTTAATATATAATTTCTGAATAAAGCTACAAGCTTAATGGTATTCAAACAAGTAAAGATACACTAATATTTTTAAATTGTATGACTTAACCCTCCCTGCTGACATCTTACTTCAGACTTCCAGTCTCCAGAACTGCAAGACAATAAATTCCTTGTGTTTAAGCCACCTGGTCTGGAGCATTTTGTTACAGTAGCTCCAGACACCAATTAAGTTCATGGCCTTTGATAATAAGCTGAATTTCCTTCCCCTTTTGCTCTCCTCATGGTCAGAGGCACTAAAATGCGATGGCTGACTCTGACCCTCAGAAGACATGAAGAGTTTGGGAAAGTTTCAAATGGAGACATGGACCCGTAGCTGAAGAGCATGGACGGAACGGTGAGTACAGATGGACAGAACGCTGGAGCATCTCTCTCCCTGCACAGCTGAGACTCATGGTGACTAGTCAGTGAGGGTGGGAACCAGTGAAGGCCAAGCAGATGTCGTCCAATCGCACTGCCCAGAGCTTCCTTGTGGATTCAACTGGACCGGATCCATCCCTCACTTGCAAGAACACCAGAGAGTTATAGAGAAAGAGGGTGCACAGTTAAAGCACACATCTGAATGAGGCATAGTCATAGATTAAGGTAAATTTGGACAAAACTGGGACAGTGAGACAGAATGGTGAGCTTTTCAATTATTTGAAATAAAGTTTAATTATTCATAGCCTTTGGCACATTTTCCCCTCTGAAAACAAATGTAACTTTTAAAAACAATCAGCTGAATTTTTTTCACACTCTATCAAAGACCTTGTTGCAAGAAACATAAGAGAGTGGGTACAAGCCTCCAAGAAGACATCTTACTATTAGGAAAGACATTATAGAGAAAACTTTGAATAGTACTCACAACTCTTAAGGACATTAGTGAAACACCAAATGCAGTTCTCTTCAGGGAAAGTGGGAAAACAAATTTTATTACTATTATGTTAGCCAGGCTCTCATATATAGGTGATTACTTTAATTTTCATAATAGAAAAAAGTGATATGCTAATAACATAATGATATCGTAGCAAGAAAGGCATAAATTATTCCCATTTTACAAATGAGAAACCTGTGCTCACAGATCCTAAGTAGTTTGCCTCAGGTTACAAAGCTAGTGACATTCAAAATCATAAACTGAAGCCAAGCCATTCTAACTTGAAAAGCCAGGATTGGGGACCATGAGAAAATCATTAGAAAAAAATGTGAATCCTACCTCTGAGTCACTAATTAACATCACACAGGCAGCTCTGTTATTTCTTTCCAAGAATATCCTTTTGGCTACACATCCTGAAACTTGTTTTTATAAGAAAGATGAAATGCCTAGAACAAAGTTTGAAATAAAGACTGATTCAAAACAAGTGTGTTCGGAGGCATTTCCTGGAGAAAAAGTCCATTCCAATCTAGATCTGAAGCATTTGCTTCTAAGGCAACATCTCCAGGGCATCAGGTGACCTGTGGTTTAAAGTTGATGCCAAATCAAGTGAATTTCAAAGGACACTTAAATCAGAAATAGGCTTCCAAGTAGTTACCAAATAGTAAGTCAATGTGATCAGAAACTGGAAAGTCAAGAGAAATCCCTTGAGAATTTACAGGAATACAACTTCAATAGAACAGTGTCAGTATGACAAAATGGTTGTGACTTGAAGACACAAGTGCATAAGTTGTGATAGAAATTGTAGAGACAGTAGTTACCATTTAATGATCACCGAAGTGCCAGGGACTTTGCACCCATTACCTTCAATCTGCTTATCAACAATAGAAGAGGTGGTTACTGTTTATTACTTCCCTTGTGTACTGGAGAAAACCATCTCAGAGATGGCTCACTTGTTCAAGGACAGACTTCCAGGAAAGATGCAATGCAGTTTTCTTTGGGGCAGCAGCTTTGTGTTGGTATGGGGTCTCAGAAACACCACCAGTGACAGTGTGGAAATAATGGCTCTAGGTCAGTCCACAGCCAGAGTTTGGTCTCAGAGATGCTTGTCAGATGTGGAACTTCTCAAGTGGACATGCAGCTGCATTGTCTTGCAGAATAAAGAACCAATACTTCTTTTTGTGGGGTTTTTAAAAGATTTTGGGGGGGAATTGGGGTTGAGGAACAGACAAGTTGCTGTCCTTTTGTTCTTCAGTCTTGTTGTGGAAGATGTTGCTTCACTGGCTCATGTTAGTATTGTGATCATTGTGCTCTTCTCAGGTGAGGCAGTCACTCACTGGCCATTGGACGGCTGCTCACGGCAGCTCATGGCAGTTCACGAAAGCACACGCCAGCTGCTGGCCAGCCCCACTGCAGCCTACGCTGTCGCCAGTGACTCACAGCAGCCCAGCTCCAGGTTGAGCTGTTGTTCACCATCTTAGCTGTAGAGGGCACAGCATCACTGGCCCTCATGTGGGATCTGAACCGGGGCCCTGCTGCCCAGAGCTGGTGTCCCAAGCCAATTCTTAACCAATGCGCCACTTGGCGGCCCAAGAACCAACACTTTTTTATCATGAATACTCAGACACAAAAATAACGTGTAATGAGCTGCCGTATACGTGTCACCGGCTTCAACAGTTATCAGTCAACTCATGGCTACTCTCAAAAGACGATGTTTTTAATTAAAAGAAGAATCCGATCCTTCCCTGTACCTGCTTTTCCTTCATATTAGTCACTTACAGTGACCAATATTTTTAGGTGTGGATTTTAAGGGGAGAAACTTTGAAGACAGAAATGTAGAAATACCTGAATTGAGAGTTAAATTGATCATCTTTCCTAGTAATTTGTTAACAAGGCAAAAACTAAGACATTTAACAACTATGCACATTTGTTAGATATATATGGGTCTGATACAAAAATTGGACGTTTTGAGCAAAGAAAAATTCTTCCTTGTTATTTTTTCATTTAAGACCATATTCACCATTTTCCTTGACACCACAACTGACTTATTGAATATCAGAGAGCCTGTCATTTCATCAAGGATCTCAAACTGTAATGTCCAGGGCTTTCAGGCAAACAAAACTGAGGGTCTTGGGCAGTGCAGGGGAGTCCTGGTAACCATGGCATTCCTTGAGATTGCATGCTCATCTAACAGCATTCACATTCCAAGCCAAACCCATTGTCTAGGCCGAATTTGTCCTCTAAGTTGTCAGTCTGAAACCTGCCTTTCCTTTACTATCTTGTTTGTTACTCACCACAGTTGTACAGGTATGTATTTTTGTTCCTATTGAACAAATATTCAAAGGGAAGCTCAGCCTCAAAGCTGATGACACAAATCCCCTTGACTCCCTGTTCACGTCATTCCCAAGACTGTAACCTAGAACCTGGTGCAGCTGATATACAACCACATTGGCATTACAGTTTTCAAGGACCTGCCTCTTGGGAACATGTGTTCCCAACTCAGTGAGATTTCAATCCTTCTGCTCTGCCATTATTTATTCATGTCTTTATCTCCAAGGTACAGATAAAAGAGTCCCAAACTCTCTTTCCTCAGGGCCTGATTTACAGATTGTCCACTTTATAGTACTTCAGGTGCTGTGCACCTGAAGAAAACATGGTGTGATGTGGTAGTTTGGTGGCTGGAGTAAAGCCATCCATGGTCTCAATCCCAGAATAGAGTGCCATCTTCCCATTCCTCCGTAGCCATGTATTTTTGTATTTTAAGATTGACCTGATCAATCTTTTTTCCCTCCATTTCCCAGTCCTTGACTTTGTCTTCTGTTTACTAGAAGAAAGAATAAAGCTCTTCTTCATCTTTCTGTCCCCGCCACAAATGCAATATGATACAATACAGTACACCTGCCCTTGCTTTCTTCCAGTTCATGGGTGTGTGCAGCCTCTTTCTCTGCTTGCATTCTGGGTCTCCCTGATCCTGCCTTCTACTGAGGAGCCCCTCACATCTGATCTTCAGTCCCTCCCTCAAATCCACTCTTTCCTCACAAGTTCAATTCCTGCCTTTTTGCTCCTCAATCAATATAAATCCTTTCTCTATTCTATGGTTTTTACCTTTTGTCCCATCTATCTATCTTTCTTTTGCAGACTCATGCAATAAAAAAAGTAGAATAATGGCTCCTCAAAATTGTCCATGTCCTAATTTCCAAAGCCTGTGGATATGTTACCTTACAGAGAAGGTGGGTTAATGTTGCTGATGGGCTGATTTGCATATCAGGAGGTTATCCTAAATGATCCAGGTGGATTCCAGGGTCCTTTAATGAGGAAGAAGGAGACAGAGGATATGTCAGAGTGAGTCCACACAAGAAGGACTCAACCAGCCATTGCTGGCTTTGGCTACAAAAGGAGCCATGAGCCAAGGAATACATAAGAGGCCTTTAGAAGCTGGATAAGACAAGAAAATGATTTCTCCCTTAGAATCTCCAGAGTGAATCTTGTCCTGCTGACACCTTGATTGGTAATAAATATAATTAGTTTATTTTGTTTTAAGCCACTAAGTTTATTATGATTTGTTAAGTACTAATAGGAAATGAATAAACATTCTTGTCATATCATTCCCTCACTTTGTTCAACCAAGAAAGATGCAATGAATGCAGTGATGTCTTAGATGCATTTAAATAATGACAATAGCTTTTTTATATATTTGGATAATAATTTATATACATGAATGTGTGTGTGTAATTATGATTAGAATTAACAATAGGAAACTGTTATTTATGTAGGACAAAACTTGAATTTTAGCAAATTTTGTAGTTTTTCTTATAAATATAGCAGGTGAATATCATTATTTTATGTGCCAATGATGCTTGGTGTACTGTTAGTTCTGAGGGCCTCTGATAGGAGCTTCTCAGCCCCATCATAACTGGGGCCTAGGCTTTGGGGATCATCACTCTAAAGGTACAGACAGCTAGAAGATAAACATGTCCACAAATCGGTTTGCCTTTCCTATCGTTTCTTTATAGAGCATTTAAATGATCAATCTGATGGAGAAAAAGAAGAATAGGCATTATGGCAAATGTCCCAACCATTTTTATTTTCCCCAACACAGCAAGAAAGAAAAAAAACCAGCTAAAACAAGAAGGAATGAAAAAGGGGAGAAGGAGGAGGAAGAGCAGGATAGAAGGAAGGAAGAAACTTAAGGAGGAAGGAAGGAAGAAAGGGTGGGAGGAAGGGAGAGAGGAAGGGAGGGAGGGAGACAGAAAATACAGAGATCAAGGAAAAAATAATTTTTTAATATGACACAATTTGAATCCTCTTCAGATACATTGTCTTTTTGTGATACCTTTGAAAAACGGTCTTATGACTTCTGGATGACATTTGATGTCATCAAACCATTGATAATGATATATTAAATTATTTGTTTCACTGCTGCTATTGAATACATGTTATTTAACTAGTGCAATAGCCTAAAACTGAAATAATGAAAGCCACTGGGTCTAAGTCTACTTTTTACCATCATCTGAGAAAAGACTAAGTTGGCTTTAGGATTCAAGTCTTCACACTTTAATTATTAGTGTTAGACTCAAGAAAGCTGTGTCATTCTTCATTTTTTATTTCTTAGATATATTTCCAACATAAGAGGTCATTGTTTATCATTGACTTTTTTTCATTAACCTGAACACTGGGCTCATTTACAGCCATAATGTTACAAAGTGAAACACAATTCTTACTTACAGAAAAAGGGGATGACTTGTAACTAGTAGAATTTACATGCAAAATAAACTTCTCACACTAAATATTGTTAAAAATAAAGCAAGATATTTCTTATGTTCACTATTTGTAGCTGTTTTAACAGTAAATGTAAGCAGAAATACAAGGATTTCCCACGTAACACTACTTCCACACATTTACTGCTCTGCCATTGTCAACACTCCCGCCAGAGAGTATGTTGGTTACAACAGTTGAACCTACAGTGACACGACATTATCACTTACAAGTCAATAGTTCACATAGGGTTCACTCTTGCTGTTGTACATTCTCTGGGTTTTGACAAATGTATGATGACATATATCCATCATTATCTCATACAGAGTGTTTCCACTGCCCTAAAAATCCTCCGTGCTTTGCCTATTCATCTTTCCTTCTTTATCACCTCTGACAACCACTGACTTACTGTACCCATAGTTTTGCCTTTTCCAGAATGTCATATTGTTGAAATCATGACTCACTTGAATCAAGAGCACTAACTATATAAAAATACATTAATTTATAATTATACATGCAAAAAGAGGTAGGAAAGCAAACAATAAAGACAAATAAACAAAATTCTCATTGGTCATGATTGAAATATCTATCTTATTCAGAGCTTCTGCTTTTCTGGTATAATTGTATTTCATGTAACTGAAGAAACCATTCCAAAAAGTTGCAATTGACCTTCACTCTTCTCTTCTACACTACTTCTAGTCCATTTCACAAAACCTCTTGGCTCTAACTTCAAATTAGATTCAGATTTGGGCTGCATCTTTGGACCCAAACAGTGACATTGAAAAATATAAATATGATTATGCTGCTCTTCTGATTAGAACCCTATGAAGAATTCCCTTCTTTTTCAGAATAGCATTTGAATGTCCACCATGACCCATGAGGTCCTACCTCACTTGGAAATTAAACACCACTCTATTCCTTCTTTTCCCTTCCTGCCCTCGCTCACATGGATCTAGCCACTCAGCCTCTTTGCTCCTCTTCAGACAAAAAATGCAAGGCATCCTGCCTCCTCAGGTTGTTTGATGTATTGTTTTTTCCCCTGGAACATTGTGCCCTCATAGTGAATGCCACGTCTCTGCTCATGTGAGGCATTTTGAGAAACACATTTCCTGGTCTCTACCTCCTTACTGTCCTTCCGGTTTCTTCAGGTACAAATTATATATTTTTATTAACTATTTTCCTTTAATGGGGGTTAAATTCCATGAAAACAAAGTCTGTTTTATTCATTGCCATGTGAGGTTTAAAAATGTGTTGGGTACAAATTAGGTACTCAATAAATATGTGTTGAATGAATGAATGCATATGTGTTATTTAAAATCATGGAACCAGATGAGACCACCTAGGTATTAAGTATAAATAGGGAACAGAATAAGGCCAAGGACAGATCCCTGTGGCATTCCAACAGTTAGAGACTGGGGACAAGAGGAAATCCAGGGGGAATAAAAGCCCACTGAAGAAATCATTCCAAAGAGAAAGTGACTACATCATACATACCTGAGATGCTTGTTAAAATGAGAACTGAGATGTAGCCATTGGATTCAGCTATTAAAACAAACAAAACTTTTTCTCAAAATCCAACACCAGTGCTCTCCTACAGTTGCTCTATTGTCTGTCTGGGGGACAGCACCATTTCCATGACCTGAAACTATCTACAGACTGGTGAACCTCAAGACTGACTGATCTTCAGTCTCACCCTGTCTTTGACTATGGCCAGAACTGTGTTATCCACTTGGTTCCTCACCTTTTATGTCCTCTAATTCTTCATATCATTTCACAGTATGACCCTTTTTCTCCCATCTTAGAAATCCCAGTGTCACTCTCAGTGCCTCTGTTGACTCACCTCCCAAACCCAGCAATTATTTATCAGATCCTCTTCATTCTGTATCATAAAACTTGCTACTAATGCAATGATCTGCAATCAACATTTACAATTTTTGCTTATATTCTTACAATGGGCTCTTAAATAATTTCTCTATCACCATTTTCTTCTCACTCTAGTTAATTCAAGACATTGATATCAGTGTTATATTGATTAAATTAATTAAAAGATCTTAAAACCTGATTGGTTTATAATTAAAATCTAGGATAAATCTTAATTCTTGAAATGGTATGTCTAAACATGAAATACATTTTTAAAAAAATGACATTTCAAATCTTTCGCTTTGTATCCAGGTGTTTCACAACCCAGCTCACCTTCTCTCTATCACCATGTCTTCATCACATGCCCCTGAACCAATTATGGAAGAATATCAGGTGATTGTCATTGTGTGCTTTTTCCT
>NW_017732350.1:24297-28899 GCF_001890085.2 Hipposideros armiger | reverse complement strand
TGTCCCGAGGTTATATGTATATATAATTATAGTTGACATACAGTATTATTCAACATCAGTTTCAGAAATACAACGCGGTAGTCAGGCCTCTACATCAACTATGAAGTGGACTCCCCAAAAGGACATTGGTCCATCTGGCCCCCTAAGAAATGCTTCTCTGTTTTTTTTTTAATTAAAGTTTATTGGGGTGACAACTGTTAGAAAAGTTACATAGGTTTCAGGTGTACATTTCTGTAATACATCATCTATATATCACATTGTGTGTTCATCACAGAGTCAGTTTTCCTTCCATCACCATATATTTGATCCCTTTTCCTCTCATCTACTACTCCCCTCCACCCTTACTCTCTGGTAAACACAAAACTGTTGTCTGTCTATGAGTTTTTGTTTCTTTGTTTGTCTGGTTCATTGTTGCTTTCATTTTTATATTCCACATATAAGTGAAGTCATATGATTCTTAATTTTTTTGTCTGACTTATTTCAGTTAGCCTGATAATCTCAAGATTTATCCATGTTGTTGCAAATGGCAGTATTTCATCATTTCTTATGGCCAAGTAATAGTCCATTGTACATATGTACCACAACGATATGGATGACTAGAGACTATTATGTTAAGTGAAATAAGTCAGTTAGAGAAAGACAAATACCATATAATCTCACCTATATGTGGAATCTAAAAAATTGAATGAATGAGCAAAATAAACAGAAATAGTCCTAGAGATATAGAGGAACAACTGATGGTTGCTAGTTGGGAGCAGGATGGAGATGAGGGAGAAGGAGAAGAGTTTAGACAGCATAAATAGTTAACTACAATATTGCCAGAGGGGTATGAAAGACAGTTCAAAGAATATAATTAATAATGTTGTAAATATTTTGTAGGGTGTCAGATGGTCACATGTCTTGTTAGGGAGACCACATCATGGATGGGGTAGAGGCTTGATCACTGCATTGTACACCTGAAGCTGATTTTGTATCATATTGTATGTCAGCTATAATTGAATATATATATAGTCACAGGACATGGAGTATAGTGTGGGAGTGGAGTAAAGGGAATTGTAATAGATATGTGTGATATGGGGGGAGTAGGGTGGTGGATTGGGGGAAGGGGGTTGTCACTTTGAGGGGTAAAAAGTATAACTATTGCACTGTGTTGTAAAGCTGAAACTAATTTTAAAAAATGGTTTTTTCACAATAAAAAAATATAAAAACTATGTTCTAAAAAGAAAGAATAAAATAAAAGAAGAATAAAATTACCATATGACTCAGCAGTCGTGATTCTGGGTATTTATTAAAAAAATCTGAAAACATTTACCCATAAAAGTATGCATACTCCTATGTTCATTGATGCATTATTCATGGTGGCCAAGACATGGAAACAACCAAAGTGTCCTTCGATAGATCACTTAATCTCTCCTTAACTGCATGGTAAACTTCTACTCCTTGTAGACCCAATTGAAACAGTAACTCACTTGCCTTCCCCAATGCCACTGAATAATTAATTACCCTGGGCTTGTTGCTTTGACAACACTTTACTTTGATCACATCCATTTAAGAAGTTGCTCCTTAACAATCGAAGTTTCTCACCTTGTCCTCAGCCAATGGCAGAAGTTTTGTATTGCCCATCTTTGTTTCCTAGTGAAAACTGCAAATACTCAATACATATTTATTCAATGAGTGGGATGTCAGTGAGTAATTTATCACATTAACAAATGAATAATAGCTACCAATGCTACATTCCAAATTCAGCACTCCCAGTAATTAATATCTCTGGGAGAAAGTACATCACTGCCTAACAACTGCTCACAAAATCACAGACAGCAAAGTAAGATACGTGCTGCTTCACAACTACATTCTTTCTTCTCAGCAAATTCCAGGTCTGCCTGGTTATTTCACTTCAGTGTTTTCCTTAAAGAAATGGTAGGTTTAACTATGCTTCTTTTCCTTTTGAACTCTTTCATACTCCTTTGGGAAATCTTTCAAGGAGGTGACAACATTGTGCAGAGCTTTGGCTCTATAGACAGAAACAGTCCTGAGAAGGTCAACATGAGCTTCCTACAGATTCTCATTCATTACTTTTGTTGTAAAATATGTTTGCTAATACAGTAGAATCAAAGTAAATAGATATGCAAGGCTAGTCCTTTAATGACAAGATAAAATGCTAAAAAATTTTTTTTTGTTTTCCAGATTTAAAAAAGAAAGAGAGAAAACCCTTTCCCCTCTCTTTTAAGCTATCTATAACTTACAAAGAGTTTTGACTGAAATGTCCTATTTGCGAATATGCATACAATCACTATTCTTACTACATTTATGTAAATAATCAAGCCAGCTCAGGAAGACTAGGCTTCTTTTTACAAACAAATTATTTTTACTATAAATATCTTTGTAAAAAATTGTGTTTCAATACAACACTATAGTGTATTCATTATAAGATTCTAGTCCTGTTGATTGTCTTTAAAGTTTTGTTATCTCCTTGTAAACTTCAGAGAAACCACCACAATAGATCATGCATGGACAACCTTCATCCCTGTTGCTATATGGGTCACTCAAGAAAGTTCAATAGAACATATGATGACATCACCAAAGACAGTCAATCTGCAACCAGGAAAATCCATCAGTCTGAAATTGCCATCCTCATTGTACCACCTAAAGATGCTTTGAGCTCAAACCTAGACATTTTTTCAACAGGCTGCTTTCCAAACTCAGAAACTAAATTTATAATTTGCTCATATTAAAACCTTTGTTTTTCTTTTGTTTCCATAGAAATGTCTCTTGTTAAATTACCCATTTGGTCACTTCCCATAGAGGTATAATTTAGGTGAAAGCTTACCTGCAATGGTGCCTCCTGAAATAACACATCCTCATGCTCATCCTGTCCTAATGAATCATGAAGATATGTGATTGCTAATACATCATGTTGTGCCTATATAAATAACTAAGAAAATATGAAAACTGATTACACACTTTCCAAAAAAAGTATACACTGACTTTCTTACAGAAAGGTAATACCTGAATCTTATCATAACCCATTTGATTTATTTAACTAGTTAAATCTTGGCTCCTGGGAATCTCTGCTATGGGGAATTTTTTAATCCTTAGCTATTATTGTCCTTATAGTCACCATATTAATCTCTCAAGTACATTGTATCCCATCAAGGGTTTAGATACCACTTGGCAGCCACTCACGCACCAGATGATATCCATCCGGATTAAACACGTGGAAGGCTTCAGTATTCTGTCCATCTGGCTTATGATGATGATGCAACTGATGATAACAGCGACTATATGACCCTCTTTCCTGACAACTCAGCTATTGGAAACAGTGAATATGTGATTCTCAGCCTGGCTACATCAACAGTGGTAACTGAGAATATCTCTATTAATTGGTCACACACTCAGCTTGCTGAGAGAATTACCAAAAGTGAGCATTGTTAAAATTAAATACAAAATTGAGACTGCACTTGAGAATTACTTGAGCTGACAAAACCATTTAAGCTACATAAGTAAAACTAAATCTAGCTTATTCATGAACATACAGGAAACTTAATTTAGGTTATTTCTTGTAAATGCCTCTGATAATTATTAAAGAACCTTGAGTAATCTTTCTAAAAATAGTATGAAATAATCACTTTTAATCAGTTCCTTACCATCTGGAAACCTCCATTTTAATAACCAATTATTGCAGAGATTAAACAACTTCTTTATTTTTACTTTATAAGCCATCCAGAAACACCATGCCTTGAGCTGTTAAGAGTCTTAAATTTGAAAGCTCTGTTTGTGTGTGAACTATTCTATATACACAATAAACTCTTACTAAATATTATTTGCTTATTTGGTGGTTTTAGTTTGGCCATTTCTGAATTTTTGACACAGGGGAACCCCATGCCTGAATTTTGGACCAGCCTCTGGAATGAACTCATCTTTTTAATTTTGGCAATTTTATGCTTCCTGTGCTTAGTTTTACTATTTGTAAAATGACAAGGTTTTGTTTGTTGATTGCTTAGGTTCCTTTTAGCCTCAAAATTCTAGGAAGATGTCATCATTTTATAACAGTTTGACAGCACCAATATGAAACCATTTAATCTTCTCAGAAAGGTACCTTAGAACTAATTATTTGCCTTTCAGAAATGTTTTTAAAAATACGCTTCCAGAGAATCATAAAGCAGTAAAAATTGTGAATGTGTGTGTATGTGTGTGTGTGTATATGGGTGTCCATGTTTTGGGGGGATTGAAATTAAGAAAATAGAGGAAAATCAAATCAAAATATTAAGAGACACTACTCACTGAAACATAATTTAGAATAAAATAATGTATCAAAATTAGTTAATGAGAAAATATTCTAATTTATATAATTTGATTTCTTCATACCTATTTAAGGATGTATCGATCATAATGTGAAAAATGATTATCAACTCACAGAAGTTTCTTAAAATAATCACATAGATTTCTTTTTCTTTTTTTAAAGATTTTATTGGGGAATTGGGGGAGGGAAAAGCATTGGGGAATCGGAGAAGGGGAACAGACAAGTTGCTGTCCTTTTGTTCTTCAGTCTAGTTGTGGAGGGCGTTGCTTCACTGGCCCATGTTGGTATTATCATTGTGCTCT
>NW_017732350.1:15705-22017 GCF_001890085.2 Hipposideros armiger | reverse complement strand
AAAAAAAAAATAGCTGAGCTTTATGGCCAGCTGGCAAGTGGCAATAGTCCTAGGAGCTCTGAGTCATGTGCTCAGCTACCCCAGGCCCAAAACTGGTGGTGGCCAGCCTCAGTTGACAGTGAGGCCAGTCCCACATACCTTCAGATCCAGCAGAGGCAACAACCAACCACATATAGCTTTGTGGCTCCTAACAGGTAGCCCCAGGCTGCTCACAGGCAAGGCTGAAATTGGACTGCAGAGGAGCCCCTCCCAAAAGACACCAGAAATAACACAACCAGAGGCGTGCATTAGACCACATCAGAGCACTAGTTGGTTAGTCCCACAAGTGGAACACCGAAAGGGTGGTCTCAACAAGAACAATAGCCTATTGGGTCAAATCCCCCTCTAAGTGGTCAGCCCCAAAACAGCAACTCATACACTGGGCATAGCCAATTCTTATAGTCAGTCAGACTGGGAGTCAATCCCACCCACTGATGCACCAAAAGCAATCAACATAACAAGAGAACACACACAACACACTCAAGGGACACTTTTGGAACACACACAGGAGATCAGGGAGACTGTGCCACTGAACCACACAGAATACATACTACATAAGTTCACCCAGCAAAGACTGAGAGACATAAGAGATCTACTTAATACATAGAAGCAAACACAGAGAGGCAGCCAGAATGAGGAAACAAAGAAAAATTATTATTATTATTATTATTATTATTATTATTATAAAAACATGGAAAACCTTCCAGAAATAGAACTAAATAAAATGGAAGCAACCTACCAAAAACACTGGTTATAGGAATGCTTAAGGAACTTAATGAGAATTTCAACAAAGAGGTAGCAAGCATAAAGGACATAGAAACCGTGATAAATTACCTGTCAGAAATAAAGAATACAATAACTAGAACGAAGAATACACTAGAAGAAGACTTCTGATAAGATGGCAGACTAGACAGACGCTGTGCTGATTGCCTCCCAGGATCACATCAAAATTACAAATAATTTATAAGATATTTAACTTTGGAAGTTCCCTGGACACTAGATGAGCAGAACCTCTAACTGAAGGACTTAAAGAGGAGGCCACGTTGAGTCTGGTAGGCAGCTGGAGAACCAGTGGAGTCAGCAAACCATCTCGCTCGCTGGTGAGCACTCACCCGGTTCCTGGAGGAGGGAGTAGCTTTGTGATCGGAGCACAGGAGCCTGCGGGAAGGGCTGAGCTGAGTGTCTTTGGCACAGGACTTGAAAGTTTGGGACCATTGTTCCCCTGGTGTGGAGCTTGCACACAGTACTGCACAGGAGGGCGCCATTTTTTTCAGGGCTGGTCCCTCCCACAGAGGCTCAGGTCTGTGACTGCATTGGTCTGCTGGAAATGGCACAGGAGTGTGTGTTTGCGTGCATGTGTGTGTGCGTGTGCATGCGACCTTGGATTCCCACCCTCCACACTGCGTGTGCTTCGTAGCCAGGGAAATGCCTAGCAGGTGTGCTACAACTCCAACAGACTGCTTATTAAGACCTGGGAGAGCGCGCCTCACCTTAGGTCCCTGATTTCTGCAGTGCGCATGCAGAGTTGCCTGGGTGGCGATCGGCTGTCGGGCTGCTCAGCCTGATCTTTCAGTGGCTGATTGGGACAGGCTGAGACTGGGAGTTTTCCTGGGAGTGAAGGGCCGCTAGCTGTGCACCTGTGTGATTCGGCCAGGGCTTTCCTAGCGAGTTGTGTGGGCTGGCTGCTGATGCAGGAGTGCATGCTGCTCTGACTTGGTGGGGGCCACTGACCACATCCTGTGGTGCCTTGGGGGCCTGGCCCACTCACCTAGAGCTGTGTTGCCAGAGGCACCCTGAGTCCCTGGTCCCTGGCCCCTGCCTCTGCAGGCCACAGAGGGTTTTTTGCAGCAGCAGACAGCCCACAACAACCTGTGAGGATTTTGGGTGGTGAGCACAGTTCCAGAGCACAGAGCAACTAATTGTGGGAAGCTTACTTCACGTCTAGAGGGAGTTCGACACATGACACACTGAGCCTTTCTCCCCAACAGCTGGTGCTGAGTCACCCAGAGTCTCTGTATTGCTGAGCAAGTGGTCTGCAGAGTAAAGCGGGTAGAGAGCCCCTCCCCCCTTTTTTCTTTTTTTTTCTTTTTCCTTTTTTTCCCCTCTTTTTCTCTTTTTTCTTCTTTCTAGTTGATCTAATACAGTGAAGCAATCAGAATGACAGCCAGAATGAAGAAACAAAGAAACATGTCCCAAGTAAAAGATCAGAAGAAACCTAAAGAAACGGAACTAAATGAAACAGAGGTACCCAACCTTTCAGAGACAGAGTTTAGAACACTGATGATAAGAATGTTTAAGGAACTTAGGGAGGACATAAAGAAGGATACAGAAATCAACAAAAACAATCAGTTAGAACTAAAGAATACAATAAATGAAATGAAGAACACATTCGAAGGAATCACCAGTAGATTAGATGAAGCAGAGGATCGGATCAGTGATTTAGAAGACAAAATAGCAGAAATCACCCAGTTGGAACAACAAAAATAAAAAAGAATAAAAAACAATGAAAATAGTTTGAGACCTGTGGGACAACATCAAGTGCAGCAACATTCGCATCACAGGAATCCCAGAAGGCGAAGAGAAGAAGCAAGGGATCAAGAATGTATTTGAAGAAATAATGACTGAAAACTGAAGGTGTAGAATCTGAGGCCAACAGCCGCATCTCTGCTCTCCCAGAGAGGACCCTATAACCTGGGGCAGAGCTCAGGGTCTAGCCTCTGCTCAGTGGCTCTCAGAGGCTCAGCACTGCTCTCCTGGTCAGCCCAACACAGAGGAAGGCTCAGTGGAGTGATGCGTGACATGGGAATATGACTCCTGATGAAGTGCTGGGGAACTCTGTTTCCTGCAGAGATCCCAAACACTCTACATAACACAAGCCAGAAAATCTCTACATAACACAAACACTCTACATAACACAGGGCCAGAAAATCTCTGTTTGGGGTTTGATCCTGGAATTCCCTCCCCCTCCACGCGCACACACACACACCCAGATGGTCTGTGAGCTTCCAAGGAAATAGTTGCCACTGAATCCGTAGCTCTGCCTTCTCCTAGAAGAATGTTCTAGTCTCTCCTCAGACTCCCCACCTCAGGTGTTACTCTGAGCCAATCACGCTCATTTTAGAAGGTGGGACTAGAAATGGACACAAAAATAAGAAAACTCTGATGGGGCTCACTCAGGATTCCTTACCTTTGGGATGTTTTTGGTTTCCCAGACAGGTGGCAAAGATGGAGTCCCCACTGGGTAGCACAGGAACAGAAGTAATGAACACATCCCATACAGGCAACCGAGGACAATCTGTGAAGATACTGAACCAAAGCTCAGATGAATCTGAATAAGACTTTTCAGAAATAAGAACACATTCCATTGAATGAATTCTATTATCTGAATTGCCAAGCTGCCTGAGGCAACTGAGCTCTGAGAGTGCAGACTCTTAACTTTTTTGCCAGGCCTGCATCACAGACCATTGATGAGTCACAAAAGTTTGTGACAAAGCACCCGCCTCACCACCACCACCAGTAGATCTCTGCACCTCTCTTGGGCCTCTAGGTCTTTGTGCCCTACCCTGCCATCCTACCTGATTACCCAGCAATTCCACTCTTAGGTATCTATGAAGAGAAATCCAAAATCAATTTAAAATATAATTGAAAGCCAATTTAAAATATATACATGAACCCCTATATTTATTGCAGTGGTATTCACAATAGACAAGACATAGAAACAATTGAAATATTCATCAGTATTTGACTGGATTAAGAAACAGTGGTACATTTATACAATAAAGTACTACTCGGCCATATGGACCTGGAGAACATTATGCTATGTGAAATAAGTTAGATGGAGAAACAAATACCATACGATCTTACTTACATGTGGAATCTACACAACAGAATAAATGAGGCAACTAATCAGAAACATTCTCAGAGATAAAGAAAAAAAATTGAGGGTTACTAGAAGGGAGGGGGGTGAGGATGAGGGAGAAGATGAGCGGATTAGAAAGCAGAAATTAGTAAAGACAATATTGCCACAGGGATATGAAAGGCAGTTTGGGGAATATAATCAGTAATGTTGTAAAGATTTTGTAGTGTGATAGATGGGCACTTGTCTTATTACGGCGACCACTTCATGGACAGTGTAGATGCCTGACCACTGCAGTGTACACCTGAAGCTGAAGCTGAATAATGCTGAATGTCAACTATAATTTTATATANGTCCTTTTGTTCTTCAGTCTAGTTGTGGAGGGCGTTGCTTCACTGGCCCATGTTGGTATTATCATTGTGCTCTTCCCGGGTGAGGCAGTCGCTTGCCAGCCATTGAATGGGCACTCACGGCGGCTCATGGCAGCTCACGCTGGCTGCCAGCTGCTCACGCTGGCTGCCAACCATTCACAGTAGCTCACAGCAGCCCACTGCAGCAGAGGCTGCAGCCTACGCTGTTGCTGGCAACTCACAGGAGACCAGCTCCAGGTTGAGCTGTTGTTCACCATCTTAGCTGTAGAGGCCACAGTGTCACTGGCCCTCATGTGGGATCTGAACCGGGGCCCTGCTGCTCAGAGCTGGCATCCCAAACCAAATCTTAACCAACATGCCACTTGACCGGCCCCTCACATGGATCTTTACAATGACCCAAAGTCATATGTAACAACTTACTTTACTCTGATAACAAAAAAAAATCACAGTCTCGAAAATGCATAAATAAGATAATACTTTGAGCTATAATTTCTCATTCAAAATTTATGTTGCTTCAGCATTATAAATGCTCAATATATATATTTAAGTAGTTATTAAAGTTTTATCACAACAAAGCCTTTGTGATAGACAAAAAGCTATTAATGTCATACAAAACATCAGGATATAGAATTTTATAGACTACCCATGTTTTAATAGCTTACAGTAATTTTGATCAAAATGGCTTTGGCTACTACAGGGCAGTCACTTAGAAGCATTAAGAATGTGTAGTCAATGTGTGAAGTCTAAAGGAGCAAAATGAAGAACTAAAGAGACAGGGCAAAAACATATTTAGAGCTATGGAAATTGGCAGAATTAAAAACAATTTCTTGGAAGGAAGGTCAAAGATGGAAGATTAGGTAAATGTTATGCTTTACTGCTTCCCAGGATCATACCAAAATTGCAAGTAAATTATAGAACAATCAACTTCAACAGTCATCTGAAGACTAGCTGAATAGAACAAATAAAATGTAACTAAGGATATTTTTTTAAAAGGCCACATCAAGACTGGTAGAAGGGGTGGAGAAGTGAAACGGGCTGACCCCAAACCCGTTGAACACCAGGAAGGACACCTCAGTAGCAGAGGTCCTCCTCAGAAGAGGGAGGGGTCCCAGCCATGCACCAGGCTCCCCAGCCGAGGGGTCCTGTGCCGAAGAGAGGAGTTCCCACAACATCTGGCAGTGAAAATCAGTGAGGACCCTATTTGTCCATCTCAGTGAGATGGAAGGTGGCTGGAAACCCAGATGCCTTCTTAAAGGGCCCTCACACAGGCTCACTCACTTGCAAACACTAACCTGGTTTCTGGTGGAGGGGTGGCAACTCGAGAGGCACCAGATACATATGGAGAAAGACTGAGTTGTGTGGTTTTGGGGCAAGTGTTGGAGGGATAGCAGCCATTGTCCCAGTGTGGAGCGTGCCTTATGTGTAGCCTACAGGAGGGCACCATCTTTTCTGTGCTGAACCTTTCCCCAAATGGCCAGATCTGAGATCACATTAGTCTGGTGAAATCAGGGTGTGTGTACCATCTTGGTGACACCCTGGGCTGCCACCTTCCATAACTAGTATTGAATCACCAGGTGTACTCTCAGCTTCTGGGCAACTGGCCCCACCCCACAAGCTGCAGAAACCTTTTATAGAAATGGATGGCCTACGGTGGCCCGGTGGTGGGCAGTGAGCCACAAACTGCTTCACAGCCTCTCATGGGTGGCTCTCAGGGAGCCTGAGGTGAGTGGTGGCTGTCTGTTGTGTTCTCAGGGAATTTTGCAAAGTGGTCACAGGCCAGGCACTGGCACAAAAACAGAACCTGCATTAGCCCTCTAAAAACCACAGGTCATGACTTGTGACTCCCCAGCACCCTGCCTGACCCAGCTAATGCTGCATTGCCGAGGTTCTCTCAACTCTGGGTCAACCAGCCTGGCCCATACAACTAAGGAGTCTCTTTCAATAGCTGAGCTTTGGGCCGGCCGAGTGGCGCGATGGTTAAGAACTCGCTTGGGATGCCAGAGGGCCCCGGTTCGGATCCCACATATGAGGGCCAGTGACACTGCC
>NW_017732350.1:0-5320 GCF_001890085.2 Hipposideros armiger | reverse complement strand
TCACTCAGTGTGGCTTGCTGAGATTTAAGTCTAGTTATAAGTCTAGAAACAAAGAGGGGGTAGTGGGGCGTGGGTCTTGAGGAGAATCAGCAGTGTCTTACAAGGCAACTGTCTCAGAGGAGAGCATTACAGTTAATTCAAGCCAAGAAGGGTTAAGGTCAGATGGTGATGCAATGGCTGTTTCTATAATACAAGAAAAAATATTCAGTGAAATTTAGCGGTTCAGCGCCCCCAGTTTCATCAGAACACTTACATATATTTTTATTTTTATTTTCAAGAATCCATTCCTTCCCGATAAATTTCCTCACTTCTAAGTTGAAAATTCACCTTGCATTGTAATTAAAAATGAGTCTCTGGGTTTTTTGTTTCAAAATGTTGGCTCTGTGCCTACAGGAGAAAAATGTTTCTTACAGGGAAGATATAGATTCTTTTAGGTCATGTAAATGTATTTATCACTGAAAACTGAAGCCTTGAACTCGTGCTTTCATCCTTCACTTTATGGAGTACAGTTATGAGCAAATATTCAATCTTGTTTCATTCCTTAGTTTAACAAAGGGTCAATGTGAATTGATTGTGGGATTTCTAGAATTAGTTCTCTAATTTCATTTGATTCAAAGGCACTAAAGAGTCTATTTTCAGTTGTTTAAAAAGACACTAAAGTCCATGGTGTGATGTGGACAAACACACGTACACATACGCACACACACACACACACACACACACACACACACACTCGAAATTTCACCACTGCATACTTTGTTGCTGTTGTTGTTGTTGTTGGTGGTGGTTTTTTGTTTTTTTGTTTTTACCACTGAATACTTTCAATCAAATAGTTATAAGAAGCAAAGTTTTAGGTGACCATGTTTAATACACTTTGTCAAATGTTTGAATGTTAAATGTTAGTAGCCTGAAACACAAGACTACATCCAGAAAAGCAACTCTGTTTTATGTTAACTTGAAATAAAACCACAAAAGCAGTATGTATGGGCTTCTCATATTGGGAGAGTTCCTGTCCACCTGTAACAACCATTACATCTTCCAAAGTGCAAGCTAGAGTCAAACAAACAGGATCAACACCAACACAGGCATGTATTGATTAAAGGAAGTAGTGAATAGACACACCATTTCCCCTATCAATTCCCCCACCTCCCACCCCATTTGGATGATACTACATCCTGCTACTAATTACTGGTACCTTATAGTCAACTACCAACATTTTAGNTATATATATATATATATATATAGTCACGGCATGTGGACTACAGCATAGGGAATAGAGTCAGTGGAATTGTAACAGCTATATACAATGTCGGAGGGGTAGCAGATTGGGGGAGGGGAGTTATCACTTTGTGAGGAGTGTAAATGTCTAACTATTATATTGTTTTCTACATCTGAAACTAATAAAAAATAAAGAAAGGAAAAAAATGTATTAAATTGTAATACACAATATATACTGATGAGAAAAGAGGAGTACAAGTCAGGTGCATACTTTTTTTGGCACCCCCAGTATGTGTAAAGTAAATAATACACTCTTGAATAAGCAATGGGTCAAAGATGAAAACAAAAGAAATTAGAAAATATATTGAGAAAAAGAAAAACAACCAACATACCAAAAGTGATGGGATACATCAAAAGCAGTCCTATGAAGTACATTTATAGTGGCAAATTCCTACATTAAGAATAAAGAAAGATCTCAAAGAACCTAGCTTCACACCTCAAGACACTAGCAAAAGAACGAGGTCCAAAGTTAACAAAGGGAAGGAAGTAAACACAGCAGAAATAGAGACCAGAAGAGTAGAAAAGATGTATGAAACTGAGCTGGTTTTTCAAAAAAGATAAAGAAAATGGAAAAAACTTCACCTTGTCTAACCAAGTGAGAGAGAGAGAGAGAGAGAGAGAGAGAGAGAGATAAGACTCCAATAAATCAAACGGAAATGAAAGAGGAGATATTACAACAGGTTCCACAGAAATAAAAAGGATTATGAGAGATTATTATAAACAATTATATGCCATGAAATTGCATAACCTAGAAGAAATGGATACATCCCTAGAAACCTGCAAAGACTAAATAAAAAAGAAATCAAAAATTTAAATAGATCTATAGCTAGTAAGGAGATTGAATCAGTAATCAACGACCTCTCAACAAAGAAAAGCCCAAGACCAGATGGCCTCATAGGTGAATTCTATCAAACATTTGAAGAAAAATTAATACCCGTCCTTGACAAACTCTTTCTTAGTCCACTTGGGCTGATATAGCAAAATACAGCTGACTGATAGCTTATAAATAGGGATTTATTGCTCACAGTTCTGGAGGCTGGAAATCTGAGATTATGGCATCAGCATGGTTAGATGAGGGCACTCTTTCTGGTTCATAGCCAGCACCTTCTCAGTGGTTCTCACATTGTGGAAGGGGCTAGCGATATCTTTGAAGCATTTTTTTTTTTTTACTAATCCAATTCATGTGGGCTCTGTCCTCAAGACCTTAGTTCCTCCCAAACATCCCACTAATACCATCGCACTGAGCATTAGGTTTTCAACATATGAATTTTAGGAGAACACATACAAACCATTGTTAACTCTTGCAAAATGCAAGAGCAGGGGATGCTTCCAAACTAATTTATGAAGCTAGCATGACTCTGATACCAAACCCACACAAAGACACTACCAAAAAAGAAAACAACAGGCCAATAGCTGTAATGCGCTTGTACACACATACACTCGTACACACACACACACACACACACACACACACACACACACACAATTTCTTTTTTTAAAAAGAAACCTCATAGAAATACTATACAGAACTAAAGAACACATTAAAAAGATCAGACACCATGACAAAGGGGGACTTATCCTTACAATGCAAGTATTGTTCAACATATATTAATCAATCAATGTGATTCACCCAAATTAACAGTGAAAAAAAAAGCCATATGATCATCTCAATAGATGCAGAAAAAAGAATTTGAAAAACATTCTTTCATCATAAAAATTCTGTCAAACACTGAAAGATTGAAAGCTTTTCCTCTGTGATCAGGAAGTTAACAATGTCTACTTTTGATACTTTTATTCAACATAGTTCTGGAAGTCCTGGCCAGATAAATTTAGTAAGCAAAATGAAAGGCATCCAAATTGGAAAGGAAGAAATAAAATTATCTCTGGTTGCCAAGACCAAGATGCCAGGAGACTCACTGCCTTCTTCAAATATGCCTGGGCCTAGATGGTGTAGAGGCCTGACCAATGCACTGTATATCTGAAGCTGATGTTGAATAATATTGTATGTCAACTATAATTATATATACATATAGTCACAGGATGTGGAGTAAGTAGAGTGTGGGAATGGAGTCAATGGAATTGTAATAGATAAGTATGATATCAGGGGTGGGAGGGCAGTGGATGAGAGGAGGGGGGTTGTCACTTTATGAGGGGTGAAAAGGATAACTACCGCATTGTTTTGTATACCTGAAACTAATAATAAATGAATGAATGAATGAATGAATGAATGAATGAATGAATGCCTGGGCCAGGGAGCCAGTGCTGTTTGTGTCCTTCTCTCCACTGGGGGCCTCACTGTAATTCTCCCCACCTCAGCTCCTACACCAAGTACACTGCCATGATCAACCAGGTCACACCCTACAACTACCCAGTGCGTGTCCGAGATGATGGGAACATGCGTGAAATACCCAGCCACCCCCAGACCTCCAGGCCCAAGCTTTGAGTGGCTGAAGAAACTGTGAGAAGCTCCACAGACAGGGAGGAGGTCCCCCAGTGGTCCCCAATAAAAATGTGAAAACAAAACAAAACAAATTATCTCTGCAGATGATATGATCTTATATGTAGAAAATCCTACAGACTACACACAATCAGAGAAAGAGAGAGAGAGAGAGAGAGAGAGAGAGAGAGAGAGAGAGAGAGAGAGAGAGAGGACTGATAAATAAACATGACCAGTTAGAAAGACAAAAAAATCAACATACAAAAATCAATTACGTTTTTATATACTAACAATAACCATCTGAAAGGAAAACTAAGAAAACAATTCCACTCTCAATTTCAATACAAAGAATAAAATACTTAAGGAGAAACCTAAACAAAGAGGTAAAAGACCTGTATACATGAAAGTGTACAAAATTGATGAATGAAATTAAGACTGATATGTAAAAAAAAAAGCTGTTTTCATGGATTGGAGAACACAATATTGTTAACATGTCCTTACCACCCAGAATGATCTATAGATTCAATGCAATCCCTACTAAACTCCCAATGAAAATTTTTTACAGATATAGAACAAACAATACTAAAATTCACATGGAACCACAAAGAACCCCAAACAGCCAAAACAATCTTTAGAAGAATAAAGCTTGAGGCATCACACTTCCGGATTCCAAAATATGTTATAAAGCTACAGTAATTAAAGCGGTTACGGTACTGGCTTAAAGATAGACATATAGGCCAATGGAACAGAATAGAGAGCCCAGAAAGTTACCTATGCATATACAATAAACAGATCTTTGACAAGCGTACCAAGGATACACAACTGGGAAAGCATAGTTTTCTTAACAAATCGTTTTGGAAAAACTGGCTATCCACATTGAAAAAAATGAAACCTTATCTTACACCATACCCAAAAATCACTCACGATGGATTAGAGACTTGAATGTAAGGCCTGAACCTGTAAGACTCCTAGAAGAAAACAAGGGAAATCTTCAAGACATTGATCTTAGGAATGAGTTCTTGGATATGAAACCAAAAGGACAAGCAACCAAAGCAAAAATAGATAAATGTGACGCCATCAAGCTCAAAGGCTTCTGCACAACAAATAAAACAATCAACAAAGTGAAAAGGCAACCTACAGAATGGGAGAAAACTTTGTAAACTATATCTGATAAGGGGTTAATATATCTAAAATATATAAGGAACTCCCTCAACTTAATAGCAAAAAGCTAAATAAACCAATTTTAAACTGGGCAAAGGACTTGAATAGACATTTCTCCAAACAAGACATATGAATGGCTAACAGGTGCTCAACATCACTAATCAACAGGAAAATACAAATCAAAACCACAATGAGATCACTTTATCCCTGTTAAGATGGCCATCAAAAAAAATCAAAAGATAACAGGCCTTGGAGAAAATTGGAACCCTTGGACCCCACAGGTGAAATGTAACATGGTTCTGCCACTACAGGAAACAGCACGGAGGGCTCTCAAATACTTAAAAGTAGAACTATCATGTGATCCAGCAACCCTGTTGAGGGTATTTATCCCAAAACACTAAAATCAGGATTACAAAGAGGTATTTGCACTTCCATATGTTCACT
>NW_017731450.1:4041081-4041843 GCF_001890085.2 Hipposideros armiger | reverse complement strand
CCACGAGATGGCAGCAGAGACCAGCATTTCCAATTGATATACAAACAGGTGCTATTCCTAGAACTCACACGAGATGGCAGCAGAGACTAACATTTCCAATTTATATACAAACAGGTGCTATTCCCGAAACTCACAGGAGATAGCAGCAGAAAATAGCTACTCCTGGTGACTACTCAGGTTTTATTCCCTAAATGCTCACGAAAATGGCAGCAGAGAGCGATTCCCCGCCCGCCCCCTTTAAAATGACAACCCAGACCCCTGGGACCAAGCTCACTGTGAGTTAAATCCTGTTTCAGGCCCTTCCACACCTCCTATCACCCACTGCTACCATTTTCCAGATAAAGCAGAGGCAATTATCTCCATTTCACAGGTATTTAAAATGAAGACTGATTCTTACAGCTCTGAGCCCAGAACCAAGGCCGAAATGGGCCATCAGAGCTTGTACACACAGGATCCTGTACAAACAGAGTGTTCCACGTAGTCCTGCAGCATTGGGTGGAACCCTGGTCCTTCTATTTGAAGAAAATCTACACATAACCTCATGGCCCAGCTTGCCATGCACTCACTCAGGCTGGCTTTGGGGTGGGACTTGGGCAGGCAGCTGGGGACAAGGACAGGTGGGGAGGGGGGAGGAGGACAAGCAGCACCAGATCCCTAGGACCACGACTCCCCCACTTCTGTGCCCTGTCTCCTGCCTGTCCTGGGGGCATTTTAACATCTGTTCTTCCTCAGCCCAGAGCACAGCTCTGCTTCTGCCCATGT